>NC_080190.1:2135277-2438888 GCF_030028045.1 Hippopotamus amphibius kiboko
AAAACGGAATCATAAGGGTAGCACCTTCTGGGGTTCTCTGGGTCACTGGAGTGAATTATTGAAAGACGAGAGGGGCATGAAACCCTCAAGTTTGTGGCCGGTTGGCTGGAAGTACAGGAGGCCTGGGGACCCCGAACGTGCAGTTGGCATCTGAAGTGATGGCAGTCTTGCTGGGGGCTGTGCCCCCACGGGGTGTGCACTAACACCACACAGTCAGTACCAGCACCGCACCGCCGTGTTTCCCTGGGGACCATTTCTGTCTCCAGGGACGCAGCTGCTTGGATTCCTGCGCTCAGTCATGATTAAAGTGCCGGGTGCAGCACATTTTTCTTAAATGGTAAATACAAGCACCATCATTCCAAGCCCACGCACGTCATTTGCTCAGTGATGCGTGATTAGTTACGTGGAATCCGCTAGAGTCTTCTTTGGAACACAGAGAGGGGGCACCCCTTCACAAACCTGCTGTGGGGTTGTGGCGAAGGAAGGTTCAGCGTTCATCGAAGGGTGCCACACAAGGAGAATGGGCAGCTGGTGCTCAAATACGTGTGTCAGGTGGCTATGTGCATCCCTGGAGGAAGAACTAGGGCTCTGTTTTATCGCTGAACTACTGTCATCACTTTTCTGGCTTAAATGCTTTTCCTTTGTTTCTGCGTTTCTGTACTTCTCCGCAACAAGAGAAGCCACCTTAATGAGAAGCCTGTGCATGGCGAGAAAGAGTAGCCCCCGCTCTCCACAACTAGAGAAAGCCTGCACGCAGCAATGAAGACCCAATGCAGCCAAACAAATAAATTAAATTAAATTTTTAGAAAAGTTAGAGGGGAGCAGAACTGGGCAAACAGGAAAGGGCAAAAGAGCTGCTTTCAAAACCATGGCTGCAGCGGGAGAGCAGCCCCACAGGCTTGCCCAACAGGCTTGGGGAGCCCAGACAGCACTCCCTACGAGACAAGCTCCATGACACATCAGGTCCTCCAACTACATACTGATATTATGGTGTTTTTATGATAAGGAAACCAAGCCTTGAGATGTGAAACAACTTTCCCAAGGTCACCAAGAGGAGGTGCAGCAGGATTTAGCCCAGGTGATCTGACCCTACAACCCACAATCTGAACCCCTGGAGAAGCAACAATAAGAGAAGTTCTTGAGCAGAGGATTACGGTGAGGGATGCCAGAGACCTGCGAGGAGGCTGGGCCCGTGAAACAGGGCTGAGCAAGACTGAGACGCGCATTTCAAGGTGTGAAAGGCATACTGGAGTTCAAAGACATCATGTGAAAAAAATGGGAAGTGTTTTATTAACAATTTGTATATTGATTACGTGTTTTAAAGACAATAGTTTTGATACATCGGATTAAATAAAACACTATTGAAATTAGTTTCACCTGTTTCATTTTTTTTAATGTGCTGTTAGAAAAATGCTAAAAGGTGACATTTGCGGCTTGCCTCATTACAGGGGTCCCCAAGCCCCTGGCCACAGACAGCCTGTTAGGAGCCAGGCTGTACAGCAGGAGGCAAGGCCAGCGAAGGAAGCTTCATTTGGGGCTCCCTTTGCTCCCCATCGCTCCCCACGGCTGGCATCACCACCTGAACCATCTCCCCCCACCCCCCACCGGTCCAGGGGAAAATTGTCTTCCACCAAACCAGCCCCTGGTGCCAAAAAGGTTGGGGACCGCTGCCTCATTGCATCAAAAGTACAACTGTATTGTATTGTAGGGTAGTGGTTCTATTGTGCTCAATTTCTGTCATTCGGTGAAGTGTTGCTTTGAAGAGTCAGACTAGAAGAGGGATGAGGAGGAGCCTGGAGGGGGGACGAGGCACCCCGACAGCATAGGGAGCACCACTGGGGGGTCTTCAGCCTGAGCCATCCAAGCGCAAGGAATGAGTAATTGAAAAATACTGTCGCTGGCCCCAGTCATCATTTCCCCTGCGCCCCGCTGGGCCTGCCGCAGCGAGTCCCTGCTGTGGACAAACTCAGATTACCTCTGTGGGAGGCAGTGGGGAGGAGGCGTAGGCTCCTTCTGCCATTTGAGATGCTAAAGGGATGTATACACTGACAGTGCCCCCGGGGGTGGGGGTGGGCAGAAACCCTTCATTAGTTCGCTGAGCAAAGAGGTAGTTTTTTTTTCCAATAGACCAGATAAGAAGCAAACTTAAGAGAAGAGAATTTACCCTTTCACGGGGAGGGTTCCTGCTTTTCTGTAAAGCGGAGGTGTGTCTTTACTTCTGAGCCAATGAAGGCGGGGAGCCGTGAGAACAGCCGCTGCAGCCTTTGTTATATGTTGATGGGCTTTTCTCCAGCATCATCACAGTGTCCACAGCGGAGCGGGGGATGTTTGGATTCTGATCTTTTCTCAAGAATGGGTCAGAGCTGCAAGTGCAGGTTCCTGTGTATGTGTTGAAAGCATCCAACCTTCCGGGCTCTCCCCTTCAGAGTGAACTGCCGAGCTTTCCCTCTACGCTGAGGCCTCAGTCCTCTGCAGCCCCAGTTCTAGGCCCCCGGGGGGCTCAGGAGAGTTCAGGCGGGCGGTCTGAGCAGCTAGCACTCTAGCTGTTGGCATGGCCACCTGCGCCTTCCGTCGCTGCTGTGGTTGAAATTGCAATAGGGTGGAGAGGATGTGACTTGAGCACCAAAACCATCTCCCGTGATCCTTAACGGCTGACCCCAGCTCAGAGGAAGAAAGAGAATGTTCCTTTTCCTTCCAGGTAACGCTCCTTCTTCACAAAACAGGAACAACAAAGCTCTGTTTCTCTTTCTAGTCTTGTGTTCTCTTGAGAAAAGCTTCCCTCTTTCTATCTGCTATCAACTCTCGCCCCGGTTGCCCTGAAGACCTTGCCATTAGGACAGTGATATTCCTCTTGGCCAGAATGCCCGCCTGCATCCATGGTGACCTAGGTCCCTGGGGATGAGCCTGCCAAACGCCTGGTCCTCATGCCTGTCCTCACCTCCAGCTACTGTCAGCCCTGCACACCGCCGCCCCCTGCACCCAGTCTCATGGTGGCATGGGGGCAACTCTGAGACCTGAAGCTGGCAGGTGCCCTGGCACCTGTCGTGCTGGATGGCATGTCTGGGTTCCCAGCACACCTCTTGGGCCTCCTCGGGGCCAAATTCCCGGGTCCTTCTCCTACTTTCTACTCCATCATCTCTTTCTCATCCTCTATTCCCTCTCCACCTGGTCCGGACCAACAACACAAGACATTATGTGAGCCCCGTGTCCTTCCACTAAGTCCCCAGGAAGAGAGGTGTCCTTTCCCGGCTGCTCTATCATCTGCCAGGCACTGCTGATGGGGAGGAAAAGAGAAACCCCTGAGAAAGACAATGAAATGACAAGTATAAGTTAGATATTAAAATGCACATGTACAATGACAAGAGAAATCACAACAAATTACAGAATCCTAAAATAATGACAAATACCAGAAATGTCACAAACCTCCTCCCCCACCCCCCAAAATCCATCATACGGGTGTTAGCTGCCTGACATTCATATGGTCCTTTTTATTTTTACAACATTTTGGACTGTGGATTCTTTGATGATGCTTCATTGAATAGGGTTCTGCGAAACATTTTCTACATAGAATAGAAAAATGAAACAGTCTTTCTTTTAGCATGGGAAATCGAACTTTTTTTTTAATTGATAGTTTAGGCAATTATGTCATGTTATAGGACTGTGGTCAAATGTGGGAGTATCTCGTCAGGTTCCTTTCCTGTCTGAACCCTAAAGCTTCAGGGCATTCGAGGGTCCTGTGCAGCTGCTAACCTCAAGCAGTCACTGAGTTGTCAACACGCGTTAACGAGTTGTCATTGATGGACTCATGCAGGATGAGTTCTACGTTATCTTCCATGATGTAAACCTTTCATGTCATTTGAGCAGAGAATACAAATATTTTCCCAGTGGGTTTATGGGAGTGCATGAGAGAGATGAAGTGGGTTGGTCATGGGGCTTTAGGCAGTCCTGCTAATCGTGTACCACAGAGGGGAGGAATTCTGATAAATTATATTCCATGTGATTTCAGGCAAAAATAATTATATATATCTCTCTATAGAAATATGCATATATATCTACTATATACCTGACTATTTTATTGAAACTATATGACATATAATATACAGAACACACATTCTGCGAGAATAGAGTCTATCCACCTATTTACCCATCCAGAGAGAACTTACGTCTCTAGCACACTTGTATACGGCACATTTTAACTCTATGTGCTCAGTCATTGAGTCTAACCTGACAAGAGAAACTTTCCTTTTCTTCTAGGTATTGATGAAAGTTGATTCTCCTCTGAGAGTGTTACCTATATGATGGTTGGGAAAATTTCCCCCAGACCAGCTTCTGGCTCCGTAGAGTTCCAAACTTTTTCTCCTTCACGCACCACGTTCTTCCAGCGCGGGTGCCCTGCGCCCTGTGCTCGCGGCCTAGACGCCTGGCCCCGCACCTGATGTCCCCACACCCGAGAGGTCACCGTGGCGAGCAGGGCGTGCACCCTCAAAGCCACCCCTGCACCAGGACGGAGCTAACTGTAAGCCTTTCAATAGGTCTCGTTAAACTTAACTCTTCCTTCGTTGGATCCTAAAAACATCTGCATCTGACCCAACACCACCACACATGAGGGGAAGCGTGGCAGAGATTTTACAAAATTTATTTGTAAAATAAAAAGAAGTATATGAACATGTGAACCCTTCGCTAGGGTCCTTCCCAGGACTTTGGGATGAGAGGAGCAAGTTGGGGACCGAGAGCTTTGCGGGTTTCATGGGGCTCGAAGAGCCTCATCGATGTCCTGACCTTCAGCCTTCAGGATCTCCTGCCTCCAGACCTTCCCTTGCTCATTCGCCTCCACTGGGCTTCAGAGGTGCCCTTCCCCTGGGCCTGCGCCACCTTCCCACCTGGGCACCTCCTGCAGGTGAGATCTTCCTGCATCTCCGGCACGTCTCCTCCGGCGTCATCCTCCCCTCAGCACTCACGTGGCTGTGTCTCTGTCGTCAAAAATCTCGTCCTGTTATCCATGCCCAGCACCAGGCTTCCTCGCCACACACTTTTTTCCTTCCGAAACAAGCGCCGTGGAAAGTAACGCTTGCTGTAGGTCTTCACCTTTTCACTCCCATTTGTCCCTCGACGTGTGATGTCTGAGAGACAGCTTCAGCCTCTGAGGGAAGCCAGTGTACGTTTCTCCTCTTTCATCTCGTTCTTCTGGAAGAATCTGGCACCATCTCCATGCTTTTGTTTTCCAGATGTTTCCCCTCCCCTTGGCTTCGACAACCCCACGTTCTCCCATTTCCTCTCCAACATCTCCGGCCATTTCTTCTCACCCTCCCGGTGGGTGTCTCTCCTCCACTGCCCTCCCAGGACTTCCCCCGGCCCTCCTCTCCTGCCACCATCACGACGCTCCCCTCAGGGCCCCGGCCACTCTCTTGGCTCTATCTACCCTCTTTTCCTCAAGAGACCCCAACGCTGTGTTCTAACTGGTTCCTCCGTCTCGGTTCTTGACCTGAATTTCTAACGAGCTACATAGTTTCATCCACAACCTCTCAAACTCACACATTCAAAAATTTCCCATCCCTTCCCCTTCGGGACTCTCTCTGCATTCTCTATCCCCTACTGGCAGTAACCGGGGCTTCTGGGGTCCCGCTTTCCTGAGCCAGAGACCTGGCTCCCCTTCCTCCCCTCAAGTCCAGCATCTGGTCATCCCTCATCCCACGCTCTGCCCCCTCACACGACACCCACAGCATCACAGCCCCGCCCGACCCGGTTAACAGCCTCCAAGCGCACGCAGCCACTTCCTGCCCAAGGCTTTGTTCTCGCAGCTCTTTGCGCTGTACCTGTGCCTCCCCCTCCTCCCCCCTGCACCGCTGGCCAGCTCTCGATCTCCCCGGCCACTTCTCTCCAGGACTGTCCCCTGGCCCCCCTCTCAGCCAGGAAAGCGGAGGCTCCGTGTGGACAAGCTGCCACCGCACCTGGGGACGGTCAGTCCTAGTGTCCAGCACCCTGGGCGTGGCCTGCTGCCTCCAACCGCGATGATGGGGCTTCAGGGGACCAGGCACACGGCGTCCGTCCACGGGGGCCACCCTGGAAGCCCGCCTCGCCAATGCTCCTCCCCCTCCAGGTGTGATGTCCCGGCACAGTGGCCCCTGGGCTCCCACATTCTGTCTCTCCCCCCACAAGAGTCTCGGACGCAGAAGGAAGGTCCACTGCGATTATGACAGGGACCAAACTCTTGTCTTAAGTGTCCATGGTGCTGGCCAGAAAGGGGAGCAGCAGGGAGTGAAGTAAAGGAGGGGACGTGTTATTCAGAGGCAAGTTTCTTGTGAAAGGGGCTTTGGGGCACCTTGGGGAGATTCACGGTGTGGGGAATTGGGCGGAAATTTTGCTCTGTGCTACACGATGTAATTTCTCTGCACAGCCCCCTAAAGAAAGCCTTCTCTGGATATTTATGTACTCTTTAAGGCTTCCAGAGTCAAATGTATTTCCTTCAGATGTGTAGCCAGGCTGATGTGGGCCTTGAAGCAAGTAGGAAGAAAACCACAGATTTATTTGGGGTTCATAACACCTCGGAACTAATCTGTGACTGACTGGGGGTTTCGCATGAAAAACATGAACAGGCAAAAAAATGTTGTAGCAAGTCCATGTCCCTGTGCCTAATTTTATTATATTACTACTTTGCTTAATGTATATCTTACGATTAAATTCCGTCTCTGTGCTAGAATTTAGATAATATGAAGGTGGAGGAGGTGCCGGGGAAACCACACCTTTTGGCCACTTTTTCCCTCCAGAGAGAAGCTACACGTGCAGGCAGGGAGCAGACGCAAAATGCATGCTTGTTTCAGAGGACAGAAAGAGTGTTCTGTCCTTCTGGTCGCATGTTAAGGTGTGAAGGCTACCTGCTCCCCTTCGTTAATGTTTGTTTTCCAGTGTTTTTCTAGTGGAGAAAGTTCTCATTTACACGCTGCACCCCCAGGATGGCAAACCAAGATGCCTAAAGGTGGAGAAATCAAATCAGAACCCCCTTTCTCTCTTCTCCTCTGCCCTCCTCCTCCCTCTCCCCCCCTCCTCCTGCTTCCTCCCCTCTCCTCTCCCTCCTCCTCCTCTTTCTCTCTCTCTGTCTCCCTCTCCCTCTAATGAGATGCCCGAGAAAGGATGAGATGGCCCATCCCCTGGTGCTGGAGGTCCTTGCAGCCGAGCTCCATCAAGGCCAATAGCATGATCTGGCCTGGAGGAGCCTCAACTGGACTGCAGAAGAACCCACCTGCCTTCCTCTCTCCGGTGCCCTGTCCTGATCTGGACTCAGGCCAGTGCCCCAGGCTCCGTGGACTTCCTCACTCACCTGTGGGGACAGATGCACCAACCATGGGACCGGGGGTCTGCACAAAAAGCCTTTCTGGAACCTGGTTACTGGTGTGGATCCAAGGACACGGTGGGTCAGGGCACCAGCCGCAGGCCCGGCTCACAGCGGGCTCCATACACTTTGCTTTCCCTTCTCCTGACCCTGTGGACTCTTTTCTGTGACTATAATTAGCACAATATTAAAGATGAATGACCAGAAGCTCAGCTGCACCCACCCAAGTGTTCTGGTGGAGTGAAGGAGAGAGATGAAAACATCTGCTCCTGTTGCCATGGTGATTGCAGGAAGGAGAGGGGGCAGAGAGAAGGGGAGAGAGAGAGGGAGAAGGAGAAAGCCTGAGCTTCCTGCTGTACCTCATTGGCCCAAGTAACCTGGGACAGCTCCCTGGGGGTGACGACACAGGCACAGGTGCAGGCCACGTCGTCCTGTCCCTCACCGGCATGAACAAAACACCCAGACATGCAGGAGGAGCATCTCTGCCCTGGGAGCAGCTGCCTGATGGCACAAGAGCAGGAGGAGCTCCCGGGTCCCAGGAGCTTCAGCATCTTCCTACAGAAGTGTGACTCCAGGGTGCCCAGGCACTTGGGAAGGCACAGCCGTGTCCAGCAAGGCTCCTGATAACCTGCTTTATGGCGCTGCTTAAGGCACGTGAGCCCAACAGATGACCTCAGCCACAGAGACCAGCCTACAACAGCCTAGGAACCGCACAGGTCCACCTGCAAACACTCGGATCCCCCCGCTGCCTGGCCTCACTCCCTGCAGTTTTGCGGACAGCACGTTGGACTTAGACAGGAAGCTTCCAGTAAGTCTCACAGCCCTGGCTCCTGAGAAGGAGAAACACGGAGGTGATGGTTCTTCTAAACCTCACCTGCCTTTTCTCAGGGAGAATAGATTCCTTTACTCAGGCAGAGCTGTGAGAGTCACACCAGGGTGAGCACCGTGGCTGTGGGGATCCCCTGGGGCCAGTTCTATGGCAGCGGGACCCACATCCTCCCGCCTGTAACCATCAGGGAGGGGGAGCGGCGGTGTCCCAGGAGACGGGGTCTATGTAGCGCGCTCGCCCCCCGGAGTCTTCGCTTCTGAGTCTCAGCTGCTGCTCTCCGGGCAGGCTGTGGGTAAAGGAGCCATGGGTGCCTCCTCCCCCGTCAGAGGCGCGAGCACGGCCCCTCCACACCCACCACCCTCGCAGGCCCTGCTCACTCCTGCTGCCAAGGCTGCTGCCCGCGCCTCCCTCTTAGCCATCCGCACCAGGTACTAGGACGACTGTCAAAGCCGACAGCCCTTGACGGTGGCCCCGGCCCCTACGCTCCTTCCTCTCTCCTGCCTGGTTAGTCTTACTAAATCATCACTCAGATTATCCCCCTGATCAGACTCCTCAGTGGCTCCCCGCAGACTAGTTTCCCTGAGGCAAATAGAGTCCGAGTGGCCTGCCCACCTGAGTGACCTGTGATGGCTTCCCGAGCGCTGCTTTGGGAAGGACTGAGAGACCCTCAGGGCTCCGGTGGCTGGGAAACGCACTCTGGTCCACGAGCGATGCTCTCCTGGGATGGGAGGAGCACGGCCACCATGCAGGTGCCTTCGTGGTCTCCACACCCTGATCTAAACCCGTTGCTGGGCCCCCATCTGGACACTTGCGGAGCTGCTGTGGTTTACACTATAAGGTCCCCTCCCCCTGCTCCCTCCTGCCCACTCCACCTCTGCCCATCCGGAGCCCACGCCTCCTCCAAGCCTCTTCAAAGGCAGAGGTGGAGGCATCTTTACAGGGCTGGACATCGCCCAGCTCGTCTAAATGAAATCACCATGGGACGGATGAATGGGTGAACGACGGGGAGAGAAGAGAGAGAGTTTCTCCTCCAGCTCTTTCCTAGTAGGAATGAAGCCTCCAGGGCCCTGAATGTGATGATGGCAAGGAGTTTCAGTGCTCTCCGGGGAGAGTCCACTCTTCACAATGAAGCCGGTCTCCAGCCAAGACCAGCCCTTGCTTGGCTTCCCCCGGCGCCACCCTCTTCATTCACCCCACCCCCAGGGCCATCCCCACAACACGTCAATGGTACACACATGCTCATCTCCAGCGCGGCTTCTAGGCACCAGGCCTGGGCCAGTAGCTATGCAGATTTTATAAAGTCTGTTTGGGTTTGGGGGGGATTTCTTAGACTGCATCTTAAGCGTTTGAGATCCTCACGTCTCAGTGCTCATACCACGTTCTCCTGATGCCCGAGCGGTGAGAAGCTGAGCTTTTAGCCTCCCTCCCCCCCACCCCACCACGATGGCCGTAGACACCCCCAACCTGTTCTCTCCCAAAGACACACCACTGGGTCTAAAATGAGGATCGCAGAGTCTGATGATGAACCTTTGACACCATTAGCATGAATATTCAACATGTATTTCCATCCAATCTGCAAAGTAATCTAAATTGCCCTGTGAAAGCAGGGCCTGTGTCTTTGGAAGGTGGCCATGTGGAGCGGATGTCCCCAGGGCACACGCCCCGGACGGCCTTGCTATTTGCATAAATATTGGCATATGTCCCCCATTTTCCTGTTAGCCACAATTAACCACGCCGTGAACTCTGGAGCTGCAGCCTGCTTTACAGACAGCGCTCACGCCGGATGCTTTCAAAATCCATTATAAATGTGCTTATAAAAGATGTAGGTGGGGATTCCTCCAGGAGTGTCTCCGAGAAGCCTCCACTCTTTGATGGGTTTTGTAGCTTGTGGACACCGAAGTGACCCAGGGTTGGCCACAGTCCTGGTCCCGAGAAGGGTGGGTGAGGAACTTTCCTAGGAAGGCCAGCTGGACACAGTGGAATCCAGCTGTGCCCGGAAGGAACACTGCCTGGTGACGGCCCTGGCTTCTGGTTTGTCACTGTCACCCAGGTGGGGACACTGCCCCTCTGTGACAGCACAGCTCCCTCTGTGTCCCGTCTCCATCCTGCGCTGGGCGGGATCAGGTTCAGGGTTGATTGCTAAGGCCTCAGAATCCCCTTTCTTCATCCCCTCACCACCGAATGGGAAAACACAGACCACCTGAGCGCCTCTACAACCCGGGCTGGGACTGACGGCCTCCTCAGCTGGGCCTTGTTGCGACAGGCATGAAAGAACGTTCCTCCATTCTCTCTTGGGCTTATGAATATGGACGTTTGGACTAAAAGGTGCTGACTAACCCATCTATACCACGCACCTCATTGACCAGGACGGGGCATCTGTTAGGATGCACTAAACTACAAGTTAAAAAAAACCCAAATAATGTCTCAAGTTATAAACACATTTACTGAATGAGAAGTCTGAAGGTATCAGGCCCTAAGGTGGTTTGGTGACTTTTTCTGTGATTTTACTCTACCATTTCTGTCAAGTTATTTCTCATGCTAAATTGTTTCACTTCATGATACCTGAATAGCTGCCACAGCTCCTGCCATTACATCTTGATAATAACACCCAAAACTGGCAAAGAAAGGGAGGTGATGAAGGGCCCGCTAGTGGTAGTTCTATAATATATCAGTGAGATAAGTCTTTCTGAAAGCAGCCAGTACCTCATACCTGACAAAAATAAACTTGAAATGGATCACAGATATGAATGTAAAATATGAAACTATACCAATATTAGAGGAAAATATAAGAGTAAGTCTTCTTGACCTGTTCTAAGGCAAGGGCTTACTAGGTATGATACCAAAGGCAAAGCCCATTTAAAAAAATTGATAAAGTGAACTTCATCAAAATTAAAAATGTTTGCCCTATGAAAGACCATGTTAAAAAAATGAAAAAATAAGCTACAGACTGAGAGAAAATATTTTCAAACCACATATCTGAACAGACTTGTATCTGGAATATGCTAAGAATTCTCTAAACTCCGTGATAAGAAATCAAACCATCTAATTAGAAAGTTGGCAAAATATTTGAGCAGACACTTGGCCAGAGGTTCATAGCTTCATTCTAAAGAGGTTCCCTTCTTTAGAGAATTAGATCACAGATAAGCACACGAAGCTATGTTTACCACTATTAATCATGAATAAGGTGCAAATTAGCTCTAGGAAGGAAAACCTATGCACACCTATTAGGGTGGATAAAATAAAAATCCTGACTTCAGCAAGTGCTCAGGAGGATACAGAACAACTGGAGTTCTCATATACTGCTGGTGGGATGCAGAATGGCAATCCGCGCTGAGAACCTGCGGTTACCTGTGATGTTCAACACACAGTGCTTTACCACCCAGCAATTACACTCCTTGGTATTTACCCTGGAGGAACGGAAATTAATGTTCACACAAACACCCGTTCGCTAATGTTCACAGTAGTTTAATTTGTAATCTCCCCAAATGGGAAACAACCCAAATGTTCTTCAAGAAATGAACGAACAAATCAACTGTGGGAGGTCCATGGAATGGAACACTACTCAGCAGTGAAAAGGCGCACAAGGGCTGGATGGACCTCAAGGCCGTCACGCTGAGCGACAAAAGCCAGGCTCAGAGGGCTCCGCGCTGTCCGACTCACTTGCATGGTACCCTAGAAGCGGTAAGCTCGGAGAGGTGGAGCGCAAACATGGTGGCCAGGGCTTAGCAGGAGCGGGGCATCGTGCCTGTTGGGGGCATGAGGGAGCCCCGTGCGGTGCTGGAGCGGTCCTGCGTCGGGTGGTCCTGACGGTCTCTTGAAGCCGTGTGTGAGCTAAGTGTCCGCAGGACCACATGCCAGACGTGGAAAACAAGAGAGAGTCACGGAGAACTGACGCGTCCAAACGAGGGCTATCCTTGAGTCCACCGAAGGGTACCGATGCTGTTTCCCTGTTTTTGACGAGGCACTGTGATTACGCGAGACGCCACCATGCGGGAGGCTGGCGTGGGGGGGGGGGTGGGATCGGGACCTCACCGTGGGGTTGCTGCATCTTGTCAGTCTGAAGCGATTTCACAGTTAAGTCTATATGTTAAAAGATATTGATCAGCGGACTTCTCATTTGCCAGAGCTGGGCCGTACACCATCTCAGACCCACCTCAGGTAAAGAGGCAGCAGGTGGCGAGATCTGCGTGGGCCGACCCTCACGTGGCCTCCAGGCTGGGCATGGAGCTGTCTGAACCCAATCTGGGTTATAAGACAAGAAGGGGGTGGGGGAAGAGCTGGGCCCTGCAGCCACGGAGGCTGCTTGCACATCGGGCCTCGCTGCACAGAGGCCTGAGTCAGGGCAGGCCCCGCACACGGAGCTTGTGGATCGAGGGGGGAAGGCCAGGGACCAGGCGCCCGGGAAGCCCTGAGTCCCCTCCTGGAGGGACGGAGGTCTGGCTGAAATTGACCTGTCACTCCTTTAGCACGAGGCTGGCATTGTACAAAGCTCTGTACTTCTCGGATGCTATGGGAGGGTGGGGCTCCGTTAGCTCCCTAGAGCCGGCCCAAGGCTGGGCACCCTGTAATACCCAGCACATCAGAAGCTGCAAGTGACGGAATTCCCTGGCAAGAGCACGTTGGTTACTCACAGAACTTGTCATTCTAAGGGCAGCTTCAGGCACAGCTGGATCCTGGTGCTCAGATGATGTCATGGCTCTCTTTCTCTTGTCCTCCTTTGCAGTCTTCACCCCTCGGCTTTGCGCCTCTCCTCACGCCATCTCTGAGCGCTTCTGCCAGAGACAGGCTTTCTCCGTGTAGAGGGAACGTTGGTGGCCAGCAGCCCAAAGCCTCTCTCCTTACACATCGTGGTCCTGCAGGGAGAGGGGGCTTCCTCTGTGGCCCCGGAGAGCTCTGAAAGGTCGGTTTGGATCTGTCACCTCCTCTTGGACAAACTGGAGTCGTGCTGAGCCGTGGGGGCCTATCTGAAGCACATCTGCGTAGTCAACTCAACATTCGTGGATCAGTGCCTCCCGTGTTCGAGCCGTTGGTGATGGCGTGGGTGGCAAAACAGAC
This sequence comes from Hippopotamus amphibius kiboko, assembly GCF_030028045.1. NCBI lineage: Eukaryota > Metazoa > Chordata > Mammalia > Artiodactyla > Hippopotamidae > Hippopotamus > Hippopotamus amphibius. The sequence goes on from NC_080190.1 coordinate 2,148,489, forward strand.
AGGAAGAGGCGACGTGTCTGCCTTCCCGAAGTTTGCCTTCTAATGGGGAGACAGACCATAACAAGAGAAATAATCATTGTGGTGGTTTGACAGGAATGACGGCTGTCAACGGGGATATCAAGTTTGATGAGGGGTTGAAGTGGTAAGGAGGGCAGATGGGGAGCATCACTTGGCGGGGGGCACTTGGGAAAGACACCATGGAATGAGGAGCGGGGTCCCCGATGGAAGGAAAGCAGGTCAGACCAGAACCGCCATGGCCACCAAAAGCCTTGAATCTGCCCGGTGCTGACGTGTGAGGGTGGAGCGCCCACCAGTGCAGGAGAGGTGACCCTAGGAATGCCTGGAGCCAGGACCTTGTCTGCATCTGACTTTACCTTTGAAGACGAGGCCACCTTTGCCCCCAAAGGTATGCCAGATGTCCCTCCTCATCCCTGTCTTCCTGAGCTCGTGTGTGATAGGAAACAAGACTTCCCAACGGGAAGTGACACCGGTGCATTGGGAGGGGAAGGGGTTTAGAGACACTAGGGTTTGCTGGGCTATTCCTTGCCTGAGAGGACCCAGCACCCCCAAACCAGCGTCCTCTGTCAGACACAGACTCCTGGGACAAGCATGGTGTGACCCCCATGGCTCCACGCAAACACCACTTAGCTGATGCGCCGAAGCGTGTCTGTTTGATTAGAGGCACCAGCCGCTGAGTGTGGGATCCGTGTGGCTTCAGAAGGGCAGGGTGTCAACAGAAGAAAGCGTGCCCGCTGCAGACCTGCGGTGGGCCAACGCTGAGGACAGGGCCTTCGGCTGGGGGCTCCCTCCAGCCCCATTTGTGCCTGGGGGCTTTCTTTGAAAACGGGCGCTGCGGAGGACTGATGGATAAATTGTCACAGGGAATCCTACATCCTGACAGACTCCCGGGTCCCCAGCAAGAGAAAGGCTGAGGCCATTGCATTAGCAAGCTGGAAAGCTAAACACTCGGTACCCAGGAAACGCGCCGAAGACGTGAGCCACTGTGGCAGAGGCCACAGTGCTTTCCCTGATCTCAGGAATGAGAACAGAGGTCAGGGAAACTTTACCTGCAGACTTAAGCCTCGCTCAATGAGGTCAAGGGGAGGTATTCTTCTAACCCCGCCTGCCAGCCTGGCCATGTCCTTGAGGATGAGAGCTGACTTCTCACCAAGAAGGGGCCACTGCTTACAGTGTGATGCACTCCACAGCTTCCGGTACAGATCAACGGCATACAACAATATAGAAACACAGCTGGGCTCAAAAATAATTTTAATACATTTCTGTGTATCGGAAATAGGACAGAAACAGAGATGAAAAAGACACAGATTTTTTTTAAGGTTTTAGGAGAATTTTTAGGAGGGTCTCTTTGACCCTGCGGTAGGGAAAGTTTTCTTAAATAAGATACTCAAAACAAAAATTGTAGAGGAAAAGACTGATAAACATGATAATATTAAAATTTTACATTTCCAACAAGAGAAGATGCCATAAACAGAACAGAAACCCAAGGTGCAAAGAAGGCATGGGCAGTGCATATAATCAATGCCTAAGATAAATAAAGGTCAACAAATTGATGAGATAAAAGGCAAAACCCTACAGACAAACCGATAACTTACAGATGAGGGACCACAGACGGCCAGAAACATACAGTGCGTTTCTGAGCCTCAGGTGCCTGGGGAAACATACATTGAAACGAGAAGCCATCAGACTCAGCAGGTCAGGTGAGACAGCGGCGTGAAGGCCACCAGACACTGATGTTTTAGAGCAATTTAGCAAAAACTAGTAGAGTTGAAGATGCCCCCGAAGCTGTATTTCCATACAGACGCTTTAGAAAGAAACTCTTCCACGTATGCACGTGGAGACAGGTATCAGAACCCGTGCTGTTAACAGAAAATACTGAAAGTCACTGAATTCCCATGAACAAGAAGATGGGCTGGACGGATAATCGTGTAGACTTCTTTGATGCACGAGACACACCAGTTTAAATAAGCAACCAGGATGTCAAGACGGCTACCTCCCCAAAACAAAGCCGGTTGCAGGGAGGACTGCGTGATATTTACATAAAGTTGAAGGACGTGCAAACTGCTTATGGATTTACAGAGACATCACAGGGCACCCTGACTTGGGCCGCACATTGGTGCACCTCCTCAGGGAAGCACTGAGGGAGCCTCTGCTCCCAGGGCGCTGCTGGGAGGCTGGTCCCCCAGGGACCCACGGGGCAGGGCTCTCGGGTGCAGGCACCATGTGGCCCCGCTCCGCGCTGGCTGGCGCCCTGTACACACCCCGTACACACCCTGCACACACCCTGCACACATCTCGTACACACTCCATACACACCCACGTCTAAAAGCACACAGGGACTGAAATGACAAATTCAGGACCACGGGTGCCTCTGAGGGAGGAAGACAGTGGCAGGGACTTTGGGGAGGGGCCCAGGGCCTCCGATGCTCCCCTAACGCTGTACACCTCAAAAATCTGAAGAAGTTACGGGGAAGCGATAAGACATGTTACAGCTGGGGAAGGGGTCCCGTGTTTTCATGATGATGTTCTCTGGGCTCCCTTGTTTGTTTTAAAAATATTTCATCGTTTAATAAAAACATTCAAATCTAAGAGCCCTGATCTGGCTGCTGGGCCCCTGGACCTGGGGTGGTGACACCGGCCGGTGGACACCGGAGGCTGCAAGCAGGGTCTCGGGCTGGTGTCCTGCACAATCAAGATGGGGGTTGCTGCTGGCGTAACCCACCTGGTCGCCTTCACCGGCTGCTGCCGGCCATGCAGACTCTAAAGGGGACCTGCTCTGCCCGCCCTGACCGCCTCCTCTGTGGTTGGGTGCACCTAGGGGAGCGGGGGAAACCCCAGCTTAACCTCTCCTCCACCACAGCCCCACAGGGTCTCCAATCATCTGGGAGAAGCAGCCCAGGCCCACCCCCCATCCCTCCTCCACGAGCCCAGCCGCTGCGCCTCCCTCCCACCCCCCTCTGGAGGGCCCTCCCCATCTCTCCGCGTGTCCACTCTGGCCTCTCTCCCTGTGGGCTCCCACCCTCCGGCTGTGGGCCGCGTCCCAGGAGAGACTGAGCCCCCCTGCCCTCTCACACACCCCGCCCCTCCCTGTGTCCGCCACGTCCTCACCACCGCGTGCTCGTTGGCGTGGGACCCTCACACGGAGCCTTGTTCTGAGACACGCTCAGTTCTCACTCAGGTTCCTCCCATCTCCCAGGTGAGACCACAGCTCCTGGGATGTCAGGGGCCCTCTCCCTTCTGCAGCGTTGCAGACCTGCTGCAGATGCAGGCTGGCTGGGTGGCCCCAGGGCTTCCTCCGGGGTCTGGGTGTGCCTCTGTGGTGGGCTTTCCTCCATCCCTCCACGCTGGGTGCCCAGGTGCCTCCCATGGCGGAGGGAGTCATCCAGATGGAGCCGCTGCCCTTGTGCAGGCTGTGCCCTGAGGGGATACGTGTGGGTCTGGGGCCACCCACGCTTGGCTCAGCGCCCAGAGGGGCACACACCAGCTGTGTGTCCTCGGAGGGTCACATCTGTGCCTCTGCAAAGGGGTTTAGAAGACCTGCCCCCGAGGGAGGCTTTGAGACATGAACGAGGTACTATTAAGTCAAGGCTGCTCTTGGGATCTGGGTGGGGGGAGGTCCCCTGGCCGACATGTTTGGGGACGCCCTGGGAGTTCCCTTGTGTATCGCTTCCCCTTTCCGGGAGAAACCCCCAACCTCAGAGACCAGGTGGGGTCCTAGGCGGCCGTGGAGGTCTCCGAGAATAAGCAGAGATCCTCCTGTGACCTCTCAGAGTGTCAGTGGGACCAGCTCAGGGAGGAACCTGCCGCCTTATAGAGCACAAGCTGCACCCTGGGGTCAGAGCTCTGATTACTTTAGACTGGTTGTGCTGGTGGAGACGGATGAGCACGGAATCAACCGCACTTGTCCTGCAGCTGCGATGGCAGGGGAGGCGGGTGCTGGGGGGCCTCCCTTCCCTGTGCAGTCACACCAGCGCCCGATTTAATTTGGTGTCGGTCGTACGGAGCCCAGGCAGCGTGGAAACAGTATCATCCCTCCTTCGAGGGGAGAGGAAAAATAGAAATGTGACTACAGCAGCAAACACCATTTATGTCAAATAAGAAATAAATGAAAAAATCAATCTTCAAGTATTATAACTTTTTAAATAAATAGAAGAATTATAGGGAAGTTAGGAACTCAAAGTTCAAGAGAGCAGAGGGAGTCCTCCTAAGTCTGCATTAGGTAGAAACCCATCAGCCCAGTGTCCTTGCTGGACAGAAGCTGACCCAGGACACATCCGAGAGGACTTTTCTGGGTCACGCATTTCAGATGAGTCGGTCATATCCGGAACCGACTGGGTTCAGTGACTAAGACAGAGGCGTGATGGGAAGGGGAGGGACTCCCCTTCTGAGACACTTGGCACGTTCGCTGATGTTGACCTGCTATGTGTCCCAAACACATATACACATGTAAACGTTAATGGGGCTGAGTGCTGAATATGCGTGCACTGTATGTAATCTTGAGCTCAACTAAAAATTACATAAAAATGTATCTCTAACAAACATTCTATTTAATAGTGAACTATTGTGTTTTGCTCATGAGATCAGAAACAAGACAAGGACGTCCACTATCTCCACACTGAGATAAATCCTCTCTTCGACAATATGTCAAAGAACAGGAAAAAAAAGAAAAGAAAAGAAAAGAAAATGCATAGGGTTTAGGGAAAAATAACAAAATGGTCATAATTCATGTATGGCATTATTATGTACACAGAAAATCCAAAATCTTATTAAAAATAGAATTGGAAATGAATTTAACAAGGCTTCTAGATACAAGGTCAATATATAAATAAATATACATTATTATATAATAACAGATAAAATGATAAACTCACATTTCCTTAGAAATGATATCACTTACATCAGCATCAAGAACCATCATATATCAAAGAGTAAAACTAAAAGTTGTGTAAGTCGGACACAGAAAAATTACAAAACATTTTTGAGGAAAATTATAGGTGACCTGCCTAAGTAAATGGAGTTTTAATTTAAAAAAATATTTTTTATAATAGATTTTTAAAAAATTGAAGTATAGTTCATTTACAGCGTTGTTGTTTTCAGGTACACAGCAAAGGGATTCTGTTATGCAAATACATCTATTCTTTTTTCAGATTCTTTCCCTTATAGGTTATTACAAGATACTGCGTTAGTTTCCCAGGCTGTAGAGCAGGGTCTTGTCATTGTACGACCCAGCAATGATCATACAAAGTGAGGTGAGTCAGACAAAGACAGATACTGTACCAGAGCACTTATACATGGAATCTGAAAAAAAGATCCAAATGAATTCATTTACAAAGCAGAAATAGATTCTCACCCACAGACACAGGAAACAAACAAGGTTACCAAAGGGGAAGGCGGGGAGTGATAAATTAGGAGCTTGGGATTGACGCGCACACACCACTGTCCAGAAAACAGAGACGGTCACTCTTGCGATGGTCTTCAGTAGCTTTGTCCTCCTCCGCCTGCGTCGTGGCCTGGCCCATGCTTTCTCTGGGCCCTGACGGCATGTCCCCCGTGGGGGGACCCAGTGAGGAGTGCGTGTGGTCGCTGCAGTTCTGGTTCTTCAGGGAGCTGGACCCCAAAGGGCAGCAAGCTGGCAGGGTCTCCCCTGGAGTCTCAGGATGCTGAATTCTGACGAGTAAAGACTCACCTTCAGAACTGTGTGTCCTTTGTGGGGCGGTCTTATGTTCTGTCACTCAGACCAGGACACTTCAGAGTGAGAACAGGGGCTGGGGGTCCCTGCAGAGACACGATGGACGTAACGTGATGTGTCCCTGTAGGCTGGATGTGTGGTGACCCTATTATAAAGCCCAGTCCACACTCTTGACCCGTGTGTTTGGGGGGGGGTGGGGGGGGGTTGGGTGGGCGAGGCAGTGCCAGACATGTGGTTCCTGGAGCCCAGGACCTTGAGGGGCCACCAGGACCAAGGCAGGTGACAGAGAAAAGGCACAGTGACCAGAGAAGACCATGGGAGTGAAATCCAGGCTGCCTCCTGCCCCATCCACGAGCCTGTGCTGAAAATCCCTCCAGGCTGTGGACCCAGGCCGGCCCTGAGGACAGGCCCAGGGACGTGACTTTGCCCCACCAGCCCCTACGCCGGCGTGTTCTGCACGGAGCGGGCGGCTCCGCGGGGCGGCCTGGGAGGCCTGCCAGCTTGCCGCTCTGAAACACTACACCAGAATCACCTTTTCATAGTTTATTACCCTTAAAACGCGGAAGGAGAAACCTATTGATAGCTCCAATGTGCCCTCCTTACCTACCCAGGCTCTCAAATTTGGTGCACTTGAGTCTCAAATCAGTTTTTATGATGTGTCTCTTTGGGGAAAACATTCCGACGGTGACTGATTTGTCTGTCCAGCCAACCGCGGCTCGCATGAGGGCCCAGCTCAGCCTCCGTCTCAGGGTTTCCAAGAAGCCGCGGTTAACAAGGCACCTGCCGTCTTCCCGAGGGCCCACTGTGCGCAGTGAGAGCTTCTCTGCTGGAGGGTGTAGGGGAGAGGCCTGGATCCCTGTGCCGCGTGCGGCATGCGAGCACCAGGCGCCTGGCCTCTAGGAGTTCACGTGGACGGACACACACCTCCAGGGGAGGCCCGGGCTCGTCTCGGGGGCATCACAGCCCTCCTGCGACGTCCGGGGCAGCCTCCTCCTCCAGGACCAGCTCCCCCTGGGCCACCTGGGCTTTTGTTCCGATGCCTCGAGGTGCTGAAGCAGCCCTTCCAGGTCAGCCCTCCAGCGAGCGCCCACCCCTCCTGCCCATTCTCCAACGCAGGCCTGTGTCTGGAGGGTACGGGGCCGGGGCGGGGAGCGGGGGGTGGTCTGCAGTTGCTGTTTTCTTGCCCTGGGTGGGTGGGTTCCTTGATGTGCTGAAAAGGTTGCCGGACCCTAATGCCACCACGTAATTCCATCCTTCCCTGCAACGATGGGGGCGGGTACGTGGGGTGAGCTGGGCAACATTTGGGGCCAATTTAAAGAATGACATTTGGGGGACTCATGTCATCCCACGAGCCTCACTAGTGAGTTGCCGGGCACCGCCCGTGTGCCTGGCACGTCCAACAGGCTCCAGGTCACCATCCTGAGTCTCCGGGCAGCCGGCCGGGAGCTGCACACGGACAGCCCTGGTGCAGAGAAGCTGAAAGAACCAGCCCAGCGGCCGTCCTGGGGCGGAGCCGTGTCCCCTGTGGGGCCCAGGACCCAGGCGCTGCTCCCTCAGGGGAGGGGCAGCGATGGGGAGGGCTGTGGACACCTTCATTGCTCCACGAGGTCCCCCTTGTGGGGGGTGGTTCCATTCACCAGCTTGCGTGGGGCGTGTTTGGTGTCCCTGCCGTGTGACCACTTTCCGGAGAACGCGACCTCGCTCCCTCCCACTCGGCAGCGGCCACCGACGGGCCAGCTCCAGGGCAGAGCAGCTGGGTCCAGGGCAGGACTGACCGCCCGTCCAGGGCGGCCGATGGACGTGCTCTGGGAGCTCAGCCGGGACCCTGCCCCCACTGCACGTTCTGGCCCCTTTGAAGCCCCGGGACGCGTCCTTTCATCCGCCCTGCGTGTGTGCTGTCCTGCCTGTCCTGCAGATCTTGAACGTCTGTCCCCTCCAGCTGCGTCCAGGAAGGTACTGCCTCGAGTCACGGCTCCTGGGGGCCGAGCTGTGCTGTCCTGGGGCAGGGGTGCTTCCGTCCCGACCACTGTGCGAAATGCACGTGCTGACCTTCCCTTCTGCCACTTAAGGAAGGTGCCTTTGCCCGACTTCGTCTTTGATCAGCCCCAGAGCTCGCAGCCGCCACCTGGGTTCTGAGTGGTCTACCCGGCCCCTCGAGCTGGTCCCACGTTGTGCCTGGGGACGTCCCTTCCCGTCCTGTGGACGTGAAAGCCGGTATGAGCATCTGCAGATCCACGGCCGGGAATCCACAGGGGCGGGGCTGGTCCAGGGAACAGGTGACTGGATGCTTCCCAGATGGGCCTTTTGTGCCACCTTCAAAAGACCCTCCTGGAGCAAGTATCTCGGTGCACGGGTGACCCAAGGGGCAGCTCTGCGGATGGGGCAGCTTAGGATACAGGGTCCCCCTAGACCACCCCGAGCAGGTTCTGGGGAGGCACGCTGTGGAACCTGCCCCCCCAGCCCTGAGATGAGGGTGGGACATGGGTGCTGAGGACGTAGGGATGCCCCCCTGCGCCTTGCCGGTAACACCAGACTCACTGCAAGCCTCACTGTGCAAACAACACGCGACGTCCACCCCCACCCAGGAGGACGTGACAGACACACAGGGTGCAGGGCACGCAGCCTGGCTCCACCCCGAGCCTGGGAGCCTGAGCTTCCCATGCCGCAGGACAGAGCCAGCATGCCATCCCCTGCCCAGGTGGACTCCTAGCCGGTCAAGACTTTGGACGGCATTATCCCCATTGTCCGGGGAAGGCACTTCCGCGCCTGCCCTGCTAGGGGCCAGGGCCTGGGAGGGAGGCAATCCCTGTCCCACCAGGAAGCCTGGCTGCTGGGTCTCTCCATGTGGGTGTCCCCCAGCCCCAACCCACTGCAGGGGCACAGATGAGGGGGCATCTCCCTGCCCAGGGAGCTCGCGCCCTGGGTAGGCCTAGGCCCCTGCACACACAGGCAATGAGAGGAACATTCTGGAGCACTGGGGCAGAGCAGGTCTGTGGAGGACTAGCCCCAGAATGAGACGCAGGGACTGAGCTGTGTGTGCTCTGTAGAAAGGCGCCTTCCTCGGGGCGAGGGCGTCCAGGCAGCAGGGTCAGGACGAGGAAGGCCTCACGTGATGTGTTCACAGCATGTGGGGTGGATGGTTCAGTGGGCAGAGAGGGCAGCAGGAGGCCGCCAAGAAAGGCCCAGTGACATCCCGCCCACCGCGAGTGAACCCTGTGGTCCACGGGAGCCCAAGCTCTTGTAGAGGGGGTGGGGCGGGGCTGGCTTGCATCCGGGGGGCAAGGTGTGTGGGGAAAGCCGGCCTACAGGGAAGCGGAGGCCGGTAGGATGCCTGGGTGCCCGCCGGGTCTCGACAGGGCTCCACCCACCCCCGTTCTCCATCCTTCTCTGTCCCTGTGCCTCAGGGGCTGACTGTCCAAGGGAGACAGCTGAGTTCAGCCGCGGAGTCCCCAGCAGGAGATGCCGGGGGAGGAGTCAGACCCAGGTGTCTGTCCCAGTGGTTCCCACAGTGGCCGAGTTCTTGGACAGCCTCCAGGCCGGCAGAGTGTTCCCCATGAGTGCGCTCTCCCCACCGATGTCACATCACTGTCTCCTTTGCGTCCCCATGCTGAGCGGTTGCGTGGCCTGGGCGTCCTCCCCAAGCCTCCCCAGCCCTTGTCCTACCTGGATAGAGAAAGTCTATTTCTTAAGCCTCCTTTGGTCCAAACCTGCATCCTCAACAGGGATGTCAGGGCGACCGGGATTGTTTCTTGGTGGGGGAAAGCCTTAGGCATTGGAGTCTGAGGGCAGCGTCCCCTGGGTCCCTCTGGAACCGATCCCGGTCTCTCAGTGTCGCCTCGGGAAGAGAACGGTGAGGACGTGTTATCTCCTGTCTGATAAATGTGAAGCCGCTGCTGTTTGAAAAATGACAAAGCAAGGATCCCGGGCCCTTTTCCCGAGTGCGTCGAGGACAGGGTGGGACCATCACCAGGAAATGGTGGAGTGTGGTTCACACAGCAGTTCAGCTGGCCGGCACCCCGCACTGGCCTGGAGCCCACAGTCGGGAGGAAGGACAGGCGCGGCTCTGCCGGACAAATGAGCTCCTCGCCGCATCTCCTTCCAGCCTGGCTGACGTGCTTGGGCTGCAGCCGTTGACAACGGGCTCGGGGGGGGGGGGACCCGCCCAACAGCCCTCAGGGCCCGGCCGTGGTCCAGCACAGCTGCAGGTGAGACAGGACGGGCTGTGACCTTGGGACATCAGCTCTCCCCTCTGAGGTCACTTATCCCCGAAAGCTGGGATCTCCTGCTTGTTTATTTATACACTTAAATCGATGGAAACGTCTTACAAATTAAGCCTAATGAATAACCCAGGCATCAAAAAACATTGTTTTTAAGTGAAGCAAGAACCAAATCTAAACCAGGAAGCAGGAGTCTGCGCTTTGACCTTCACGACTTTCACAGGCCTGAAGCTGTGCTGGGCTCGGGGCGCAGACAAACGGACCTTGTCTGTCTCACCTCACTCAAGGCTGCTTCCTGCCAGAGAGGGGGAACCGTCGACTCAGGAGTATGGACAACAACCCCCCTGCTCTAGCTGTGACTTCGTCTTCAAAGCCCTTTCATATCCATCTGCTTTGAGAAAATGGTCGGTTTATCGACTGCGAGAAGGATCGGCAGAATCGAGAAAACAGACGTGGGAGGCCAAATTATTATCTCCTCCGGAGGGTTTGGGGTTTTTTTCTTTTTCCTGCATTATGTCTATAATTGTGTCTCCCATAGAGATCTGATCTTCAGTTGGGGCTGATAAATAGGGAACAGGCCAGAAAACACCAAGAGGAGATTACAAACTGTGCTGTCTGTTCCTAAATGTCAAATACGCTCCACGAGACTGCAAAGCCTTGACTTCCAGCCGCTCTCAGAGAAGACGAGGGGCGCGCAGGTGGGGGCACAGAGTCCGGGGGCCTGCATGCTGGCAATATCGTCTGGTCCTCATTCCACCTGGTCAGGGAGCCCCGAGCGTGCAGTCGCAGTTGATGTAAGAAGTGCTGGGGCTCCTACGGCCTCAGGACGGTTTGTTTCCTACAGGAAACGCCGAGCGTTGTGACTAACCCGCCGTGTGTCTCCAGACCCTTAGTGCTTAGAACTGTGTGTGTGACCCTCTCGCAGCTGCTGAGGGTCAGGCATCCCAGGGTGGTTCAGTTGGTCCTCTGAGGGGCTGGGTCAGGTGTTGCCAGGGCTGGGGTCTCACGTGAGGCTCGCCTGAGGAAGGATGCTTCTCTGAGCTCCTGTGTTGACCAGCAGTGTGCAAGTCCTGTGGCTATAGGACTGGGGCCTTGGTTTTCACTGGCTGGTGGCCCGAGGCTGCCCTCTGCTCTGTGCCATGTGACCCTCTCCCCAGGGCAGCTCACGACAGAGCAGCTTCTTTCTCCAAAGCCAGCAAGGGAAAGCCTTGAGGAAGGCGGTCCCTGCCATCGCACATTGGTCACATCCTGTCACCTGCTGTACTCGAGTGGGTGGGAGCAAGTCACAGTTCTGCCCACGCTCCCCGGGCGGGGATCACACAGGCTGGACACCAGGAGGCAGGGTCCCAGGGCCGCCCTAGAGTCTGCCCACCACACCGCCCTTTAGAAAAAGGACACTGGCTTGAAATTGAGCCCGACATTTGGTTTGTTTATTAATCCTGCACTTGCAAACATTTGAAGCTTTTAGAGTCTAGCGGGTAGCTAGACTCTAAAAGCTGCCTTCAGCTTTGAGAAGACCCTCTGCAGTGGTCCAGCTACCCAGCGTACCTGGATCCCTGTTCCTTGCTGGTGGTCCCCTCCCCGCTGTGCCCCACCGTCTGCTCCAGCCCCTGCCAGGCTGAGCCATCATGGCAACGGAGATGTCTCGCTGGGCGGTTCCTGCCACCAGGAAAGCTGACAGCTGAAGGGGCTGTAGCAGTGGCTCCCTCCCCAAGACAGTCCTTACCTCTTGGTAAGGTCTTGGACCCCCGGAACCTGAGCCTCTGACAGTGGACACAAGAGGGAACTCGCAGATGGTCATCGGGTGGTGGAGCGCTTATCCGCCGCTTCCTGCTGGGGGAGCATGGCTGCACCCCAAGCCTGGCTCCCTAGCCTAGGGCAGGTGCTGTGGCTCCTTCTTTTCTTTCTCGAAATTTCCTTTTGCTCCAAGGAGGCAGAGCTCAGCTCTATACTGGAAGTCAGACTGCTCCCTGAGAGCCCCTGGGTGTGGGCATGTGGACACGGCTGACCCCATGGGCTACGGCGCTTGCAGCCAACCCGAGCCTCACAGGGTTAGAGATTCAGCAGCAGACGACATTGGTCCCATGGTCGGAAGTAGCAGGATGAAAATGAAAGGAGCTTATTTCCTTATTTGTTAGCACCGGCAGCTAGGCTTGCTGTCAGTCTGAGAGGGGACTTCAACAAGAGGGGTTCGTGCCATGAATATTCACAGCTTCTAAATTCAAACCAACTCCTGGCTGAATTTAAAGAGCGCCTGTTACTTCTTGTTTGTTCAATTTCTTTCTTTGCTGAAGACACACATCTGTGTACATATCTATTGTGATACACACATTCTTAGGAGTTATTACTGAGTTAGCGATTCCTAGGCACCATTTTATATGCAGAACCATTTGACGTCTGCTTATTTTAAAGTAAGACAAAGGGTAAAGCATATTTAGTATCTGTAGCTGATTTTACTAAGGTAAATTCATTCCAGTTTTCGGTGCCTTGCTCTCTTCCTTCTGGACGTCCCTGGGCTGCACTTTTTCGTGATGTATTTTAGTTGGTCTTCTCTGTCGTTGCTGCTTCTCTCCTTGGCCACCTTAACCCACCAGCAATGCAGCCACCAAAGGCTCCACTTGGCTCCCTTGTTTAAAATCAGACCATGGCAGAAAACGCCTCAAAAAAATAATATTGTGTTGTAAAAAGAGTGTGGAGCCAAACATGCGTTGTGTTTTTGCGGTTCATGACAAAAGTGGGCTGGACCAGTAATGGGAGACTGGATACCGTTTTTCTGATTAAAACAGCAAATGAAAAGCCAAGATACTCATCATTTTGTGTTAGGGTGAGACATTATTCACTTCTAAAAAAGAAGGTTTTCCAGATATGAGTACCATGTAAAATTGATTTTTAACTGAAGAAAGCAAATATGTGTACAATCCCACACACGCAAAGAATTGGCGTGAGTTATAAAATGCAAGAGCTCACACTGCATTCCCTGGTGAGGGGAAGAAGAGGTACGATCTGAAGGCAGGCGCTTACCCAACACCGATTTGTTTAACACTTTGCTTGACAAAGGCATGAGTAAAACTCTTCCAGGGGATGCTCGGAGGGGACCAGGACAGGTTGGGCATCCCTCCTTCCTGCAGCGAGGCCCTCAACGTCCACCAGGTACCTGGGCTCCGGGACTTTGTACCTGCGGAGACAAGGTGCAGCCGCCCTGCCTTGATTCCCCCTCCAGCTCTCCTTCCTCACATTTCTAGGCTCTGAATCTCTCCAAATAAAAGCTTTTTCCAGAGATTTCTCCGCTTGGCAAGTTTCCGTGCTTTTTGGGATCTGTCCACCAGAGCAGTTAGGGCTCTGTTTGCATCCTGTTCTTGCAAACTGTCTTATCCCCCATGGACTCCAAAATATAACTAGGGCTTCAGCCAGACCCGCTTTCTTCGTGTCTCCTACACACACACACACACACACACACACACACACACACACACACAGAGCAGAGCCGCAGAACATGCTGTGCCCACATCACACTTTCCCTTCTCCCTTGTGTGTAGCCAAGCCATCCTTCAACTCTCAAGTGTTCTCTACCTGGGCTCCAGCCACATGTGAAAGAGAACTACCTGCTTCCTGACAGCTTTCACAGCATTTCCCTTTTCCCCTGCATATGGGACCTTCTCACACGCACCTGGATTAGAACTGACTCAATAGTTGGAGTACACGTGTCAGGTGTATGTACATGTCTCAGGTGCCGAGAAGTAGTCAGCCCAGAAGTCAGAGAGGTTGATAGATAGGTGGTTGGTAGATAGATAGGCAGATGAATACATAGACCCAGAAATAGATATAAACATAAAAAACATTCCTGTCAATCAAATGCACATGGGAGACACCATGAAAATTCCCATCGATGGAATAAGAGGAATATTCAAATGCAAGAAGAACTGCACTCAGAGAATCTTTTTAGGTACCTTTCCACAAAATTTATCTCCCAACTTGTTAAACACCGTGATGAATTTTTTGGTCATTTTCCTTCTACTCTTACAAAATGCCAGATTATCCCAGTAATAATTTAGGGATGAATAGGAGAATCCCATCTCAGAAAACTGTCACAACGAGGAAAAACGCACCACCCCAAACGATGTTTATGATGCTTAGCCTGTGTTTTATAACAGAAATATTTTACACATAATATCCTATTATTACCGTTCTAAATGTGCAAAAGGATGATTGATCTACTAACCCCTAACCCGCTGTCGATCATTTCTCTGAAACTGACAGCGTGCCTGTGTCTGAGGGCCGGGACTCAGGCCCCTTTATCCTTGTCACTAAATATCTGCCACCTGTGGACCCGTGGGGCTTTCTCTGCCCAGGACCCTGCCCCTCCGCCTCCGCTTGTAGCTTCTCCTTTTCCTCTGGGAGCTGAACCACACATCCTCTGCGGTCTCGGTGATGCTGTCCACTGGGGGCCGTGACCCCTTAGAGCCAGGGTCACCCAGGTCAGGCCGACAGGGCTCCCGGCCTTGGAAAGGGCGGCAGGAAGTTTCAGCCCTGCTCTCCTTCCCTCCAGGGGCGCACGGGTCCAACCATCTCCAGCGCAACAAGCCACCAGAGTCATTCCGTGCGTTTCCTTTTTTCTTAAATGATCAGAGAAAGTTTCCACTGCTTTCAAAGAAACCTCACCCACCATCAGGCTTTCTCCACCATCTCTGTTATCTTGAACCAAAGCCAAATAAGGCCCTTGTTAAATAGTCATTTGTTATTTCAGGCAGTAAAAACCTTAAAATAAAAAAAAAAAAAAGAAATGTACATAGGCCATGCCACTTAACATTTGTAAAACATGAACTTTAGAAAACGTCATTTGTACCATTTATGAGTACTATTCAAATTGATATCATTTTAGAATATTTCCTGGATTCTCTGTACAAAGTAATGTGTCCATTTATCAAATAGAATAGCCTGTAGAATCAATTAATAGTGATTATGTGATTTAAAGATATAAGATTATTTTTGTACATGAAAAGAAATCTGAACTGTATCATTTGTGTTTGGAATACAATGGATTGGAATAATTGCCCTCTGACCGGCTGAGGGCCGCCGCTGACCCCACGTGGTCGCTTGCAGTGGCCACTCTGCCCATGGGGACTCTGAGAGCTGCTGCAAGCTGTCGGGCTCTGTGGCTCCCAGACCCTGGATCCATCCTGTCCTGAATCCCGGGAGCGGGAGATGCTGGAGGGGGCGGTGCGGGGCCAGCCGTCCAGGTGTACACAGAGCCCTGGTAGCAGCACCGAGCGAGCCGACTGCTGGTCCCAGGGCTCGGAGGTGGGCAGGTGTTGCCGCACAGAGATAAGTGCTTCCTGGTGGAGGAGGCATGGATTCCAGAGGCCAGGGAGGCAGTGACAGAGCCAGGCGGGTGGCGTGACAAGCCTAAGGAAGTGGGTAGGGTCGCAGTCCACCTGGGCTGCTACGACAAAGTGCCACAGACTGTGTGGCTTACACACACCATGAACTGACTTCTCACCCTTCCGGAGGCTGGGAAGTCCAAGATCTCGGCAGCAGTGTGGCCAGCTGAAGGCCCTCTTCTTGGTTTGCAGCTGCCACCTTCTCACCAGGTCCTCACCCGGTGGAGGGTGAGGCAGCAGAGCTCTCCTGGAAGGGGCAGCAGAGCTCTCCGGAGCCTCTCTCAAAAGGGCACGGATGCCATTCATGGGGGCTCCACCCTCATGACCCGAGCACCTCCCAGAGGCCCACCTACCGATACCATCACCTTCAGGGTGTAGGATTTCCGCGTATGAAGCTTGGATGGACACACACACGCAGACCCCAGCAGGGACAGTTTGACAACTGTGACTCCAGGACCAGGCGTCACCTGGCCAGGTGGGCACCCTGGGGCAGGTCTGGGTGCAGGGGAGGGCCCCAGTCCCGGGTTGGAGGTACCTGGGGAAACCCATGAGGAGAACATCACCAATGCCCAGTTACCCACCTGAAGAACACGACCAGGAGGACACAAGTGGCCACTTTCCAGAGCACTGGGCTTCAGCGGCTTCCATCCGCTGCGGTTGGGTCAGGCTCTGTCCGAGGGTGCTGGCCGAGCTGCACGTGGGGCTGTTTGGACTACTTCCGCTTCACCCTTTTGGTGAGGGCGGAGTCTCCCCGCCGGAGTTATGGGGATGGCCGGACACACGTCCGACCCTGGCCAGAGGAGATCAGCACCGTTCATCCGCCCACTGTGCTCACAGCCCCACGGAGGAGGGTGTGGCTTGCCGCAGGGGTCACAGGTCAGGGGCTCTGGGGAGCAGAGTGAACCAGCAGGGGCTGCCGGAAGGTTCTTTGTAGCGATAGGAGGGCAGGAGCCCTGAATCCCGAGGGAAGATGTGAGAGGCTTGCTCGAATAATTCTTCAGGATGGCAGGGACCTAGACTCACCACCCAGGGGCAGGCAGGGCTCGTATTCGATTTGTTAGATCAGGAGGGCTGTTTGGAGCAGGGAACCTTATCGGTGGGAGCAGAGATGGGAGGGGACGCTAGCCGTTCGCTGTTCAAGGCCCCCCCATTTCAGATGCCAGGCAGGACGCAATATCGAACCTTAGTTTGGGGCCTTACCCCACCGGGGCGTTTGGCGTGGGGACGGGAGCTGGCAGCAGTGCCGTCGGAGCACACCTTTGGTCTCGGCACTTGGGCCCCTGCTCTGTGGCCAGGCCCGTGTGCCCTCGCTCCCAGCGCCCGGCTGGCTTCTCTGCTGGCTCCCAGCTTCTCTGGATCCCGCGAATCCCCACAAGCCCTGCTCTTCCCAGGAAGAGACTCCTGCTCCTGCAGCCCCTCCCAGGTCCATGGATGGGCTCAGGCGGCTCCCCGCCCCCCCCCACACACACCAGGATCTCCGCCCACGGGTGGCTCAGCCCCGCCCCCGGTCCCCGCCCCCTCCAGGCACAGACACAGGACATGGGGTGGTGGGGAGAGCTGGCCCCAGATCTGGCAGGTGTAGGCACGGGCTCCCCTCCTGCAGGGCAGGCCGTGCAAAGGCGCCACCTCAGGCTCTTGGTGCCTGTGGGTGGGGCAGTGGGGAGAAGGGTCTGGAAACCAGGGCATAAGATGGGTGGAAATTACAGGGGGGCTGGGGCTGCCAGTCTGGAGAAAAAACAGGGCAGGCCCAGGTGTGTCTGAAGGAGAACAGGACAGCGCTTGTCTCAGTGGCTGTAAACCCAGGGTGGCGGGGGGTGGTCCGGGCGGAAGGTTGGGGTCTCTAGAATTGGGACAGGCTCCTACAGGACCTGCAGGGGGCTGGGGTCTTCGGCACGTGTTTCATCAGCTCAGGTCCCTTTACTTAACTCAGACTCCTCTGCGCCAGCCGCTGGGGCCAGCCTGGCCCTCGGGCCCTGGGCTCTTGTGACCATCCTGCCGTGATGAGGTGGGGCCTCACCCTTGAAAACGGTGGAAGAAATTCACAAATGGAAACCAACACAGGTGTTTACCGACTCCTGACTTCTGATCCAGCAAAGACAAAGGTGAGCTGAGAGAGGCGGTTCAGTCCCGCGGCCAGGCCTTGGGGCCCTCAGGTGCCTGACCTCGGCGGGGCAGGGGGAGCGGGCGCTCAGCCTCCTGCCGGCCCCCGGGCCCTGGGGGAGACGGGTCCTCTGTCTCTGACCCTGAGCACCCCTGGGCCCCCTACTCCTCCCAGGCCGGGTTTGGCCCTGCCCCCTTTCTCAGGCCTGCGCTGGTGGCGGAAGGCACTGACCCTCTTCACAATTTTCAAGCCCGTTAAACCAGACGCTGAGAATTAAAATGTACCGCCTTTTCCCTTCACATGAGCTTATTTTATTTCAGTAACAACTGTCTAAGATGCTACTAGTGCTATCCTCATTTTATTGAAGAGTCTGCTCTCAACTGCACAGAATTGCTGTAGAGAGTATTGTGCTGGTCGAAGACAAAAGCAGCACTTCCGACCAAAGGAAACATTTCCCAGGAATCACGCACAGGTTTGCGGGCTCAGCCGGTCTTACAGACTCAAACACAAAACGCACTGTTTTCATGATTCTGCGTCTCTTTTCCCCCAAGCTAAGACTCCTAGAGCATTCCAGTTTCCAAATCACTTGTATTGACAGCTTGACATGTGAAGAGATACATAGTACTTCTGGGGGAAAATTTTGAAAATAATGGAAGATGATTAGCTCTTGGTTGAGTACAAAAGAGGTTTACTTTCCCCAGGAAGACGTCACCTGAGGGTTTGACATACTACTTCAGGATTCAAAAAACCAAGGAAGACTAATTCTCATTATAGGAATAAAAAGCGAAAAAAAAAATCCTTTACAGAGTCACAGCTAATGGTCTGCGAGAGATGATTATTACGTCAAATCTTCCTCCTTATTTACCGCTGATGATTCTAATAGAAGAAAAGAAAGACTTTGTCCTTGAAGTTTACAAACTCTCGGAATATGAAACCTACTGCACTCCCTGTAACACCAGTACGCCACGGAGAAGTGGGAGGGGGCCTCGGGTTGGACGTACGTTGGTGTGGGAGTAGACCTTCAGGTCAGCTCTGCGGAACAGCCCAGACTGGTGTTCGTACTCAAAATACCTCACAACAATTTCTATTAACTTAGAAAAGGAAATCCAGCACTATTCTTAAGGTGAGAAAAACAGCACTCTCAGAGTCTGTTTGGGCTGGTGTGAGCTCCCTGTGCTAGACGTGTCTGTGCACAGGGGCGAGGTTCCCCAGGGGCGCAGTGCAGCCGCGGGCCCCGTCCAGCGCCCTGACAAGCAGACCCATCTGGAAGGTCTCTGCTGTCGCTCTCCACCTACGGCTGAGAGACGGGGGTCTCTTCATGTGCCCAGCTGTCCTTCCTGGAGCTCACCCCTCCCCACACGTTCCCCCACCCCGAGGCACTAACCCCACAGCCTCCGCAGTGCTCCAGGCAGTCTTTTCACTTTTATCCTGGAAATTTCCACTGCAGGCTGAACAGAGACTAAATAATTAATAGCTTCCTCTTCTGCCCGAACAACAAAAAGTCTCTAAAGCTCTTGAACTCTGATCCCAGCTCCCCACTTACTGCTGGGCTCTTCACCACCTGTTCCGTTTTACCACCAGAAACCAAGCCTCTGTTATTTTCACACAGCCTGTTTTTACTTAGATTTAACCCCATTTACCAGTCTTGTTGCCCTTGAGGTCTTCCTCTTGAGAGAACCATCCTTGCCCTTGAAGTGCATCTCTTAGAATTCCCTAGAGCAGGGTTTGAGGGCGGTCAATTTGCCTGGTTTTATTTTGCTGGAAACACTTTTTATTTCAACCTGGTTCTTCAAAACGACACATTCGCTGTGCCTGCAATTTTTAAATGTGCCTCATACTGTGTTCCAGGCATCCTGGATTTAGAAACTGCCCTTGTTTCCGATTTGAAATTTAGAGTGTTTACCTTGTAAGAAAGTTGCAGTATTAAATACATTATTTCTTTTTATTTTTATTTTTTAATTTTTATTTTATATTAGAATATCATTGATTAACAGTGATGTGTTAGTTACAGGTGTAGAGCAAAGTGATTCAGTTATACCCATACAAGTATCCTTCCTTTTTCAGATTCTTTTCCCATTTAGGTTATTACAGAATATTGAGCCCAGTTCCCTGTGCTGGTTAACTATTTTATTTTATTTTATTTTATTTTATTTTTTTAAGCTCTTCATTGGAATATAATTGCTTTACACTCTTGTACCAGTTTTTGAGGTACACCAAAGTGAATCAGCTGTATTTATACATATATCCCCAAATCCCCTCCCTCCCGCAACTCCCTCCCACCCTCCCTGTCCTGACCCTCCAAGGCATCCCCCATCATCTAGTTGATCTCCCTTTGTTTTATAGCAACTTCCCACTAGCTATCTATTGTACAGTTGGTAGTGTGTATATGTCTATGCTACTCTCTCACTTCGTCCCAGCTTCCCCTTAGCCCCCCACCCCCCACCCCAGTCCCGTGTCCTCAAGTCCATTCTCTACCTCTGCATCTCCACTCTTGCCCTGTCACTGGGTTCATCAGTACCATTTCTTCAGATTCCATATATATAAGTTAGCATACAGTATTTGTTTTTCTCTTTCTGGCTTACACGCTCTGTATGACAGACTCTAGGTCTATCCACCTCATGACATATAGTTCAATTTCATTCCTTTTTATGGCTGAGTAATATTCCATGGTATATATATGCCACATCTTCTTTAGCCATTCATCTGTTGATGGGCATTTAGGTTGCTTCCATGTCCTGGCTATTGTAAATAGTGCTACAATAAACATTGTGGTACATGTTTCTCTTTGAATTATGGTTTTCTCTGGGTATATGCCCAGTAGTGGGATTGCTGGATCATATGGTAGTTCTATTTTCAGTTTTTTAAGGAACCTCCATACTGTTCTCCATAGTGGCTGTACCAACTTACATTCCCACCAACAGTGCAGGAGTGTTCCCGTTTCTCCACACCCTCTCCAACATTTATTGTTTCTAGATTTTTTGATGATGGCTATTCTGACTGGAGTGAGGTGATACCTCATTGTGGCTTTGACTTGCATTTCTCTGATGATTAGTGATGTTGAGCATCTTTTCATGTGTTCGTTGGCCATCTGCATGTCTTCTTTGGAGAAATGTCTATTTAGGTCTTCCGCCCATTTGTGGATTGGGTAATTTGCTTTTTTGGTATTAAGCTGCATGGGTCCTGGGGGTGTGGGAAGGAGGGAGGAGGGGCGAGGAGGTGGAGAGGCGGACAGATGGGGGTGGGGGCTTTGAGATTGGGGGACTGGGAGGCGAGAGGACGTTTCACCTGCCCTCCTGGCCAGGGAGGCCGACTGGGCTCCCGGGCCTGGTCTTTCACTCTCTGGGCCCCCCTCCAGCACGAGGATCCTGGGTGGGGGGGGGGGAGAAGAACAGGGGGAGGGAGAGAGGCAGACAGTGGGGGTGGGAAGGCATTTCTCCAAGTCAGAAGAATAGGGGAAGCACTGCCAGGTGTTTCTTCCAGGCAGGTCCTCCACCCTCCAAGGCCCCTCCGGGGTGTAGGTCCTAGGGGTACAGGAGGGAAGCAGTGGGGCGAGAAGAAGAGAGGTGGAAGTGGGGAGGGACCCTCTGGGATCAGAGGACCGGGGGAGGAGCGGAAGGCATTTCCACTGCCCGCTGGCCGAGAAAGCCTGCTAGGTTCCCAGGCCTGGTCTCCAACTCTCCAGGGTCCCCTCCCATATGCTTTGGTCCCGGGGACATTGGAGCACGGCAGGGGAAGAGGAAGAGAGGCAGACCGGTGGTGGGACGTTCCAGGAGCAGAGGACCAGGGGAGGTGCGGAGGACCTTTTCCCTGCCCACTAGGGCCCGACAGGCCTGCTGGGCTCCTGAGTATGGTCCCTCGGTCTCTCTGGCTGAGTGGGTCATACAGGTGTGGGGGGAAGGGAGGAGAGGGGAAGAGGAAGAGAGGCAGACAGCGGTGGGGGGACCTTGCAGGACCGGAGGATCGGGCAGATTCTGTGGGAAATCTCCCTACCCACTTGGAACCAGGAGGCCTGTTGCACCCCCAGGCCTGGTCTTCGGTCCTCCAGGAGCCCCTCTAGGTCTCATTGGTCCTAGGGGTGTAGGAGGAAAGCAGGGGAGGAGAGGAGAGGTGGGCAGGGGAGGGGGCCTTCTGGGACTGGAGGATCAAGGGAGACGGGGAAGGTATTTCCCCTGCCCACTAGCCCTGGGAAGCCTGCTAGGCTCACAGACCTGGTCTTTCACACTCCAGGGCCTCCTCCAGCTGCTTGGGACCCAGGAGAGTAGGGGGCGGGGGAGAGGAAGAGAGGCAGACAGGGACCCTACGAGACTGGGAGATCTGGGGAAGTGCTGCAGGGGTTATCCTAGCCCAGTTGGCCCTGGGAAGCCTGTTGGGCATCAGAGTCTGGTCTCCTGCCTTCCAGTGGCCCCTGCAGCTGTGAGGGTCCTAGGGGAATAGGAGGGAGGGGGTGAGGAAGAAGAGAACCCTAGGGGGAGGGACCCTCCGAGACTGGAGGACTAGGGGAGGTGCCTAGCATTTCTCCCACCAACTCGGGCCCAGGGAGCCTGCTGGGTACCTAGACCTGGTCCTTTGCCCCCAGGACCAGAGGCATTCCTGGGCCCCTCTGCCTCATGGGGCCTAAGCCCCGTTCCCCAGGACCCGAAGGGCCTTTTCTAAGCCTAGGCCCTGCCCATTGCCTAACTCCCCCTCCCCCCTGCCCCCGTACCCTCACCCTTGTCTAAGCCCCGCCCCCACAGCCAAGGCCTTTTCTGGCTTTTTTTTCTTTTCTTTTTCTTTTTTTCTTCTTCCCACCTCCTCACTTAGGCGATTGCAGTTGTTTTACCTTCCAGTTGTTGCTCCATCTATTTTTTTTAAATTTTTGCTAACACATCTGTTAGTTTCCTATTATCATATTTTTTATCTTGCTATTGTTCTGCTGTTCTCCTACTTTTTTTTTTTTTTTTTTTTTTTTTTTCCGTTTTCCCACTCCACACGGCTTGTGGGATCTTGATTCACAAGCCCAGGGTTAGGCCTGAGCTCCTGAGGTGGGAGCTCTGAGTCCAAAACATTGGACTAACAGGGTAACCCAGTTCCCAGGGAATATTCATTGTTTCTTAAAATACTGCCTTACACATCGCAGGACTCTCTGAGAGTAACCTTTTAACAGAACATGTAGTTCTTTCTTTTAGTTACATTTTATTTAGTTATTTTTATGATATTATAAATGGCTTCAAATGCCACTGTCAAAAACAAAAATTAGGATCTTGCCAAAAAAAAAAAAGAAAGAAAAAAGGAACCCACCTCTAACCTATGGTGAGTCCACCCCATCTCTTGCCTCCTTCCACCCAAAGTAAATATCCTCAGCCCCACACTCATCATTCCTTTGTTTTCCAATTTGTATATTTTTCTTTAAATTACATGTTTTATTTTCCTTATTCTTAACTTTATAAAAATGCTATTTTCTTGCCTGTGACCTTTGGGGATTTAATTGTTCACTTAACATTACATTGCTAAGATTAAGCCATATGGGGTTGTAATATTGTGTTTATTCACTCTGATTGCTAGAAAATACATTGCTGAGTGCCTACACCACAGTTTTTATTCATCCATTTACACTGCTGGGCATTGGGCTTATTTTCAGGGCTTTGCTGTTATCAACACTGCTGCTAAGAACACACTAACGTGTGTCTCCAGGTGTCCGCAGGCAGGAATTCCCCTTGGGTATTTATCTAGGCGTGAAATGTCTGTGGAAGAGGGCATATGAATATCTGACTTTAGGAGAGACTGTCAAACTGTTTCCCAAAGTAATTATACTAATTAATCCCCCACCCCCAACCCAGCAACGGACAGGAAATCCGGTGGAGCCCCTGCTCGCCACACCGGCATGGGTTTCCCGCGTGGTGAACATCATTTGAAGTGTTCATCAGCCAAGGAGCCCTTTCCATCCAGGAAGGCAGGAGGGGGTTCTTTCCGAAAGAGACCACACTGTCTGCCTCTCTCTGGAGGCCAAACAGCTCGATGACGTCTGATGCACCAAAAGACATCACAAAGGATGGAAACGAAAAAATTTTAATTGTTCTGAGCTATGGACTAAATGGATGTTTGCGTGGAATTTTATACGAAGCCCTGTGTTAGGGTCTCACGCTCAAAAATGAACAAAATATCCTTGGGGATTCGCAGTCCAGCTCAAATTCTCACCGCGTGTTTAAACCCTGATGTCGTTCCCGGGACTTAATACAGACCCACAGGCGTGGTCTGCAGGACCTGGGCTGATGCAGACGGGGTGCAGGTTCTGGCCTCCTCACGCTGAGCCCTTGAGCAAACCTCTGAGTCCATCACAGCCTCAGTTTCCCCCTTTGAGGATCCCAGCCTCAGCCCCACCCCCGCGTTCCACGCGCATGCTGTGTCTCCTCTCTCTGCCACTGAGAGAACCAGATGAGGTCATGCAGAACAAGGTGCTTTCGGAGCTGTAACTCCCATCCCCAGCACCACACTTCTTTGCTGTCACCTGGATCAGAATGGTTTGCAGGGCGCAGTTTGCAAAATTTGTACAGCATCTTGTAAACACGGGTCTGGATCAGCGGAGCGGGGAACAGGTCGGGCGACGCTGCAGCTGCCCCTTTGTCCTGAGCCCTGGGCCCCGTGTACTGGGGGAAGGGAAGCGTCTCAGGAGGCAGGGCTCCAGGGAAAGGTGCTGTGTCTCAAGCACCCGTCCGGCTCCCAGTTCAGGGAGTGCAGGATGCGGGGTCTTCAAGGCCTCCGAGGCGGCCCAGCTCTTTGGCTCTGGAATGTAAATCCGATTTCTGTCCTCATGGCCGGCAGCACAGAGCAGGCTCACAATGGCCATAAATATCGAATTAATTTTGCTCTCTTCATTTATCACAAGACTTTAGATTTAGATGTGTTACTTGTGTTTCCTTCCCAGCTTATAAAAACCATCCATATTTTAGCACCTCAAGGTCAACGTGCAGGTAATTTAACTTCCTAACTAAATAACATATTGATTGATGCAAAGGAAACAATCTTTCTCAGGGCAGGTTCTTATTTCATCAATGTGGATGGCCCGTCCTGTTAGACCGGCAGAGACTGGGTCTGGCAGGAAGAGCGGAGGAAAAGAATAGTACCAAACGGACCTTTTACCACAAATTTCCCAGCTCAGCGGAACGAGGGACATGCAGAATCCCCGTAGCAAGGCTTGGGGAGAATCCAGGGACTTCCTCAGCACAGAGGGCTATTGTCTTTTCCTTGTCCTCAAGACCAGAGCCCAATTGTGACGTGTGAAGATGGAGAACATTCTCAGAACCAAGACGGCAGCTCTGAGAACACTCTATTAAGCCACTTGTGGGGCGACATAAACTGAAATTCACACGCTCATCGTTTCTGAGACGGGACAAGCTGGCAAGAGGGACAGACCGTGATTTGTATGCGGAGACCTCGCTTCTCCCCATCACCACGCTCCACCCCGAACCGGTCCTTCACCTGCAGCCAGTCGGGCCAGGAGAAGTCCAGCCATTCTGGGAGGAGAGGCTGTGCCCTTCCTGCAGCTGGGGCCCGCAGCACCGCTTGGCCGTGACGAGGCTGAGACAGGTGCAGGCTGGATTGTTGACAAGATTTGCAGTTCCATATGCTGCCTTCGAACTTGACTGTGAGACCAGATCATATTTTTGTGCAAAGCCAGGATGCAAACGGCTGTGGCGTGGCCAGGCCGGCCCCCAGAGCTGTCGGAGGCATTCACGAGGAGCGAGAGGGGTCATCACCGGAAATCTCGTGGCCTCAAATAGCTCAGCAGGTGGAATCCTACTTCCACCAAATGCTTCACCGGAATTCAGTCCCTGCCTATGTCTGTCTCATGTCTAATAAGTGAACACAAGAATGCTTGTCTTCCTTTTTTCTATCTCTTGCAGAGCCAGTAAGGGAAGAGCTCATATCCTGAATACTGAGCAGATGCCTCGTGCAAGCGTGGGGATCCCCCAGGACCACGCAGACCAGAGCCCTCCGAGGATTACGGGGCCTCTTCCCACAGATCCCACCAGGGGTGTTGTGTGTGCTGGAGGCTTCTGGCCATGCTGTGCACAGAGCCTGCAGCTGAGGAAGGAAGAGAAAGCCCCCCTCTCCCCACCTCCCAATCTGCCCACTCACGTCTGCAGGCAGCTCTGAGTCCCCGGGCCCAGGAGCCCAGGAGTGACTATGAGAGTCAGGCAGAGGGGCCACAGCAGGCACCAGAAGTCAGAGGCTTCAAAGGCTTCGTCAATTCAGCGAAGCCCGTTCAGCCTCCGTCATGTCAGGTGCAGGCTGCGGGTCTTCGGCAGGGACACTCGTGATGCTATGGTTCTTTAGGGAATGTGAGTTTCTGGTGGGGGGGCCTTTGCTGCTGTGTGTGAAACCGGGCTGGATCCCTGGCGAAGCTTAGACTAGGAACACATTCAGGTTATCAACCACCTATGAAAAGATGGGCTACTGTAGCCGAGAGTGGGGTCCAGCTGCTCGCCGCTCAAAAGCCAATAAAGAGGCCAGGTTGGGGGAAAGGAAAGTTTGCTTTACTTTATGCCGTCAACCGGGGGTGGGTGGGGGGGAAGGTGGATGCCTGTCCAATGGCCGACTCCACCCCCCCCCCCCCAACGACAGTCAGGGGGCAAGAGCTTCTACAGACCGAGGGAGGGGCTACATGCAGAAACAGCACAGCAGCTCTGACGGTCACCTTGAAATTGGTCATGGGTGGTCTGACCAGTGTCATCTTGATTGTTTTCGGTACAGTGAATCATCAGTTCTAGGGTCGTTTGTTCCCGTTTCTTTGAGGCCTGTTCTCAGAATTGTGGCAGCTTGTGTCCTGGCTACAGTCTGGTCATCATGTAGTTAACTTCTTCCACCTGGTGGGGGTTTCAGTATCTACAAGACAACTCACAGGATACGGCTCAGAATATTATCTACAGCCTTTGAGGAGGCACTAGAGGTCCTTGACTTTGCTTAATGACTAAACTATTATTATTTTGTCCTATTTGACTGCTTTCTTTTATTTCATTTTCTCACTTCTCTGATTAAACTAATTCTTTGGCTAAAGTTTTTCCACAGATGAAAGGCAGGCTGAGGACATGGGGGGATGGGGGGTGGGGAGGCAAGGACCATAGGGTCCTGCTCCATTTCACTACCATTTAAGGGGGTGCAGAGTCACGTGACACACAATGTCTCCCACAGGGCAAGGACCCTGGCGGGATGGGAGGGACTGGGGACACGTCACGGAGTAAATGGACATTTGATGACCTGCAGGTATTCCACCCGGGCAGCGTGGCCCCCTGCTCTGCCCGCACTCAGCTTTTGTGGCGGGGGACGGGGAGGCCCTGCCCGTGCGTCGGGCCATGGCTCTGAAGGTGAGAGGAGGCCCCCCAGGCCGGCACGCCGGAGGCTTTACTCTCGGCAAAGACGTGGGCTGGGGCTGCTCCAGGGAGGACAGATGGCTCCCAGGTGGACAGCTGGACAGGGTGGCGAGTCCAGAGGACAGATCCTTTGAGGACTAGCTCCAGAGCCTGGGCAGCGCCTTCGGCCGAGCCTCCCGGTGGCCGTTGGAGGGCAGGTGACTTACGGTTGGGGCGGGGCAGTGAGCCAAGGAGAGCAGAACATCCAGAGCACCTGGTGTCTTGTTTCCCGGTGCCTGGAGCCCAAGGCCCGGGGACCAGCGAGCAGCTTCACCCAGACGGCGCGGGGCCTGTGCCCCTCGGGGATGCTCACTCTCCCCAGCGGACCAGCCAGGTGCCCACTGCCAGTGTCCACCTCAGACATCCTCATGTGGACGTGACACACGCTGTTCCCTCGTGGAACGTAAGAGAAGCCTACATTTGTGCGAGTCTGGTTGTCTCTCCCCTTTGGATCTGTGGACCTTGATCTCCAGAGGGCACCTCATTGCGTCCCTACCCCCCAGCCCTGGACAGCAGGGGCGCGGCAAAGACGCCTGAGTGGATACCATTCTGGAACATTCCCTGCCCACACAGAACTGCCTTTGCCAAGAGAAGACGTTCAGTACTGGCTTGTCTTCAGTTTTTTAAGCAGGAAATGCTGTGCTGGTCCTCGTAGGGGCTCTACAGTGAACGTGGCTCTGCTGACGGTTTGTGTGCCCACAGCAGGGTCGGGGTGGAGAAGCGCGGGGACTCCCTCAGCACCTTTCCCAGGTCCTGTCTCAACCTCAGTTCCTCGTCCCCGAGATAAAATGACGGCATGTCAGTCTTTAATTCTGCAGAGGCCATTTCTTTTCCTCGTAACCTGGCAGGATGATCTCTGCGCCTTGCTTTCTGATGAGAAGGTGAGCACAGCAGGGGTCCATCTTTCTGTGTTGTCTGAGTAACAAGGAAAGCAGGAAGATGTCTTCACCCTCCGACCGGCCCAGTACCAAGCACCGCTGCTGCTAATCACACGCAAAGCGGGTGATCCTCGCCTGGAACGTCTCTGCCTGCACCCCTTGCTCCACCTCTCACTTCCTTCGAAATGGAGCAAACGCAGTCATGCCAGTCAAGGTCATCCCTCCACGGAGACTGAATCCCACCCCCGAGCCCTCTGCAGAGCCCGTCCCAACATTTCACCTTCTCCTCCTGGATCCCTAAACACCCCCTTCTCATTTCCTGCTCCTCAGCCTATAAAGGACTATTTTCCCAACTTTAGAAGGACAAACACAGAAAGTAAACGAACAAGCTGGAAAAAAAAAATCTCACCACCATCCACTCCTTGACACTGCCTGCGGGCTTTTCTCATGGCCGTCGAGGTGAAATCCCAGCTCCACAGCCAGGAGGGAACGTGCTCAGGTTTGCACCTGGCCCAGGTCTAATGTCAGAGAGCCGCCCCTCCTGCCCACCTGGTGTCCCAGGGACAGAAGGGGCCTGTGTCCAGAGCTCTCTGCTCTCGCAGGGAAGAGCCCCCAGGCAGTTGCACTGTGAGGTCGCCCTGTGATTCAGGAGGGAGGCATCAGGAACCCCCAGGCTATCGACTAGCTCATTAGGTACCACACATCAAGGGCCCAAGTACTACAATAACGGATGGAATGGGCTCTGACACAGTTTGATTTGAAACCCCAGGGAACTGTACAAAAACCTTAGCAACAATCTTCTGTAGGTACAATAATTATACTCTGGCTTTAACACCTCATAATTTAATCACAGAAGGATTTTTTTTTTTAAGCTGACAAGTGGAGGTAAGTGATTAAGGCTATTGTTGAGTTTCTAGCTTTTGCCTAGACCTGAAATACTGCCTTTTAATCCTTCTTCCTTAAGAGTCCAGAATCAGTTACTTAACTAGATCGTTAGCAAAAATCTATTCGCGGTTAACGACTTTAGCTAAGCAAACTAACTTGCTCACAGACAATAATCATAAATTTTGGACTAAAGATATTTTTAAAGAATATAGCTTTTGGCCTGCACTGAGGGAGACCCAAAACAAGAGAACCTGGAGGGAATTTGTGTGGAACGCGGAACTGCAGTGGGTGAGGTTAGCCAGTTTGTAGGTTTTTTCCTGGGGTGGGTGAAGGACCACTCATGCCAGTGAGACTTGACTGCAAACAGAATGCACAGGGCAGCTGTAAAACCAGTGAGGAAAGCCGGGCGGGGAGGGGGCCTCCCAAACTGTGTGTAAGGTCTGACAAATCCCTGGCTTAGCGCTATGCTAAATCTGCACGCTTGTGGAGGGGCAGGCGTTGGTAGAAAAGAGGATTGAAAATTAAAATAACTGAGTTGAGATTTTAGCTACAATATTTCCCACCAGAGAGGAAATAGAGATTGTGGTTTGATTCCCAGTAAATTAATTGGCTTCTGAGACAGAAATCACTCTTCAGAGTAACATGAGAGGGCAGGGTCTCTAACACACATCACTTGTAATGCCCACTGTCTAATCATAACAATAACGACTATAAAAAGTGAAATGTGACCCAAACTAGGAATGAAAAGAAGTTCAATAGAAATTGACATTGAGACGACCCAGACGTTGCAATAAGCAGACAATGACTCTGAGCAGCTCTTCTTAACATGTTCAAGGACTTGAAGAAAAATAAACACACCCTGTAAAAAGAGATTCTCAGCATATATATAGGCAGTTACAAAAAGAACCAAGTGGAAAATTGAGAGCTCAAGAAGTACAAAAATTAAATGAAAATTTACTAGGAAGGCATAACAGAAGACTTGAGAAGAAGAAAAACAAGCAGACTTGAAGATAGATCAATAGAAATGATCCAATCTGAAGAAAAAAATGAAAGAGACTAAAAATATAAAACAGAATCTCAAAGTCATGAATGGAAATATCAAGCATACTAGCATGTACATATGCTCACACACATCTATACAAGTGAAATTCTAAAAGGAAAAGAAAGAGAGGGCAGAAAAAATACCTGAAGAAATAGGCAAAAGCATCCCCAAAGCTGATGAAGAACGTTGATTTTATAGATCCATGAGGATCAGGAAATGCTAAGTAGGGTAAATAAATAAATAACAAATAATAACTGTACCTGGACACATCGTGATCAAATTGCTTCAACCTAAGTAAAGAGAAAATCTGAAAAGCATCTGAAGAAATCTACTGGATATAAGAGAAAAAAATTATGCAAACGAATGTGGACTCTGCATCAGAAACAATAAAGGTTAGAAGACAATGGGATACTGAAGGGAATAATGAGTCAAACCCGAATTCCAAATCCAGTGAAGCGACCCATCAGAAACAGGTGAGATAAAGACATTCTAGGTAAATAAAAATGGAGAGCGTTTGTCCACAGCAGACTGCTACAGCAAGTCTTCAGGATGAAGGAAGGTGAGAGCAGACCACAGCAAAGACCACCGGATACGGTGATGACATGGAGAAGCTGACTTATCACAGCAAACAAAAAAACGCACAGGTCGTTGTGCTGTAACGGGTGCAAAAGAGCACAAAGAAAGTGAGCAGGTAAATGGAGCTGTCGTGTGGCAAGTTTCCTGTATTTTACACAAAGCGATGCGTTTTAATTGCTGTGATAAATTAATGACATCATAATCTGAAGAGCAACCACTGAACAACAGTGAAGCATAGCAGTCTAGCTCCTAAGTCAACAGAGGAACGAAAATGGAATCCTAAAATGTATTCAATTAACCCAAAAGCAGGCATGGAAAGAGGAAGAGAGGAACAAAAACAGATGAGGTGACAAAAACAAGGAGCAAGTTGGCATGCCTAAATCTAACATCAATCATTACACCAAACGTGAATAAACTAAACACTTCACCTAGAAGGCAGAGATTGCCAGACTGATTCAAAAAAGCAAGACCTAATCAGACTCTCTTGGCAAAAAAATGCATTTTAGAAACAAAGAAAACACTACGATAAAAGCAAATGAAGGAAAAACATATACCACACGTTCGTTTCTGTGACTGAATAATGTTCCATTGTGTGAATAGACACGTCTTGTTTATCCATCAGCTATTGATGGACACCTGGCTGTTTCCAGCTTTGGGCTGTTGTGAATGAGCCTGCTGGGAACGTGTGTACAAGCATCTGTTCCAGTCCATTTGCAGTTCTTCTGGGTAGATACATAGCACTCCACTCACAGGAACTATCTAGAACAGGTAAATGCATACAGTCAGAAAGTGGGTTAGAGGCTACCGGGGCAGGGGGGTTATTGCTTAATGGGTACAGAGTATCTGTTGGGGGTGATGAAAAAATTTGGAATTACTGGTGATGGCTGTACACCATTGTAAGTATAATTCCTACTGTAGAATTGTATACTTAAAGTGGAAAGTTTTATGTTACATATATTTCACCACACTAAAAAGATGCACGTACCTACCTCTATTTTTATATGTGTGTGTGTTTATAAATTGCATATGTATTAACTATAAATTACATATATGTATATGCAAACAGTAGTCATAAGGAAACAGGAGAGACTATATTGTTAATATCATGCAAAATAGAACAAGAAATATAACGAAAGCTCACATAACATTTCATGATGAAAAGAGCAGACCGTTTGCTGAGACCTAACGATGATCAACGTGAGTGCCTGAGAGCAGAGCTTCAGAACACGTGAAGCACAAGGTGAGCAAGATACAGAGAGAAACACGCAAATCCCAACATGCTGTCAGCTAGAAACAAACGTGAGAGCCATTGTAGGGGCTGAAGCACACATGAGAACATCTACTACGACTGACACGCAGGTTCTCCATCCACATCTATTCTTCTCTTACTGCTCACTGGAAACATAGTTTTCACTGAATACCTTAAACCTCTGCACAGGGTCCAGATGCAGGGCTGGTGCAGCTCTGTGCGCGGGGAGCTGTGGCAGAAGCGTCCCTGGCGCACACACTCACTTTGCCCAGCTTTGGAAGATTCGCAGCTAGAAACTGTGCCAACCTCCCAATGGCTAGGACGCTACATTCGACTTTTAATATTCTAGGCTTATTTTCTTTCCTGGAGGCTTAGTTCTGAGCCTTATAACCTGAACGGCATTATGTGGATTTTCTGTATAATAACATGTTCTACATTGTGATATGAAGTGATACACAGGAAAGTGAATTTGTGATTAGAATAGGGAGATTGTCTAATTTCTGGTGTTTTGTTCTCATTTTTAAAATTTAACAAACGGAGCACTGAATTTCTTAATACTGAAACCCTAGGGGTATAAGTTATTGACAACTCTTTTATTTATTCATTCACTCCTTGGAACTACGTCGTTGGCACACGAGGCCAGGCAGAGTGCTGAGGAATCTCACTGCAGGGGGCGGACCCCTCGACCCGCAGCGTCCGCACGCGGCACCGCTCCCTCCCCACAGCCCCACCCCAGCCCACACCCCGCTCCGCTGGCCCTGGGGCTCATTCTAGCCTCAGCAAGATTGAAAGATCCTGTCTCTAAATAGGCCTGTGGCTTCTCTCCAGTTTTGCTTCCTGTCTCCTCTCCGTGTAGGCTGAGGACCCTCGAGCCATCGTCTCCCTCAGGCTGCCAGCCACCCTCAGAAACCAGGATGCGTGGGTACCAGAGTGGATTGAACAGTGCACCCCCAAAGGATGTATCTTCAGCCTAACCCCCGCACCTGTGAACGTGGCCTTGTTTGGAATCAGGGATCTTGCAGGCGTAGTTAAGTTAAGGGCCCTGCGTTCAGGGTGGACCCCAAATCAAAGATGGTGCCCTTACAGAGAGGAGAGGGGGTCTGAGCTGGGGACACATGGGAGGCAGAGGCCATGTGAGGATGGAGGGAATGATTGGAGGAAGTGTCTGCAACCCAAGGGGCACCAAGGATGGTGGAGCCACTGGAGGGGGGGTGGCGGGCCACCCACGGAACCTCCAGAAGAACCAGCCCTGCTGACGCCTTGTTTCCTAACTTCCGGCCTCAAGATCCCTGAGAGGATGGATTTCGGTTGTTTTAAGCCCCCAGCATGTTGTGCTTTGTCGTGGAGCCCGGGAGAGTAACACGGGGGCCACCACTGTCCCGCGGACAGAGGCCCCGACGCGGGTCCCCTCCCAGGCAGCTCCTTGGAAGTCGCCCTCCGCCCCTACAGGCAGCGCTGTCTTGCACTCCTCTGCTCACTCCCACCCCCAAAACTCTTCCTGGTAAAGTGAACACCCACTGCCTCAAGCAAACGGGAAGCAAAGGGCCAGGCCCGCCCACTGTGCCCCCCCCGTCCTTGCCCCCAGGGGTGGCATTCAGCCTGGATGCCCTGCTAGGGGGGCAGGATGCAGGGCCTGGTGTGGCCTCAACCCTGGGCTTCTGCAAACACCTTTACCAGAGACCATCTGGGGCTGAGTTCAGGGGTGCGAGGTGCTTGCCCCATCCGGGTGATGGCTGGCCTGGGCGTCCTCGCCCTGGGTTCCAGTCCCACGTCTGAGACTGTCCAGGCCCTTCTTTTACTTGAGTTCGGATGAAGGGATGGGGCTCCCCCCACCCTGAAATACAGTGCTTCTCCTCCAGCCCTTCCGCGATGACCCAGGTAGCTCCCTCAGAATAAATGCTGCGCAAAGCACTTCTAGAATCAATCAAACAACCAGAAAGTGTTGGTAAAGCAAAAGCTGTCTTTCCGGTACTGTGCTCCTACTCGAGAAATAAAAGGCTGTGCTTTGGGGGCAGAAATGAACAGGGAGGGGGGTGACACGTGTGCTGTGTGACTCTGAGAATAAGAAGAGTCCACCCGGGGACGCGAGCAGTAGGCGGGCGCCTGCACTGCCCCGTGGGCTCCCCTCTGGCATCGCACGGACCAAGGCATCGTTCTCAAGACCAGGCGCAGCGTGTGAGGGGCTCTGAGACCAGAGACAGAGCCGCCACCCCCAGGCTCCCTCTCCTACAGGGGAGGTGATACGTGCCCTCATGTCGTAGAGCAAAGGGGTTCAGGGTTGGTAGAGTGTGCCGGGTGGGGGGTCTAGGGGAAGCGGACAGTTGAATGCAGGGCATCTCAGGGGCTCCCAAGAAGAGCGGATGTCTGTGCTGGGGGCTGTAACCTGCTTCGCCCCCGATTCCGTTTACAGAGGGATAAGGACTCTCTGGGTGGGGGTCATGCTTCTGGAATGAGGTCAGACCCACTGTTTTAGCTTCTTTGTGCGGGAGGCATCCACCCTGACGACATGGGAGTGAGTTACCCTGGCACATCGGTAGACGCCATCGTTCTAGCCTCCAGAGTCACCAGCTTTCTGGAGGTGCTTTGGGTGGGTAAAGTAGTTGTCTGCAGAGCAAATACCTTCAATGTGGTTCCTTCTGGGCCCAAGGGAGAATCAGAGCCTCTGCCCTTGAAGACACAAAACATAACCTTGAGCTTGCTTGACCAGTGAGGTGTGCGGAGAAGTGACAGATGTCACCTCTGGGTGGAAAGGTTAAGAGCCTGGGGCCAGTTCTTCATGTCCCTTCTTCCCTCCTGAACAATGAGGAAAGAGGAAGTTGTCGCCTCCCGCAGCCTAAGCAAAGACGACAGAGCAGAGGCCGCGCCTGGTCATGACGCACAGGTGGTGAGAGGGAGGGGCAGATGCTCTCTCCGGCACTGAGATCTTTGGGTGGCGAGCAAGGGCACAACCACCCGCCCCCCTGACCGATGCAGCAGCCAACGCCCATCCTGAAAGGGCTGCCGCAGGGCCGCAAAGCCAGGGTCCATGCTGCCAAGACTGGTCGTGCGGGTGTGGAAAGTCAGATTCACTTCTGGTGAGCTCAGAACAGTTTTTTAAGTTTAAGGGACGGCCTTGATTAATTTGCATTTAGAAGGAATAAAAGGTATTGTCCGGTAGTTATGGGAATTGGAAAAAAAAACGCCCTCTGGAACTTTGTAAAGCACGCAAATCTCCCTTCTGAGCCTTGTGCCAACTCAATCATGGCTGATAAGAAAGACGCCCCCGACCATGGAGAATAATTTGGTGAGCAGCTGAACTCGCGTGCCCCCTCTCCACTCTCCAGGAAGACAGGGGACAAAATTATAAAGCCATTGACTTGGGTGGCGTGAACAAACATCAGTCTTTAAAGCGATTGGCTAGACCGTCGCGGGACCGCATCGCTGAGACGGCTCATCCCAGGCAGGGGCCGCGAAGGTGTTTCTACTTGACTTTTTTTGACCAATGAAAATACTAAATACAAGACAGCTCGGGCAACCTGCTTAGGCACAAAATACACCAGAGCCGCCTCCCCAAGTGCCATGAATCTCACTAAAAAAATAAATCGTTTAGGGTCAAAGGAAGGGGCTTACACGCATTGCCTGTTGTCACCTCCATCGGTCTGCTGACAGCTGAGGGGGAAACTTGTCACTGTGGTTCCTCAGGTGACCTTCCCTGGACGCACCTGGACACGCTGCCCAGTTAGCCCACCAACAAAGTTTAGGAAATGGGCCCCTGTGAGTGGAAGGTCACTATTGAACCGTGCCGTGGGCCCCCTCCAGCTTTCCTGCTGGCGGAATTGCATGTGTGTGCGTGTGTGTACAGCTATACACATACACATATAACTGCATACGCATATAGCTGTACAGGCAAACCTCAGAGGTACTGTGGATTTATTTCCAGAAAAGCTAATATCACAACAGAGGGAATCACACAAATCTTTTGGTTTCCTAGCGCATATAAACATTGTGTTTACACTACACTCTGGTCTATTAAGTGTGCAGTCGCATTATGTCTAACCAATGTACGTGCCTTAATTAAATGCACTTTGTTGCTAAAGAAGCCCAGCCGCCATGTGCACCTTCAGCAGGTGCGGCGTTGTGGTAACCGCAGACATCACTGACCCCGCGCGTGCACTGCACGTACGATAATAACGTAAAATCCTACAATACCGTGAGACTTACCAGCACGTGACCCAGACACAAAGTGAGCAAACGCTGCGGGAAACATGGGGCTGAAGGTCTTGCTGAACCGAGCAGGGTTGTCACGAAACTTCCGTGTGTAAAAGTGCCGCTATCTCAGGTGCAATAAGCAAGGTGGCCTGCAGAGACGTATACTCGTGCACTAACACGCATAGACACTGTACGTGTCTACAGAGGTGCATGTGTACAGAAAACATGCAATCACACAATATTTCACCTAAACGCACATGAAGGAAAAGGGTATTTTGCTAGAATGTGCTTGAACCAGTTCTAACTTGTACACCTGCGTCTGTCACACAAGGGTGCCACCTCCACCCCCTCCCAGTGTGCGGTCCTTCCCACTAAAGGCACACTGGGCTGTTGCCCATTGGTGCATTTAGCAAATGTGCAATTTTAGTGTTTGTGGCTCTGCGGCAGTCTCCCCATTAGGTACTTGACAGTCCTGGGATTGCGCCTTTTCTCTATCTGTCTCAAGAGAATCATCCTTTTACCCAGTCGTGGATCTTTTCTGACCAAGCCTGACGGTCCACGTGGGCATCTCTGACTTGTACCAGGACACACCCTTTGCCTCTTGCAGGTGTAACTGACACAGCAGCAAGGGCTTCTGAAACTCCCAGTTCTCCTCTGTATCCAGACAAGAGAGATCTTCCCCCTTCTGGGTAAACCTTGGAGAGGAAGACCGGCTTGGTGACAGGTTGCAAGTGGGTGTCATTGTGTAAGGGCTGCTTCTAAAGACCTGAGCTCCAGCATCCCTGTCACTTCCAGTGTGGAGGCTCCCAGTGTACTGAGATATTTTTTCTCCTTAAAGAGCTTTTGATTCTGATTTTTTTTTTTTACTGCAGATTTCTCTCTGTTCACCAGAAGGAAGTGACTCTGGAATTTTCTCCCAATTGGCAAAGCCTTTAAAGCTGACCATCGCTTAATGCCGACAGGCTTGAGTGAGCCGAGCTTCTGGGGACCAGGCTGGCTGGGAGGATAACGAGCTGGCCTCGCTCTGTGCGGCACAGAAACTTGGAGCCGTGTCGCCAGCCTCTTCATAAACTAGTGAAACGGCATTAAGCTGTCAACAGAAAACAGGTGGTTGGCTGGAATTTGTTTTTTAAATGCGTCCAGAATTAATTGGCTCATGTATCTGTTGGCACCGGATCCCGACTAGATGCCGTACGACACAGGATTGAAAAACGCCTCCCCCTCCGCCATGCCTTCCCAACCCAGGCGGCAAATACTTGTGTATTCAATGGCAAATGCAGCCCATGATCTTCCCTTACACCCCACATCCCAATCCCATCTGGAAAGTTCAATAGAAAACCATGTCTCAGTTGCATGCTGAGCGGACTGCTCTGGTCTTAGTGTCTCTTAGATGGGACTTCTGTGACAGTCATCCGCTCGTTTACAAATGTTTTTAATTAGAGCTGAGAGATGCTAGGAAGCAGGTCTTTGGATAAACAGCTTGCCGTGTTGAAGGGTATCCCCGACGTGTCTGACGGGCCGAGTCCTTTTGGTGAATTCTGACCTGGGAGGACTAGGGAGAGGGAAGGAGGGAGGGAGAGAGAACATACAAGGAAGACGGAGATTCCCGGGGCCCAGAAGGTCCACGTTCGGAGGGCCAGCGGGCCTGCTCTGAGCTCTCTGAGTCCTGCCTCAGCTCACAGCGGGGCCCCAGACATCACGCCAATGCAATCACGAGCTTTGGCAACGTGGTCACTTGTGTTCTCATCCGAATCTCCGACCTCATGCCAATGACTCTGAGAGGCAACACGTGAGCCAGGGGGAGGTTGTTTACCAGCTTCTCTCCCTGGTAAACAGCTTGCTCCGGGTTTGGCCGGTCCAGAGCCCAGCCTGCGAGGGGCTTCTCCAGACGGAGGAGCCTGCAGAAGCGTCGAGACGCACAAGGGCCCCCAAGTGCACGGTCTGGATCAAGCCGTGGAGCTCGCTGTTCTCTGTGAGGCCAGGGCTGTGGACAGGGCGATCCCAGTGCCTGCCCTGGAACCCACCCATCCTTCCTCTGGCTGGAGCCTTGCCCAGCTGAGCCCTTCATCCGCCAGCCTGTTCATCCTTATCTGCTCAGCGTCTGGTCAATCGTCCATCCCCTGCATGAACACAGAGGCAAGTGGATAATCTAAACACCACTCATTTGTCTTCAGACGCAGCTCGTGGTCCCACAGAACTGTGCTGCCAGGTAGACAACATCAGCTCTACTCTCTGGCCTACGATGGAGGGGGACGACCAGGAGTTTGCAGAGTGCCAGGCTCAGAGGGCTGAGGGGCAGCCGAGAGGCGCAGTGCCCCTCAGAAGAGCAAGGTTTCTGGATGCTTCCCTGGTGGTGCGTCTGACGTGTGTGCCCCAGCAGGACATGGGAAGGACTGTCCAGAGAGCCAGGAGCCTGCTAAGTAAGTGGCGTGGGCAGGATGAACCCGCTGCCGGGCTCGTGGGAAGCTCACTGCATGGAATGGGTTTGTGTCCTTCTGGGTAGAGTCTCCAGCTCCCCGTGGGTGGCGTGATGGCCCTGCTGTCCACGTGGGGGAGCCGGCTGAGGGAGTTTGCTGGCCTGTGTCCGGTGCGCGCCCTGCTCTAGAGGGAAGGGGCTTTTCCTCAGACGGAGGTCACAGGCCACGGAAGCAATGCACCGGGATAGTCACTGTCACTGTGGGAGTTCAAGGAAAGGGGGTCCCTGGAGTCTGAAAGGGCAGCTCCTCCCCAGGCAGAAGAGTGAATGGGACCAGAGGGCGGCAGGGCCCCGCCGGGGGTGGGAACGGGGGTCCAAGAAGGAGGCCTGCGCCGTCTCTGTGCCTCAGCCCGCAAGGGGCTCCAGACAGTGTCTGACCGGCCCAGGCTCACGTGCCCTGAGAGTCCTTGACACACACAACACCTGGGTCCCTGCAGGAAGGGGCTTGAAGAACCCAGATGCTGGGCTCAGAAAGGAGCCAGAGGCCCTGGGGAGGCAGGGCTGCTCAAGTATCAGAGAAGCACGTGGCCTCTGCCACCAGGGGGCCTGCTTTAGAGACAAAAACACCAGCTTTGCAAACCCCAGAGAGGGGCCAGCATACCAGGCTGTCCTGGCTCCATGCCTCTGGGGTCTTGGAAGATGAGTCTGCCCTGGACCAGCCCTCAAAGCCATCCTGGGGTCACTCAGCCAGCCCCAGGACCTCAGGATGCTGGCGTGGGCCCCCTAAGAGCACCAAGAGGGGGGAAGCAGAGGAGCATCCCTGGAGGGCAGAGTCCTTGGAGGGCAGAGTCCCTGGAGGGAGAGAGTGCAAGGCCAGGGAGGTGGGTCTGATGGGCTCTCAGCCAAGAGGCACCAAGAGGACCAAGAAGCGGGAGAAGATGCACATCAAAATGGACCTTTCTCTCCAGCTGCATCACTGTGTGGCCGAGTTCTCAATTTCAAAACTCACAGATGAGTCAGGGGAACGCGTGGTGCCCACACCTGGGCTCACAGCCAGCGACCATCAGGGTCTCTGCCACCAGAAGAGTGGAGGCGGTGTCCGTTGTGTTTTGCACCACGTGTGCTGGGCTATGCCTTCAGCCTGTGGTGGAGATCGATGCCCCTTGTGGGTATCCTTAAGGGAGCCCAGAGGAGCCCATTGTTTCCATAGCAACTGGAGGACTTCAGAGTAGAAGCAAGAAAAGCTGGAAAGGTGAACAAATGGCACATCAGAGCAGTAGACACTCCTGCTCGGCAGGAAGAGGCCCCGCAGGTGTTAGGCACCTGGTCTCACAGCGGTTCCAGCTCCAGCCCCGGGAAGCGACCCAGGTGCCTGGGAACCTGCTCGTGACCTGTCATCTGATTACCTACCTGTATCTCAGAAGAGCCCAGGGTGAGGCACTGAGGACCCCTAGATTCCACAGCAGCTTTTACAAGAAAGGCTCCGCAATGCTCCCACACTGAAAATTAGTCCAGAGAGCGGGAGAACAGGGCAGGAAATGAGGGGGGACAAGGCCTGTGTGGGGGGGCTCATTTCCAGGAGAGATGGAGCAGGTGGGGGCAGGGAAGACCAGAGAGAAACAGTCCAGAAGGAGCAGGGCCGGCCCTCTGGGACACCTTGAACTTGGTGCTGACCCTACAAACCGCCTTCGGGTGCTGCACCTCCCACGCCCTCTGCAGGTATTCGCACCCCTGGCCCCAACCACCTGTCCCTCCTCGGCTGCTCTGGGGCTGGGCATGAAGATGCAAATGGCTCAAAGTCTGCAAGTGCTGTCTTGACATCCAAGGGGCACAAAGGAAGCACTGAGTCCATGCCCAAGAGCAGGTTCTCAGGGACAGAAGATGGGGAGCCGGTGAACAACGAGAAAGGCTGACTTCAGGATCGGGGTGGGGGGCAGTCGCGGAACCCCTCAGACCCTACAGCTGGGGTGGCCACTCCGCCAGGGAGGTTTTCTTGTCCTGGACCCAGAAGTGGCCCACCTTGCCCACAGGGGAGGTGAGCTGGTGCTCTCCCCTCATGAGGGCTCAAGGGGACCTTGCTGACTCCAGGAATAGGTGCATCTGCCCTTGCTGGCGAGGCAGGTGCCGGCCTCAGCGCCCGTGGTCCAGCTAGGACCCACCTGGAGGCGGACCTCGGCCCTGGAGGTGAAGGATCTGACTCACCACCGTGTCCCCCTGGTGGCACAGAGCCAGGCCGGAGCGTCCCGGCACCTGAAGGGTCCTGATTGGTCAGACATCCCGCCCCCACGAGGGCAAAACATGATTGTTACAAACATAAAAAAGCGGGCACGTGCACGGGGAGACCAGCCTGATTAGAGGTCCGCTTCGTACCCCATCACTCAGCGTCTCGCCCGAGCTCTTCTGCCTAATCATTTGCCAGGGGAGGGCGAGGCGAGAACTCACTTTGCAGAAACCACTTTGCTGCAGGATTTTTATGGAGTGCTCAGCTGCGTCTCGTAAAATCCCAGGCCTGGAGACAGCTAAAACGTGATGTTCAGGAATGGCTGAAATAATAAATTGACTCTCTTATCCTGCTTGATTCCATACCTCTGTGAATCATATCTTCTGCAGGTACCCTGTAAATGACGAAATATGATCACCCTTTTCCCCAGTGGACTGTCACACAGCCCATCCGTCACTGGGATGAAGGCAGGAACAGCATTAGAAACCCAGCTCCCAGCTCCTCCTGCCCCACTCCTCTGGCCCACGGCACCACAACAGCTGGAAGACCCTCTCCGAAATG
Source organism: Hippopotamus amphibius kiboko (assembly GCF_030028045.1). Lineage (NCBI taxonomy): Eukaryota > Metazoa > Chordata > Mammalia > Artiodactyla > Hippopotamidae > Hippopotamus > Hippopotamus amphibius. Next base: position 2,189,294 of record NC_080190.1, read on the forward strand.
AGATCATTCATCCAAGAATGCCAACAGCCAGTCCATCACTTCAAGAGAGAGACAAAATGGGACAGGTGATGGCTGTTTTCACTTTGCATTAGACACCGTGGTGTGGTGTAGACTGATACGCAGGTGACAAAGCAGGCCCGGATTGCAGGGAGCTCTCAAGGAAAAGGGAAGTTTGGGCTGGTTCCGCACTCAGCATGATTGCAAAGCGCCTGTACGGTGGGCATCTTGGGGGGCGTCTTGGTGGGAGGACGCTCCATGGTGCTCCCTGAACCCGTCTAGTCCAGAGGAAAGACGAGAGCTCCGAGTTGCCTGGGGAAACGCTGGAGAAATACATTAACGCCCCATGTGCCCCAGCAGTTTTATTCACTCCCGGCTTCTCTAAGAGTCTTCAAGACGTATTTATCAAATGTCAGGCCCAGCCACTTGACATGCAATTAAAAGCTTCAGAAGTAATGGGTATGGAATGAGGTGAGTATTGAATTCCAGTCCAGGAGTGGATGGTGGACGGGCCTTCTTCTAGTGAGGCCGCGGCATGGACATCCTCGCTGGGATGGGCAGCGTCTCCCTCTGGAAAGTGTCCACAGGGCAGGGAAGAAGTAGAGGACCGCGCACCTTGGGTCCCAGCACAGGATTGCTAGGGGGGCTCAGCTGCCGTCCAGGGCCTCGTGGGGTGTCCCTCTGCACAGGCTGAATACCTTCATTCCACAGCCCCCGAAATTTGACACTGGACCTCTAAGAAGGCAGCATGAGAGCTGGTTTCTGCTTCCAAGTAATGCAAGCTTCATAGGCAGATGTTCTGTGTGCTGTTATTTGCCAAGGGCTGTGCAGGAAGAAGGGGTCCCACAGTAAATAAAACCAGAAGTCAGTGCCCTCCAGGTCGTGTGGTCCGGAAGCAGGATAGTCGCCTGAGGGCAGTGGGAGAGATGCAGCCCTGAGAGGGGAGCGGTCCGGGGGCAGGGGATCGGCAGGGCAAGTGAGAGCACTTTCTTCTCTGCGCTCCAGGCCTCTGTGCTGCCACGCCCTCCTTGTTGGGGGCGCCCGGAAATCCACCCATGGGCGCAGAACCAGGGACGCTGGAGCAGCACGCACTCCGGGGGACCCGCACAGGTGTGCAGAGGCCTGGGGCTCAGGAAGGCCCAGAGAGCCCACGTGCAGCTTCAGGGTCTTCACTCATCTCTGCAAACATGACAGGACTCGTGTCCGGGGCCCTGGGAGAGCCTGTGGTCCAGGTGTGTGCACGGCGCTGCCCGCCTCACAGACACCTCGCCTGCCTGTGCTCCCGAGATGCCCCGTCCCCTGCCCTTTCTGCGCGGGAAGCTCCGTGCAGCGTCTTGAGACCCAGTTAAACGGTAGTCGTTTTTGTTCTCTTTTGCTTGACTCTCTGTGGGCCCTCATTCTGGTCCACAGCTCAGGGAGAAAAGCTCAGTCACCCCGAAGACACAGTGACAGTATCCACCCAAAATACAGCAGACAGAGGGAGAGAGGAACACACAGAAGTGGAAAGAGCGTTAGTAGCTGTGCGACTAGTTTAATGTACGTGTAATCGGATGCCCTAAAGCACAGAAGATGGACGGGCAGAAATAGTATTTAAAAAATAATGGTCAAAACCTTTGCAAATTTGATGCAAACTGTAAACCCACCGATTCAAGAAGTGGAACAAACTCCAAGCACAATAAATATGAAGAGACCGTGGGGGGCGGGGGATCAACTGAGAGATTGGGATTGACGTGTATACACTAATATGTGTAACATAAATACCTAATAAGAAAAAAAGAAGAGACCTACACCCAAATACCGCATAATCAAATTGCTCAGAATCAATCATAGTGAGAAGATTCTAAAAATGCTGAGAGAAAAAAGACACATTGCACACAAAAGATAACAAGAATGGAAGCTTTCTTGTTGGAAGGAACGTAGGCTGGAAGACGGGGGTTACAGCTTTAAAGGGCTGTGAAGGAATGGGGTGAGGAAAACCTGTCTACCTAGGACTCTGTACCCAGATGCCAGACGTTCTTACAAAGACACTGCAAACATCTTGGGTTTACTTATTTACCTACCTGTCTGTTTGTCTGTCTGTCTATATCTATCTATCTATCTATCTATCTATCTATCTATCATCTATCTTCATCATCTACCTACATCTCATTCTATTTTACTAATGTTTTTAGTGCCACAGAAACCTACTAAAGGCTTTAGACCAGGGGAGTGATATATAATTTATGTTTTTAGTTCAGGTCTGCCTGAATTATTTCACGTTCTGTATGTCTGAAAGCATGTTTCTTCTTCATTTGGGAAATATATCTTTTCTAGATATTATGCATACAAAGGAGTCACACAGCCAAATACATTGGGGGAAAATGCATTCTATACACTTCTCTTCAATCTTTGTGTGCACAATTGCTCTGTGAAATCCTACAGTGTGGGAAAGTTAGCCTCTCAAAGTGTACTTTATTATTTGCTACACATTTTAATTAAGAATTAAGAAACTGCAATGTAAACCACGCTGGTCTGTTCGTTTTGTAATGCGAGTACCTGGCTGAGGCTTTGGTACTGGAGGAGGCACCCACTGTGGAGACGTCCTTCTTGAACCAACACCTCGTAGCCCCAGGACTAGTTGAGAGTCAGGCTGCCTCCCCCGACAGAGGCTCTTTCATTTTAGAGAACATGATTGATTTTGATAACTGACCATTTTAGCCACTTGTTTTTTCTCTTCTTGTGCTGTAAATTCCTTCTCTTGTGTTTTAAATCCACCAGTAAAGAGTGAGCCCACAAAGCTCTGGGCCTCCACCCTTGACCCCAATAAAAGCAGCACCCCGGGCCCTGCTCTCACCCTCTCCACCCACGACCTCTTGATGTGGTCCCAGGTGAGCTGTGTACCTTGCAGGCCCTGTAAGTAATAAAGCTTTATTTTTCAAAGTGTCCTAATGGTTGCTGCTGGAGGGCATCTTGCAGTCATAACAAGAACCACAAGGGCTGGTCCAGCCACAGTGTTGGTTACTGACAAAATGAGACCTGCACACAGAGGCCACCCAATGAGGAAAACCCTTCCTGGCCCCCAGGCCCATCTTATTTAGAGGAAAAGTCACACTGTTGTGCACTATTTGGATTCAGTCACCTCCTGTAGTTAATTGAAGTCCACCCAGGGTAAGCACTGTGTCTCTTTTACCCTCCCAGCTCTAGTTTGGGAATTGGAGCATATTTTATACTCTAAGAATATGTATGGATCCAGGAGAAATATATCTGTGCCTGTATCTGCAGCACCATATTGCTTGTTAGTAGCTACCCTTATAAAATCCTTAGACCCATTAAATAGCCATTTATTACCTAAATATAATTTGTTCTCTATTGATATGACCTTATGTTTCCTATTGATATAACAATGTGATCCAGTAAAGGACAATATTGACTAATTCCACTTTTCTTAGGAGAAGTTCAATATTCTAAATACACAATGTCATGCGATCTTTCATGTTTTATTAAGTACTTTGATGGGGTGGGGCTTTTCCATTACCTAGAAATGTAGTGGCAAATGGGCAAAGACCCTAATTAACTTACATTCTAGTCAGGAAGACAGAGAATAAACAATCAAACAAGTAGATAAAGTTTTAGGAGAGTGAAAATTATAGAAAACAAACACGATAGGTGAAGGGATGGAGAACGTCTGAGGGTTGGCGACTGCAGGAGTCAGACGTAAAATCACTGAAGAAATGAAATCTTCAGTCCAAAACCTCACAAAGGGCTCTTCTGTTCCCCACTATCACTTTGCCACCAAAGAAAATGTGGCCAGGTCCATGTACTGTTACACAAAAGTTCTACCCAACCTTCAGAAACAAAGGAATCCTTGTCTTACACAAATAGCTTCAGAGTCGGCGCAATACATCAACAAAACAGGGGAGCACACCTAAAATGTTTTATGCCAGCAGAGCCAAGATATCAAATCAGAGCAAGGCTAAAGGAAAAAGAGAACATGTAGTCCAGTCTCCTTTGTGACAATAGAGCCAAAATTTCTAAAAAAAAAAAAATCACAAATCCCATCCATCAACGTACATGGCCAAAGAAGTGCATCCTGGGCAAGCAGAGTTTATCCACCATCTCCAAGAATGAGGTACCTCTGACTTTTTAAAACTGGAATTCCTTACAGAGACACTAAAGAAAGGGGACATTTCTCAATAGCGGTGAAAAAAGCACTTTCAATAAAATTTTGCATTCATTAAAAAACTCAGGAAATTAGAAGAGAACACACCCTAGTTATGGTGGACAGAGAGGTGTCCTTGTCCCTCTACTACAAGGAAAAATCTTCTGCCCGGCTACGTGAAGTAGAGTCATCAGTGACTCTACTCCACGCAGCCGGCCACCTGCCCCCACGGGGGTCGCCTCAACAGTGGAGGTGCCTCCCCTCAGGTTATGCCACTCTGGGGTAATCTCACCCGGTGGCTGAGCTGGGAGGGGAGCTAAAGTGCTGGCCACTTTGGCCCAACATGAAACGGCTCTGATCGTCAGCTCTCACCCTAGAGCTTCCCCAGCAGGCTGGCCAAGCTTTACGTGGTCCCAGGGAAACTTCTCCATCTGCCCAGTCAATCTCCTGCCTGCTTTACAGGTTATGATCCGTCATAAACATCCTCGCCCCAAGCTCTATCTCAGCATCTACCTCCAGAGAGTCCAAACTGTGGCACCAGGCAGGACATGTGGCATAGACCACAATATCAAAATATGATATTTATAGATTAGAAGTACTCTTTTTTTTGCAGTCAGGAATAAGATAAGAGTGGTTATCATCTCTCAGTGTTACTCAACATTATTTTAGATTTTCTAGAAAGAAACGTGAAATAAGAAAAATAACTTAAGGCATGAAAAGGATGAAGTACATTTGTCAACACAGCAGATATGAGAGATTTTGCAGACAATAAGGCATGAAAAGGATGAAGTACCTTTGTCAACACAGAAGATATGAGAGATTTTGCAGACAAAGTTTTCAAATGAATAGGAGAGTTCACCAAGTTTGCTACATACGAGATAGAACACAGAAATCAAATGTTCTCCTAGACAGAGCAACATTCATTACAAAGCATAGTTTTAAAGAAAATTCTACCATAAAACAATACAGAAAGTAAAGTAACTAATAGTAAACTTAACAAAAAAAACTTTATGTAGATAAAAGTTAAAGATTTTTTAAATAATGTAAAAGTCAGCTTAAATAATCAGAGATACAGATCTAGACAAACCAATGCTAAAAATTCATATGCAAGTACAAAGCGGAAAAATGCCCAAACAACTTAAAATAATACAGGGAGAGTTCGACTATGACTCCAGCAGATATCAAGACTTATTGTAAAGTTATGGTGCTTAAAAGCATGTGATACTGGTACAGGCAATAGAAAATAGACCATAGAGACATCTGTGAGGTCCAGGCACAGATTTGATCATGTCTGACCAAGAAGGTTTTGCAAATTAGTAAAGAGAAAATGCACTGTTCAATACACAGCACTAGATATAAAATAGATAAACAACAAGGACCTGCTATATAGCCCAAGGGACTGTATTCAGTATCTTGTAATAATCTGTAATGGAAAAGAATCTGAAAAAAATAGTTATATATGTATAACTGAATCACTTTGATGTACACCTGAAACAGTGTAAATCAACTATATGTCAATAAAAACAATTTTTTAAAAGAATAAACTGTTCAGTTAATGGTGTAGAGACAATTGGTAAAATAAATTCTAGGTAAATTTAGGACTAAATGTAAAAAGCAAAACTTCAAAACTTTTGCTAGAAAAATGTAGAATTCCATTATGATTTGGGAGAGGGAGGATTAAAATCTTGCTTTGGAAGAAATGGTATATGATGTAAAGGGACATGTCACAAACTGAAAAAAGATATTTTTCACATAGGATAACATATGAATCCAGAATAAGTAACTTCTACAAATTACTATTTTTTAAAAAAGAAAACCAACCCAGCAGAAAAATGGGCAAATAAGATGTACATAAAATTAATGTGATAGGAAATCAAAGGCCCAGAAACATGAAATGATTCACAATCTCTTTAGCAATTAGAGAAAAATAAAATAAAACCAAAAAGTAGGCTGGCCTCAGACTGACAAACTCTAAGGTCTGGCTGTATCAAGCGATAATAAAACTGTAAAGTAATGATGGTGGTTGTAGCTTACATTGGTATATCCAGCTGGGCAATATCAAATAAAGTTAAAAACTCAAATTCCCTACACTCTGCTGTTTCAATCTGAGGTATAAATTTTAAAAACACTGACATATGCCATACATTCACATATGAGAGCACTTACAACATGACTGTACAGAGAAAAAGGGAGACCATTTACCTACCTTATCAGTCAGGTAGAAAATATGTTTTCATATGTCGGAAACTACATGGTATTTAAAGGAATGGGCTGCACGTGTCAAAATAAACACGGAATAAAACGATGATTGGAGTTTGACTTTCAGAATGGCCAAATGACACGCAATATTTCTCCTTCTCCACGAAGCAACCATTTAACTGCTGAATATTGTTAAAAACAAAAACAACAAACAACAAAAAACAACAACAATGAAAATGCCGTCTCTGGAAATTGTCATAAGAAACAAGTGGCAAATGCAGAAGCATCTCTTCAGCAAAATCTACCAAGTCTCCCGAAAAACAGGGAGCATTTCCAGCATTTGAGTCATACTTCCACCAACCTCGTCCCTCCCCTCCATACCCTGAGTCAGTGCGGCTGAAATTCTACTTTGTGTGTATACAGCCAAGAAGGCCAGAATATAAGAAAGAACATTATTACCTGAACTTACAATAATAAAACAGATTATAAGATAAGACTATGAAGGGCTTCCCTGGGAGCGCAGTGGTTAAGAATCCATCTGCCAATGCAGGGGACACGGGTTGGATGGCTAAGCCCGTGTGCCACAACTACTGAGCCTGCATGTCACAACTACTGAAGCCCACGCACCTAGAGCCCGTGCTCCGCAATAAGAGAAGCCACCACAATAAGAAGCCCGAGCACTGCAACAAAGAGGAGCCCCTGCTCTCTGCAACTAGAGAAAGCCCACGTGCAGCAACAAAGAGCCAGTACAAACCAAAATAAAATAAAATAATTAATTTTTTAAAAAAAGACTATGCAAAATTGTATGCCAATAAACTAGATAACTTAGATGAAACACATTCCTAGAACAGACCTATAACATAGTGATTGAATTAGTAACTAAAACCTTTCCACAAGGAAAAGCCTATGGTCTACATGAACTTACTGATGAATTTTTTTTTTTAATCTTTACTTTTTTTTAAAAAATATTTATTAATTTATATATTTGGCTGTGCTGGGTCTTCGTTGCAGCACATGGAATTTTTAGTTGCGGCATGTGGGCTCTTGGATCGAACCTGGGACCCCTGCACTGGGATTGCGGAGTCTCAACCACTAGACCAGCAAGGAAGTCCCCCCTTACTGATGAATTTTATGAAGCAATTAAACAATTATTATCAGTCCTTCACAAACTCTTCCAAAAAATAAGGGAAAAGGAATTCTTCCCTAAGTCATTCAATAAGGCCAGCATTACCCTGATACCAAAAACAAACATTTGACATGAAATAAAAAATACTTAATACATCTTTCGAATAATGATATAAAGTCCTCAAAAAAAATCCATCAGCACATAAAAAAGATTATGCACCCTGAGCAAGCAGGTTGTATCACTGGAATTTGAGATTGGTTTAACATATGAAAACCAATCACTGTAATATTCCGCATCAGAAGAATAAAGGCCACAATCCACATGGTCATCTCAATACAACATAAAAAGCCTTGACAAACTCCAATTCCCTTTTACAATAAAAAACACTCACTGGAATAGGGACCAAAAGGAGTTTCCTCAAAATGATAAAAGGCATTGATGAAAAACCCATGCTAACGTCGTATTTCAAGATGAGAGACTGAGCACGTTTCCCCTAAGGTCAGGAACAAGACAAGGAAGTGTGTTCTTGCCTGTTATTCTGTTCTATTCTAGTCTATTCTATGCTATTCTATTCTATTCTATTCTATTCTATTCTATTCTATTCTATCTATTCTATTCTATTTTCTATTCTATTCTAGGCTCTATCCAGGGCAATCACACATGAAAATGAAATAAAAGCCATCAATATCAGAAATGAAGTAGTAAAACTAAATCTATTTGCAGATAGGATAATGTGTGTTAAAAATTTCAAGGAATCTATAAATTACAACTGTTAGAACTAAGAAACAAGTTTAGCAACATTGAAGTATGCAAGATCAACGTACAAAACTCATTTGTATTTCTAGTCACTATCAATAAAGCAATTAAAAGTGAATGTAATAAAACAATTCCATTTATAACAGCATAAAAAGAAAGAAAGAAATTTAATAACATATGTGCAAGATGTACCCTGAAAACTATAAAATATTGTTGAAATAAATTTTAAAAGACCTAAATAAGTGGAGAGTCAACCCCCATTTACAGATCAGAAGACAAATATTGTTAAGGTGTCAATAGCCTCCAAAGGAACCTGCAGATTCAACAGCATACCTATCAAAATACTAGCTGGCATTTTTTTTTTACGCAGAAATTGAAGAAGCAATTGACTTTGCTCTCTGCCACATCCCCAGTACCTAGAAGCATATCTGGTACATGGTAGGTACCCAATAAGTATACGTAAAGTAATAAATAAAATTTGAAAACATAAATAGAAATTGGATAATATTCGATCGTATTCCCCCCGGATGACTTAAGTGGCACGGAAGTTATTGATTCCTGGGACCTTGGGCAGAATTCCCCAGTAGGAATGTCTGTTTCAAGAATTTAAGGTCTTGTCATTCTTCAATACCATTCTGAATCCTTTGAATTGAGTGAAGAAACCTGAAATAAATGTTTATTAAAATTTGAACCATTAAGGGCTAAAAAAATGTATCTAATGTAGGATGAAAACTGGTTATTCTTTGGCTTCTTGTTCAAGACAGCTTAGTGTGAGGTTCTCCAAGAACAAGCCATCCGTAGCTTATTTCCTTATTGAAAACCACTCCAGGTTGTTAAGACATTGACTTTGATCAATTTTACTTTATCTAGAAGTAAATATGTAAATGTAGTAATACCACTTTATCTCTGGATAAACATTTTATCGAGATTCTATCTGCACTGATGTGCATGTCCCAGAAGCTCGACAGATATGTGTGGACGTGTGTCGCCAACTTTCTCTGGCTGGCGCACTGCGGACTGTCCATAAGGCAGGATCCCCCGTCCTCAAATTGGAAGTGAACTTGTCACGTTGTGTGCACCACAGTTGTGTCCATCTGTTCCTGTGTGTCCAATACGGGAAGCACATCTCTCCCGTCCACAGACCAGCAATGTGCCTCATGTCTCGTTTTAGAAAAAGATAAAACACAGAACCCGGGTCTTCCAAAAACACATGCCTAGGGGCTAGGTAGCTGGAGAATGGAAATTTTGTCATGTAAAGAACTAATTTTATGGGCAAGTTTTGTCTCTATTTCATCAGCTTTGTGTCCAACAGCATCTGGGAGAGAAGTATACAAGTAGACATGATGCTTTAATATCTCGGAGCAGCTGCATACAAATGGCTCAGTAAATTATTTTTATAGGGTGACTTTTTTACATGTCCCAGCTGCAGACCGAGGATTCATAAAATCTGCCCTGCTGCCTCCAGGAGACGGTCTCCCTCACCCCGCTGTACTGGTCTAAGGAACTTGACTGGACCATGATTCAATATGTCTTCTCTATAAAGGGCCACCCATCCAGATGGGTTCTGAGCTTCCTCGGTGACAGTGTGAAAATGCACCAGGGCAGTTAAGGGGGCCTGGGGCCTGGACACCCCCAGAGAGGGGCCCTCGCCAGCTCTGTCCTGGGGAGGAAGCCTCCCGGAGGCACCCTGCAGCCTCGCACTGGACCAGAGGGGCGGGCAGCCCAGCTAGTGCACCAGGGCAGTGATGCATGTGCCCCAGCCCGAGTCTGCTGGATGAGATGCTTTCTCTGACCAGGCACAGTCAGGGGCCAACGGCCACTTGCTCAGCTTTGCTGCAGCCTGAGGCCCTCCAAGCACGGGGGAGAGGGTCAGCCTTTTCTCCCGGAGCCCCCAGGGTGGCCCAGCCAGCTAGAACACCCACTAAGCAGTCAGAACGCCCCATCTCCTCAGAAAGACCCACGAGGAGAGCGCGTGTATAGTTTATCACTCACCAGGTACTTTCGACAGGGAAGAGGAGACGAGCACAAGTTATGCTGAGGAAACAAGTGTCAGCTGGGACTGTTCTGGGCCCCCCAGGCTGAGGACTCTCCCACCCGTGAGGGGCCTGGCCCAGCCTCCTCTGCCTCAGAGACACCAGCTGTGACCCACCAACATGTGTGCAGAAGGAGGCCACGGGGGCCGAGGGGCCATCCGAGCCAACCTGTTCCAACAGATCACCGCTCTGTCACCAGCCGCCTGGGCAAACACCGAGCGTTTTATTGCAGCTCATGACTCTGGAGGTCGGAACCCTGGAGGGGCTCTGCTTTGCACGGGGCTCTGCACTGCTGTGACAACCGAAGGTCCGCGGGGGCACTCGCTCACCCACGTAACGGGCGCCCAGTGGCAAGCGTGGCTGCAGGAGCCCTGAGTGCTGAGGGCTCGGGGCTCAGGACAGGAGATTCAGCGGGCACCTCCGGGCTCCCAGACAGGGTGTCCCCAGGCTTCTTGAGGCCTGATCCCACAAAACAGCACCACCTCCCTCCCTGCACATTCTGTTGGTCAAGGAGGCGGCAGCTCAGGCCCAGACTCCAAGAAGCCCATGGCGTGAGCTGCTGGGAGAAGCAGGCCCGGAGGGGAAGCAGCGCATCCCACCTACTCACCGCGCTGGGCCCGCTCATCAGACGGGACTGCTTCTCCCCATCTCTCCTCTCCTTTGTGCGTCGCCGCATCTCACTCTTGCAAGGAGTTGGTAATAGTCATAGAAGCTGCATCTTGGAAGGAGTTGCTCCTTTGAAGTTACTTTCCATGCTGCCCTGTGACTCTGAGTGTCCCAGTGCCCGGGCTCTCTCAGCGACTCCATCTCACAGGCGAGAGAACTGAAGCCGCACAAGAGTAGACAACTTCCAGGGTTTGTGTTCCAAGGTCGCAAACGGCATGTGAGGGGGACCTGCATGCAGAGCAGCCTGGGTGACCAAAGCCACCGTCCCAGGGCACCATGCTGTGTCCTCGTGTCTGGGAGCCTCTCTGCACCTGCTCCAGGGTGGTGATCAGCTCTGTCTTTCAGGTTCACAGTCATCCAGCTGAGAAGGTCCTTGATGCACATAAACATACTGTGGCTGTTCTATTGTTAAAGTCAGGCTTACTGAGAGCTAGTTTACACACAGTAAACATCCTTTCAAGCCTACAATTCCATGAGCTTGGACAAATGTACACAGCCCTTCAAATACATGTATGTATACTTAACAGCTTTATTTACGTGTAGTTTACCTATAATCAAATTCACCGAGTACAGGGGTACAATTCAACTACATCTTATTTACATCTTCAGAGTTGTTCAGCCATCACCACACTCAAATTTAGAACATTCCCGACCCTACAAGTCCCCTCATCCGCAGGGTAACCTCCATCCCACTCCAGCTCTGAGCGAACACTGGGCTGCTTCCTGCATCTAGAAATTTGCCCTCACTGGACATTGCTTATAAATAGAATCACACAGTGTCTGGTCTTTTGCATCCAGCTTCTCTCACTCAGCTTATTCCTGAGGTTCATCCACGAGCCAAGACTTTCTGGACGGGGACCACGGTCAGGATGACCCACGTTCAGATTATCCATCACCCAGCTGATGCACTTTGGAGTGTTTCCAGTTCTGGGCTCTTTGCATGGACGTGTGTTTTTATTCTTCTTAGGTAGATTCAAAGGCATGGAATGACTGGGTTGTGGGGTAAGCTTGTGTTGAACTTGTATGATTTCTTTTGTTTGAGACCTCCTCTGCTGCAGCCATAAGCTACTGGGGCAGGTGGAAGAAGTAAGTGTCCTAAGTCCCTGATGACATGTCCCTGTGAAAAGTGCATTTTGCATCTCCAGAGACCAGTCTGGCCCTGCCCACTGAGACCAGAGTCATTACAGGCTTTCTAGAGGAGAGCTGCTTGTCCGGGAGGTTCACTGAAAGGAGGCTGGCAGTACCTGATGCGTCCCTAGAGGATGGTCACAGGCATTTCTGGATCAGCGCCCCCCAGGACGCTGGCTCCAGCAGGCTTGTAAGCTGAAGGGCCAGTCAAACCATCTCTATTCTCCGCCTTGGTTTCCCTTTGCACCTTTGGACCCTATGTCCACATGGGCTGCAGAAAAACAAAATGTGTAGGAAGCCCTCCTGTTCAAGCATATCTCCACTCCACCAGCTAAGGGCCAATTTCAGCAGATAAGCTCCTTTTAAAAAGGCGAATGTCAGTTGAAATGGTTGGCTTCATAGAGTCTCGGCTGTAACTTTAACAAATACCCACGTCTCTGACATGAGGGGCACTTGAGTCTCTGATCCTTTGATTCAGAAGGAGCAGAGGTGCCCTAAAAGAGGAGGGTCAATGTTAGGACTGGCATGAGGTCTTTGAAGGACCAGCTGCAGTGAGGTGTCTGCAGCTTTAGAGAAAAGAGTCCCAACTAACCCTGTGTGCACATCGTGTGAGTGAGGATTAAACCTTTTTGTTTTGGCTGCTAAGAGATTTGGGGGTTGTTTGTTACTAGACTATAACATCCTGCCCTGACTGATATCAATATGCTTTATAATAGCACTAAAAATATAAAATACCTAGAATGAAGTTAACCAAAGAAATGAATCATCTTTTAAGAGAAAGTTATTATACTTTAGTGAAAGGCATTAGAGGAGACGTAAATAAGTAGAGAGAGACACCAGGTTTATGGATGATAAACACAATATTGTAAAGTCAAAGAAATCTCCCCAAATTGATTTAACTTTTCAGTACCATTCTAGTCAAAATCTCACCAGGGTTTTTCAAGTAATTTCATAAACTGAGTATAAAAATGCATGTGGAAAAGCAAAGAATAGCTAAGACACTCATGCACATAGATGTACCCAGCGACATAGCTGGAATTTTGTGTTATAAAGTTGTGATAACTAGATAATGAGGTGGGGCAAGGAAGGACCACAGATGGACAGGAGGAAGTAGCTGAGAAGCAGACCCAGGCATTCGTGGAAACTGCATGTAGCAGACAGGTGGCACTGAGCTGACGGGAGCAGAAGGACAGTTTCATTCAATGGTCCTGAGGCGACTGGTCCCACATATTCGAAAACAATTAAAATTGGCTCCCAGCCATTACAGAGAACTTATGTATTTGAGACTAGCTATTTTTCTGCTCAACATTATAATTTAAAATGAGGAGCTTATCAATAATATTTTATTTATGGAAATGTATATAGTAAAGTCACTAGTAGAGTGATAAATACAAAATCTGAGGAGGCAGGAGGTCAGGGAAGATGCGACAAGGATGGGTACCCGGGAACTACACCTGAATTTCTACTCTAGAAGCAAGGTGATGGGCACCTTGCTGCTCATTATATCATACGTTATGTCTTAGATATTTTAGGCATATTTTCTCAAAGGTATAAAATAATCCAAAACAAAAAAATTTAAAGGAAAATTGTCAATCCACTGTTCTTAAGATGTGTTTTGGGTCTACTTCCATTTCCTATAGTAGAAATAGAGTGAATAAGAAAATAAAAAATTTGGAGAAAGCCTTCAGTGGTTTGAAGATTTCCATACCTTCCAATCCTTCAGAGAGAACTTGTTGCATAAATACAGAAGAATGAAGAATTTAGAATAATCATCTATATAGCTGTGGTCTTATTTCTGAAATAAGCTAATTTGAAAATGACTTTGAATATTATTTAAATAAACCAAGCCAGCCTCTCTCATCTGCCATACATCTGGCCAGGGTTTTGCAGACATGGGTTCTGCAAGCTCTATTTTTCTGGAAGTTTGATTTTTCTATCTGGGAAATATAAAGGCAAGCAGAGCCTCTTGCAGGTAGTGTGCCCAAGTCTTGCTGATGAATGGTGCTGAAGATGGGGCCGGGAGGGGACATAAAACTCCTTTGGGAACCTCATGGTTCCAGTTTGTCACTCAGTGACTGTCACTTGATTATCACAGACAGCAAGTAGGAAATGAGCTATTTTACTGATATATGAAGATATACAAAGAGGAGGGTGAATGGGTTTGACTTTGATGGTTCAGAGGATGCCTTGTTTTTGTTTGCTTTTTGTTTTAATTTATTTTTTTTTAAATTGAAGTATGGTTGATTTACAATGTCGTGTTAGTTTCAGGTTACGGCAAAGTGATTCAGTTATGTATATATATTCTTCTTCAGAAGGATGCCTTGTGATCGACAAGAGCCCTTTGAAAGTCCAAAGCAACAACAACAACATTTGAACACCAAACCCAGCAACCTTGGTTAGAAGGCAGATGAGAGGCAGGGTTCACTGACACAGATAACCTGTTTCATTTTTTTCAGGTACAAACTGACTTCAATTCAAGGATGAGGGCAAGATGTTAGTTGAGAAGTTTAATGTTATGTAGAAGACATTTCAATACAATAAATGCAAATACTAACCTCCCAGTTTGAGAGGATTCAATTAAACTCTACCAGTTGGCTCTATCTGAAGGCAAGCCGAGTGAATATTTCCAGCTAGGCTTCACCAGCGAAGTCACTGAGCTAGGACTTGACAAGGCAACAGGGTCCCTGGTTTCCTTGGTCAGCATCTTTACGCCAGCGTGTCAGCTGCATCCCACAAGGACGTCAAGTCCCTCTCCAAGGCAACACACCTCAGCGTCTTTGTCCCATGACTTGTAAAGAAAGAATTGCATCAAGTAATGAGGTGGGGTGGGGGGGTGGATGAAGAAAAACCAGGGGCTCAGAAGTTTGGTTTATAAGGAGGGATTATGGAGGCCAGCTTGCTGGGCTGTCTGAGATGGGACAGGCAGCTGTATGCAGCCAGTTGTCTGATGGTGGGACCAGCAGTGGACAGTGAGACTAGGGATGGCTGCGACCTTTCTCCATAGCGGCCCTGCAAGAGACCTTGAGAGATGCATTTGTGCTGCTGCTGGCTGGCAAACAAGGTGAATTCGTTTTCTCCCAACCTCAACATGGGAAACATTGTTTGACATTGTAGAAGATACACAATCTCCTGCTGATTTATTTTTGCCTCCTTCTGGGCCTGCCCAGCATGGAGGAAGTAAGGATGCACCATTCAAATGACAAACGTATCGCTAAGATGAGGTAACGCATTGGCATTTCCAGCCTCCTGGAGCATCAGGCTGCATTTCTGAAATAAATTCTGCCTTGAGATCCTGCTAACTCTTTGTATTTATGTAGCACTTTTACTCCCAAAGTGCATGTGAATATGGCATCTCTTTTCCTCCTTGCAGGCTAATGCTTCCAGAGGTTTCCCTGGAGTGTGCACCAGCCAGGGAAGGACAGGTGGGTGATGATTAAGCTGATGTGTAGCTGTCTACCCCCTCCATCCTTCTTTCCCTCCCTCCCTCCCACCCCTAAGTTCCTGCTTCCGGCCATAAATCAGCAGGAGAAAACTCAAATATCAGTCCTTAGGAGTTAGACTTTGTTGCTATTTTCTGGAAAGTCTTTCATCCTCCCCATCAACAGGTGCCCCTCACCATCTCTCCTGCAACTTCCAACCATGGTCCCTGCCCCATCTCATTCTCAAGCCCCTGGCCTTTGCAATGAGGCGATTTTGAGGACAATTTGGGGTGGCCTCCTTCATGTGTCAAACACACTCACCACTGAAGGGCACCACCCAGCCTTTTCTGGTCCTGGAAGAACTTCCAAGACCCCCACTGCCAATCAGTGACATCCAAATTACTTATTGCCACAAATCTGCATGCCTACAACCTAGTAAATCTCACTGTTTCACAGTAGTATAAAGGAAGTGGTGCCAACCCTCCATCCAAAGAGTGTTTCTCTTGGATACGCTGGGCCCTCTCCATGCCAACCTCCTCCCTGACTTCCCCACAGTATCAAACATGTTACAGAGAGCAGCTCCTTCTTGGTGGGGTGTGACTCTGCACTTCACAGAGTTCCTAGCCTGTGCTGTTCTACTTCCTCTGTTGGCTCAGCCCTGTGACATGCCATGGTCAATTTCCCCATCATTCACTCATCTGGTCTCACCTTCACCATAGTCTGTGCGACCCCTGCCCTACACTCCAAAGCTTCATCTTCAGGCACATTCATTGCCTTGCTTTTTGACTTGCATTTCTTGCTGACTGGGGGCATTTTCTCTTCCAACCTTGATCTGTCCAGACTTGAAATGGATCATATCCTTCACTGCTTCCCAGCTTAGACTGACCATGGCTGCCACTCCGCCAGATCAGGAGAATGGGGACAGCATCCACGCGGATTCTTGCCTTGCCTTCACCCAAGGCAGACACTGCTGGTGCCCTTCCCAGGTCTGCATGGGCCCTTTAACCAGCTGCTTCAGGGGGCTGCTGCTAACAGCCCATACCTGCAGCTTCCTCAGAGGACTGCCCTGGGTGTCTGCAGCTGCCTTGCCCATCAGTTCCAGTCTAAGGAAGGGGCAAAACAGATAAACAGGCTGAGGTCACCAGGGCAGAAACATGCCCAGATCTCTGCTCCTGTTTGTTCCATGGAACTGAGTGGCTTCAGATAAAAACAGGGTAGAGATGGGGATCTGGCCTGCTTACCTAACATCAACCACCTCTGGAAGAAAAGCAGAACAAATCAAAGCAGGTTGACATCACTTTTGCTGAGTGATGTGGAGAAGAGCTATAGGCTCATGATAGAACCAAGTGCCGGCAGCAACAGCTGCCCAGGCCTACTGGGAAGTTTGAAATGCATCCCAACCTTTTGAATATTAAAAAACTGATCATGAACTTCATCGTGTTTTTCCTGCAGGTGGCAGGCTGCAGCAGGCAGCAGGTTCTCCTCTTTGATAGGTTTTGGTGACCAGGCTGTGCTGCCTGTGAACTTCTCAAAGAGACGACGGCCCAGGTAGGGTGTCACTCTGGAGAAGAGGAGGCAGCTACAGGGGAAGGTCAGATGGTGGCCAAAGCTTAGAATCAGACTGAAATGCCCCCAGAGTCAAATGTGAGCATCACAGGGTGAGTTAGGTGAGCGAGCTTTCCTACAAGCCTCCCAGAGAGGGTGACTCCCACCTGTCCCACCCCCAACCCCACACAAAGCCTTAGATCTTGGGACAGAACCTAAGGGAAGAGCCACAAGAATAGGCCTCTGAAGCCTTCTCAGCCTCAGGCAAAGTGCCAGCAAAGTGGTCTATTGGCTGTCAATCCAAGGTTTGTTTCCACCCTAATGCCCCCTGTGCAAATTCCACCATCTGGCCTCCGCTCCTCCTTGGGCTCTCTCGCAGGTGAGGGGTGCCCACACTCACAGGTACAGGTGACCAAGGCCCACCCAATCTTGATGGAGAGGACTAATCTGAGACCCCCAAGTGGCTGGTGAACTCCACATTTTCAGCAAATGAGATGCCTCTGGAATGAGGGGTTGTGCCTGGATTCACCACTCTCTCTAGGAACACCCCTCCCCCAACCACCCCAACCTGCTGCATGTCTGATTTTTCACAACAGACATAACTGAGGCCCCCACCCCTGCCAATTTTTTTAAAAATTATTTATTGTGATGTCTTTGGCCTTGATATATGCTATAAAACATAAAGAAATCTAAGAAATGATGTGATACCATCTATGATATGCTTCAAAATTCTAGTGATATGGTTTTATTTCTAATTTTTGTTGTTTTTATTTATTCATGGACTGATTTCTCTTTCACCTTGCTAATTTCTTTAAAGCCTCGGTTTGATTAATTCGACTGAATTATCTCTTTTCTAGCCTTAAGATTCTAAAACCAGAGTGAGACCTAGCCACTGAAACAATAACTTCTTTACCTGGAATAAATGAATATTTCACTTGAAATCCTAGTCCTTCAAGTTCTTCATGAGAACTAAACTTAATCCACACAGATCTCCTTGTTGGTCTAATTAATGAGGAGTTTTTCACACCACGCTAACGATCTATAAGTGCAAAGAAAACAAACGGCCCATCTCAGACTTTCAAGTGATCAGACGGACACTCAAATGATGGTTCTATATAATACTGGTCATCAAAGGTCAAGTCTACTCTTTGATGTGCAGCAGCTTCCAAAATGTCGCTACATTCCTTGTTCAGTGGACATGAGGCAGGGTAATTTGGTGACAGAAACGACGGTCAGTGCTGGTTAGAACCCAAATGCCACGCGAGGTTGCAGGAAGGTGCTTGATTCCAGTATTTTGTCCACCTTGGGTCTCTTGGGCCACAGCAACCGCTTCCACTAAAGTATTGCTGTTAACAACACTTTGAAGCCCGAGGAGAGCTGCTCCAGGGCTGTGTTCCCCAGCCACGGGGTGCTTCTCTCTCAAGGCGCCGAGGCGGCACCAGGAGGCAGCGGTGGAAGCCTCGCGCTCATGGCTCTGCGCGGCGGCAGCCCCGATCCGTCCCCATCACCCACCGCCAGGTTGCTCCCTGCCCACCTGGCAGGGCTCAGGTCTTGAGGCCTGCGCTGCCCGGGCCCCCAGGGAGGCTGCCGCCTGCCCCCTGCTGCACAGCGCTGCACAGCGCTCTGGTGCTCCGTCCCACCCCCGCCTCGGAGCCGAGGGATGGGACCTGCGCTGGCCGCTCCTCCTGCAGCCGTGACGCAGGCCCCGCTGCAGTCGAGGCCCCCAGAGTTTTGCCATCATCATTCATCTCCTCAGAGCATCTACCATGAGTCGAGTTCAACCAAAGTAGCAATGCACAAATGAGATGGCCCTTGCCCGCAAACATCTTCCATGCATTTCTAGGAAATAGACAAGGCCCCTGCTGTGTGGTGACCTGTTCTATGAGAGCAAACTCAAGGCAGTGCTATTGAATGACTCAGGAGGCTCAAGGAAGGCTTCCTGGAGGAAGTGATGGCTGAGCTGGGAGCTAACGGGTAGATACAAGTTCTCCAAGCAAGTGAAGGTAGTTGTGTGGGTAGACCAAAGCTCAGAGGCAGCCGTGGGGGCCAGCTGTGATGCAGGCAGAGGTGGGTCATGGCAAGGGGTGAGGCTGCAACAGGTAGGCAGGTGAGGAGGTGGGCTCTCTGGTGCAGAGAGTGGCCTTAGAGTCAGACAGAGCAGGTATTGCATGGCCTTCCCTAAGCCTAGGCTCCTGATCTGCAAACTGACAGAACCCGCACCTGTGCCGGGAGAGGGTTAGGCGCGTTAAATGTAGCGCTGTGTCTCAAGGGCATCAGTTCAAGAACATACAGGATGCTCGGTCACAAAGATGTTGACTCTCATGGTGACTGTGGCCCTGTAACCCACCTGAAGGAGCTTTGATCTTTCTCATGATTTGTAAGGAGAATCCAGCGAAAGAGACCATGACCAGATTTACATTTTAGCATGACCACGCTGGCCACAGTGTGAATAGTGAGGGGACCCTGGTAGACAGGCAGGTGCAGTGACCTAGAGACAGGGCCACGTCCTGGACTCAGGCAGTGAGGGCAGTGAAGGGATGTTTCAGAGTGAACGTTGGCAGAACTTGGCAACTGATTAATTTGGGGGGAATGAGGGAAAGGGAGGAGCCAAAGTTCACAGCAAGGTCTGAGTCTTGAAAAACTTAGCAGATGGGGTGTGAGCGCCTAGATTAGGAGCCGTGCGAGAGATGGGAGGGGCGGGAGGCCAGGGGGCAAGCAGGGCCAAAGGAAGAGGGTGCACATGGGTCCACTGGCTCCTTCAGTGTTGATCTTGCTGGTGTAAGGTGCTTTCAGGACTGTCCTTGAGGGTCACGAGCTCCACTGAGGTATGAGCTGGACACAGCGGGCCGTGGACGCTCCCGGCAGCAAACGCTGTGCTCCGGACAGCGGTGGGGAGGCCAGCTGGTGTGTCTGCACACGCGCTGGCTCACGCTGATGGTTCTCAGACGGAGTCAGTGTTCAGCGTGAGGCTTCCCGCTGATGCCATGCTGAGCTCCATGGACGGCACATCTGCCACCAAGTCTCAGGAAAGCAGGGGCGGTGGGAAGCAGAGGGCGTGTGTGTGTGTATCACACACACATATATGTGTATATGTGTACATTATACACCAAATAACATTCAATGGCTCTTGGTGTAACTGCATGTCTCCCTCTCTATTGAGCCAGATAGCAGCTACAGTCACCGTCCTCTGTTCTTGTCTCCCAGCGAGACTGATTCGAGCAGTACTGCTCACTGTAAACCCCCAGTAGCTGTAAGGGCATCTACTACATCCATCTTTCGAAAGAAACTTCCTAAGTGCTTATTTATTGTGAGCCGAGACGGGCCCCCAAGATGTCGTCCCCAGAATGTGCCCCAGGAAAGCAGATAAGCCCGTGGCAGGGCTGCTATCAATCACTCCGAGCTCTCAGCTTCCAGACCCATCTGGTGAGCAGGCAGGACGGGGCTGATGGGCGGCTTTGGGTCCCTTGTTAATGACCTAGTTAGCAGCTTAATGGAGAAACAGGAGGCTTGCACGAGAGGGGAGGCTTCCTGTGTTATGCTTAGCTGTCGCTGGATTTATGGGCCTGGAGTTGCTAACCTTCTGGAAAATAGTCATTGCTCTTATTACAGAAAAGAGTCTATTTTTAAAAGCTGCAGGAGACTCTTTGAATGCAAAACAGCTTTTGCAATTCTTTTGACTGATTTATTTATAGGGAGTATTTTTTCCTTTAGTTGTTTTGGATGGGAGCTGCAGAAGTTAGGGAGGAATGTCTGTAGAGCATCTGTATAGGTCCATGAACCTGAACTTCTACACATGCAGAGTCTCAGCCTGTGTTTAGCATGGAGACTGAATTGCTAAGAGGTCGCTTCTGGGGCGAGGAGCTGCCCTGAGAATGAAGGGGAGCAACCAGGATCACAGCCACCGACTGCCGGGGCGGGTGCCTCTGCGGCTTCTCCAGTCACTGGCTGGTCTCTGATTGGCTTCCACTTCCATGTCCCTGGGGAGCCTTATAGATCATTAGATCATTTTTTTCCTTTTTTTACAGTTGCCTAGTTTTATTTGATTTGTTTCTTCTGCTCATAATGATACCTTGTAGTTTTGTAAACTATTATTTTTTTTAACTCTTTATTGGAATATATTTGCTTTACACTCTTGTACCCATTTCTGAGGTACCCCAAAGTGAATCAGCTGCATCTACACACATATCCCCATATCCCCTCCCTCCCGTGACTCCCCACCACCCGCCCCGTCCTGGCCCTCCAAGGCATCTCCCATGAAGTTGATCTCCTTTTGTTATACAGCAACTTCCCACTGGCTATCTATTTTACAGCTGGTAGTGTAAATGTCTGTGCTACTCTCTCACTTCGTCCCAACGTCCCCTTTGCCCCTCACTCCAGCCCCATGTCCTCAAGTCCATTCTCTACTTCTGCATCTCCACTCTTGCCTGTCACTGGTTTCATCAGTACCATTTCTTCAGATTTCATATATATGTGTTAGCATACAGTATTTGTTTTTCTCTTTCTGGCTTACTTCACTCTGTATGACAGACTCTAGGTCTATCCACCTCATGACATATAGTTCAATTTCATTCCTTTTTATGGCTGAGTAATACTCCATCGTATATATGTGCCACATCTTCTTCATCCATTCATCTGTCGATGGGCATTTAGGTGGCTTATAGCTCATTAGATCATTTTTTAAAAAGTCACCTGACTTACTTTATCTTCTGATACCAAATATGGGTGCTGATACCAGGCCCCCGGGTTCAGGTCCCTCTCGGTCGTCTGCTCGCTGGCTGATGCTGTCAAGCTCTTCCTCACCTGCTGGATTCACTCCACAAATACCTTCCGAATAGCTTCTATGTCCATAACACCTGTTCTAGGTGCTGAGATGTACGCACCGCAGATGTACCAGGAGTTCAAGTCCGTTAGGGAACAGTAGTTGGTTCATTCGAGATCAGTATGTTTAAAACTATAAAAGAAATCCACGTGGAGTGAGGGGCTCAGAGAATGGAGGGACACAGGTGGCCCCATGGTTTCTGGTCGGTGATAGCCAAGGCAGAAAAACCTGAGTGCATGTCCAGATGACGGAGCGGCCCTCAGTGAGAGGGACAGTCTGGGGGCATGAGTCCCTCTGCCTCCTTTCTAGAGCAGTCACTAGCAGGGTTTGCAGCCTGCTGATGAAGTCCTGCCTTGTCCTCAGCCTTACAAGGGGCCAGGGGTGGGAGAGGGTAGAACCGCCGTATGCTTTATACCCAGACCCAGGTGCTGTAGTTTCCAAGCACCTCTTGATCATCCGTGTGTCCCGCAGTGAGTGGAGAAGAACCTACGAGCTTCAGGATGTTCCATTTATGTCAAAAAACCAACTTGATGCTGCATGTTTTACAATAATTACCAGACATGCCAGAGAAATTAGATGTTTGAGCTCTGCTTCTGGCTGCACTGTCCAAAACAGATCCCCAGACTGACAAAGGTATTTTAAAAAATACATGAAATTGTACTGTGTGGTGTTATATTTTACGGTGCATATACAGTGCATTTAAATTTTTCTTTAATAACATGCCATTTTATAATGTCATTACTTAATGAAGCTTAACAAGAACATTGGAAACATGTGGGTCCTCAGTGTTTCTCTTTAACTGACTTGCACGTCAGAAGCCTGAAGCGCAGGACCACTGGAGTGGAGGAGCGAGTGAGTCCTCCTGGGAGCTCCCCTCCTCCTCCCTTCACCTTCAGGTACCCCTCAGTCCCCAGAGCTGTCCCTCCCTTGCTGCTGACAGTGGTCCTGGAAGAGCTGCCGTTTGTCTGCCTCCTGTCAACCACGCTGTATTGAACCCAGGCCCATTCATGCTGGTTGAACTTCACTACATCTTTACTCTGAGGCCCCGTACCTGGCACAACTTGCTTTGTAATGTTGGGCAAAGGACTTCCGTTCCCTAAAGTTTAGGCCCCCAACAACATCTTGCCATGCCTTTCCACTGGGCATAAGCTAGCCACTTTCAGAAACACTTTCTGGGTTATTTTATTTGTGTTTATAGAATTTTCCAAATTTATTAGATAAGAAACTTATTACAGAAAAATAACTTGAAAATACATAAGAAATCTGTACTGTAATTGATGACTTGCTAGAGGCAACATGCAGACGCCTCTGAGAGTTAAGAGGTCCCGGGGGACCCAGTCACAGGAGGACCCCCACAATATTGTGAGATTGACCTCCAAGAGTTCAACCAGACTCCCTCAGTAAATATTGGAGAAAAGCCCCCTTAGACTTCTGGCAGGGGGAAGGGAAAAGGAACCATCTTGAGATATGACAGCTTTCTGTTCTACATAACAAGATCTGCCCTTGGAGGGAACTAGTTAACCAGAGTCTAACTGACCAGGAAAGAGAAATCACCTATTCCAGCTCACTCTAACCAACCTGTCCCACCTAAGGGGGGAAGGAAAACTTCTAAGTACTGATGGAGTTCACAGTCCAGAGTCAGAGGCTCACTAAAAGACTGAGACCTAATAACAGCCCTATACATCCTCCACACACACACAGCTCATGGCCACACTATCAAAGGTCAATATACAGCAGCTCCTTTTACCTGGTACGTCATGTCCAGCTATGGTGAAAAATTACAAGGCATACCAAAAGGCAAAAAAAAAAAAAAAAAACATAATTTGAAAAAATATAGCAAACACAAGAACATGGCAGGGACGTCGGAACTATTAGATCAAGAATTTAAAACAACTATGATTGATTAATATGCGAGGGGCTACAATGGATGAAAGACCATATGGGCAATGTAAGCAGAGAGATAAAAGTCCTAAGAAAGAATGAAACATTAACTCTAGAGATCAAAGGCCCTGGAACAGAATGAAGAATGTCTTTGATAATCTTCTTAACAGACTAGACACAGCTGTGGAAAGAATCTCTGAGCCAGAGGATATATCAATAGAATTCTCAAAAACCAAACAGCAAAGAGAATAAGGGTTGAAAAAGAAAACAGAGAGAACATAATATCCAAGGACTGTAGGACAACCACAAAGTGTCTAACATATGTATGCTTAATGGGAATATTGGAAGATTAAAAAGAGAAATAACAGAGGAAATATTTGATACAATAATATGTGAGAATTTCCCCCAAATTAATGTTAGACACCAAACCACAGACCCACAAAGCTCAGACAACCCCAAGAAGGATGAATGCCCATAAAACTACAGCTAGGCATATCACTATCAAACTACAGAAATCAATGATAACAAAAAAATTCTGAAAGAAGTCAGAAGATAACCATCTTACATATAGAAGAACAAAGATGAGAGTCACATCCAACTTTACCTCAGAAGCCATGCAAGCAAGAAGTGAGTAGAGTGAAATATTTAGTTTTGAGAGAAGAAACCAACAACATAGATTTCTATACCCTGAAAAATTATCCCTCAAAAGTGAAGGAGAAATAAATACTTCCGCAGGCAGACAAAAGTTGAGGGATTTGTTGCCAGTAGACGTGCCTTATAAGAAATGTTAAAAGATGTTCTTTAGGGAGAAAGAAAACCATACAGGCAAAAAACCTGGATCTACATAAAGAGAGGAAGAACATCAAAGAAGGAGTAGGTGAAGGTAAAATAAATCTTTCACTTTTATTATTCTTTAATTGATGTAACAGGTAACAATTTGTTCAAAATAACAATAGCAACAATGTATTTGACTGTGAATCCTTATATATAATATATATCATACATGTGCTATACAGGTTCACATATGAGGAAAGTAAAGGGCAGCAATGATGCAATGATAGGAAGACGGGATTAGGATTAGTTTGTTATCAAGGGTACTCACACTACCCTTGAAGTGTATAATGTTATTTGAAAGTGGACTTGGATTAGTTGTAAATGTATATTGCAAACTCTGGGACAACCAACAAAAAAGGTGAAAAAAAGAAGTATAACTGGTATGCTAATAAGGGAGAGAAAATTGGATCATACAAAATGTCCAGTTAAAAAGCAGTGGAACTTCCTGGTGGTGCAGTGGTTAAGGATCTGCCTGCCAATGTAGGGGACATGGGTTCGATCCCTGGTCTGGGAAGATGCCCCATGCCGCAGAGCAACTGAGCCGATGCACCAGAATTACCGAGCCTGTGCTCTAGAGCCCATGAGCCACAACTACTGAAGCCCGTGAACCTAGAGCCCATGCTCCACAACAAGGGAAGCCACTGCAATGAGAAGCCCTCGCACTGCAACGAAGAGTAACCCCTGCTCACCACAACTAGAGAAAGTCCACGCAGCAACAAAGACCCAATGCAGTCAATAAATAAATAAACAAATAAATAAATTTATTTAAAAAAAGCAGTGGAAGACAAAACTAGGAGTTAATAACAAGGACAACAAATAGAAAATAGTTACAAATACAGTAGGTATTAATCCAACTATATCAATGATCAATTTGAATATTAATGGTCTAAATGCACCAAGTAAAAACCTGATATTGTCAAACTGGGTCAGAAAAAACACGACCCAAGTATATGTTGCCTATAAAAATATGCATTTTAAAGACACATACATATTAAATATAAATGGATGGAGAAAAGTACACCAGGTTAATACTAATGAAAAGAATGCAGGTGTAGCTGTGTTAATTTCAGACAGAGCAGACTTCAAAGTAAGGGGAGTTATCAGGGATAAAAAAGTGCACTACATACTGATAATAAAGGAGTCAGTTCTTCTAGAAGGCATAACAGTTCTTAATACATATGCACCTAAAAAGCAGCATCAAACTATATGAGGCAAAAAATCATAAAACTGCAAGGAGAATGGATGCATCCACAATCACAGGTGAAGGCTTCAGCACTCACCTCTCAGCAACAGACAGATCCAGCAGGCAAAGAACCAGTAAGGACACAGATGAACACAACACTGCCATCCATCAGCTGGATGTGGTTGACATCCTTAAACTGCTATGTCCAACAACAGCAGAATTCACATTTTTCTTAAGCACACATGAAATTTATCAAGATAGACCATATTCTGGGCCAGAAAACACACCTTAACAAACTTAAAAGAATAAAAATCATACAATGTCTGCTCTCAGACCACATTGGAATTAAACTAGCAGTCAGTAATGGAAAGATGCTGAAAAATCCCCAAATACATGGATATTAAACAACATACTTCTAAATAGCATATGGGTCAAAGAAAAAAACTCACTAGAAATTTTAAAAATATTTTGAATTAAATGAAAATAAAAATACAACTCATCAAAATTTGTAGGATACAGCAATAGCATTGAATGTACAAGGGTGAGTCAAAAATTATCTGCACTGTGGCTATAGCATTTATTCTAATTAACTTTTAGAAAAGACAAATACATCATTTTTGGACATAATCTCCTCGCTTTTCAATACACTTTGTCCATCTGTCAACAAGCTTTCATATTCCCTCATTAGAAAATGTTTTAGGCTGAGCTGTGAGCCACAAATGAACCACTGCCTTCACTTCTTCACCAGAAGTGAATCTTCATCCTTGTAGGGCTGCTTTCAGGGGACCAAACAGGTGAAAGTCTGATGGAGAAAGATCAGGACTACAGGGAGGATGCTTCAACACCTCAAAACGAAGTTTTTGCAGGATGTCAACAGTGTGGGCAGAAGTGTGTGGATGTGCATTGTCATGCAAGATCACAACGCCCTTGGATAGCAGCCCACTGCATTTAATCCAAAGTTTAGGCTTCAGCTCTTCAATAAGCATCTCACTGTAATGAGCACTGTTGATTGTTGAAAGTTTTTCCTGATAATGTTCCAATACTGGCCCCTGAGAATCCCAGAAAACTATAAGCATCAATTTTCCAGCTGATGGTTGACTTTTGAACTTTTCTTGGTCGGCTACTGAGGATGTTTCCATTCCATACTCTGCTGTTTACTCTCAGGCTTGTAGTGATGAATCCTTGTCTGGTCACTAGTAATGATTCTCTTTAAGAAACTTTCACCTCCCTTAGAGTATTGGTCAAAATTTTGTTTGCAGATATCCAAATGCTTCTATTTATGCTCTTCCATGAGTTGTTTCAGTACCCATCTCGCACAAATTTTTCAAAACCTAAGTCTGTCATTGATTACATTGTTTTGAGGTGTTAAAGCATCCTCCCTGTAGTCCTAATCTTGTTCCATCGGACTTTCACCTGTTTGGTCCCCTGAAAGCAGCCTTACAAGGATGAAGATTCACTTTTGATGAAGAAGTGAAGACAGCGGTGCATTCATGGCTTGCAGTTCAGCCTAAAACATTTTCTAATGAGGGAATATGAAAGCTTGTTGACAGATGGACAAAGTATATTGAAAGGTAAGGAGATTATGTCAAAAAATGATGTATTTGTCTTTTCTAAAAGTTAATTAAAATAAATGCTACAGCCACAGTGCAGATAATTTTTGACTCACCCACATATGTACTAGAAAAGAAAAAATCTAAAATCAATAACTTAATTTTTCACCTTATGAAACAACAAAAAAAGAATATTTAAATCCAAAGAAAGCATAAGAAAACAAATAAGGATTACAGCAGAAATCAATAAAATTGAAAACAGGAAGTCAATAGGGAAAATCAACAAAACCAAAAGCTGGTTCTTTGAGGTAATCAATAAAATTAGTAAGTCTTAACTAGGCTAACTAAGAAAGAAAGAGGAGGCACAAATTACTAGCATCAGAAATGAAAGAAGGGACATCACTACAGAGCCCATGAAAATTAAAAGGATCATAAAGAAACACTATAAAGAACTTTATGCCCACAAATTTGATAACCTAGTTGAAATGAACTAATTCCTGAAAGATACAGTCTGCCAAAACTCCCACAAGGAAAGACTGATGATTTATCTATTAAATAAATTGAATCAATAATCAACAACATCCCAAAACACAAAGCACCCATTCAGCAGATGGATTCACTGGTGAATTCTACCAAACACTTAAGGGAAAAATTATACCAGAGCTCAACAATCTCTTTCAGAGGACAGAAGCAGAGGGAGTACTTAGTAACTCATTCTCTCATAGGATTACCCTAACACCAAACCCAGATGAGGACATTGCAGGAAAACTACAGACCAATGTCTCTCATGAACATAGATGAAAAAAATCTCAACAAATATTAGCAAATCAAATCCAACAAAGTCTAAAAGGAATTATACACCATGATCAAGTGTGATTTATTGCAGGCATGCAAGGCTGGTTCAACAGTCAAAAATGAATTAAAGTAATCCACAATGTCAACAGATGAAAAAGAAAATGCACATAATCACAATAATCGATACAGAAAAAGCACTTGACAAAATCCAACACCCATTCAGGATAAAAATTCTCAGTAACTAGGAATAGAGGGGAGCTCTCTCAACTTGATAAATATATATTAAAAACCAACAGCTAGACATAATGGAAGATGGCAGAGTAGGAGGACGTGTGCTCAAACCCTCTTACAAGAGCATGGGAATTACAACTAAATGCTGAACAATCATTGACAGAAAGACACTGGAACTCACCAAAAAGGACACACCATATCCAGAGACAAAGGAGAAGCCACAATCAGACAGTAGGAGGGGTGTAATCATGATGAAATCAAATCCTATAAATTCTGGGTGGGTGACTCACAAACTGGAGAACAGTTACACTGCAGAACTCCACCTACTAAAGTGAGGGTTCTGAGCCCCCCATCAGGCATCCCAACCTGGGAGTGTGGCAACAGGAGGAGGAATCCCCAGAGAATCAGACTTTGAAAGCCAGCGGTATTTGATTGCAGGACCTGAACAGGACTGAGAGAAACAGAGACTCCACTCTTGGAGGGCACACAAAAAATAGTGTGCTTACCAGGACCCAGGGGGAAGGAACAGTGACCCCATAGGAGACTGAACCACACATACCTGCTGGTGTTGGAGGGTTGCCTGCAGAGGTGGGTGGCAGCTGTGGCTCACTGAGAGACAGGGGCACTGGTGGCAGGGGTTCTGGGAAGTGCTCATTGGCGTGAGCCCTCCCAGAGTCTGCCATTAACCCCACCAAAGAACCTGTAAGCTCCAGGGCTGGGTAGCCTCAGGCCAAACAACCAACAAGGTGGGAACACAGCCCCACCCATTGGCAGACAAGAAGATTAAAGATTTACTGATCTCTGCCCACCTAATCCAATTAAAGTTTTATTGAGCTTAGCCCACCCAGCCCAACCCACCACCAGTCCCTCCCGCCAGGAAGCACCCATGAGCCTCCTAGATAGCTTCCTCCACAAGAGGGCGGACAGCAGTATCAAGCAGCATCAGCAGTATTTCGTCTTGTGGAACTGAAAACCACAGCCACAGAAAGACAGAGAAAATGAAAAGACAAAAGATTTTCTACCAGATGAAGGGACAAGATAAAACCCAGAAAAACAACTAGATGAAGTGGACTTAAGCACCCTTCCAGAAAAAGAATTCAGAATAATGATGGTGAAGATGATCCAGGACTTTGAAAAAAGATGGGATGCAAAGATTGAAAAGTTGCAAGAGAAGTTTACCAAAGACCTAGAAGAATTAAAGAACAAACAAACAGAGACATGCAACACAATAACTGAAATGAAAAATACACTAGAAGGAACAAATAACAGATTAACTGAGGCAGAAGGGCTCATAAGTGACCTGGAAGACAGAATGGTGATAATCAGTGATGCAGAAAAGAATAAAGAAAAAAGAATGAAAAGAACTGAAGACAGCCTAAGAGACCTCTGGGACAATGTTAAACGCACCAACATTTGCATTATAGGGGTCCCAGAAGGAGCCGAGAGAGAGAAAGGACCTGAGAAAATACTGGAAGAGATTATAGCTGAAAACTTCCCTAACATGGGAAAGGAAAGGAAATAGCCAACCAAGTCCAGGAAGCGCAGAGAGTCCCAGGCAGGATAAACCCAAGGAGAAACACGCCAAGGCATATAGCAGTCAAACTGACAAAAATAAAAAAAAAAGAAAAGTTATTAAAAGCAACAAGGGAAAAACAGCAAATGACATACATGGGAACTCCCATCAGGTTAACAGCTGATTTCTCAGCAGAAACTCTGCAAGCCAGAAGGGAGTGGCACGATATATTTCAAGTGATGAAAGGGAAGAACCTACAACCAAGAATACTCTACCCAGCAAGGATCTCTTTCAGATTCAACAGAGAAATCAAAAGCTTCACAGACAAGCAAGAGCTAAGAGAATTCAGCACTGCCAAACCAGCCCTACAACAAATGCTAAAGGAACTTCTCTAAGTGGGAAACATAAAAGAAAAGGACCTACAAAAACAAAAACAAAACAATTAAGAAAATGGTAATAGAAACATACATATCGATAATTACCTTGACTGTAAATGGACTAAGTGCCCCAACCAAAAGACACAGACTGGCTGAATGGATACAAAACCAACATCCATATATATGCTGTCTACAAGAGACCCACTTCAGACCTAGGGACACATACAGACAGAAAGTGAGGGGATGGAAAACAATATTCCATGCAAATGGAAATCAAAAGAAACCTGGAGTAATGATACTCACATCAGATAAAATAGACTTTAAAATAAAGAATATTACAAGAGTCAGGAAAGAGCACTACATAAAGATCAAGGGATCAATCCAAGAAGAGGAGATAACAATTATAAATATATATGCACTCAATATAGGAGCACCTCAGTACATAAGGCAAATGCTAACAACTATGAAAGAGGAAATTGACAGGAACACAATCATAGTGGGGGACTTTAACACCCCACTTACACCAATGGACAGATCATCCAGACAGAAAATTAATAAGGAAACACGAGCTTTAAATGACACAATAAATCAGCTTGATTTAATGGATATCAATAGGACATTCCATCCAGAAACAGCAGATTACACATTCTTCTCAAGTGTTCATGGAACATTCTCCAGGATAGATCACATTTTGGGTCACAAATCAAGCCTTGGTAAATTTAAGAAAACTGAAATTGTATCAAGCATCTTTTCTGACCACAGTGCTATGAGATTAGAAATCAATTACAGGAAAAAAACGGTAAAAAACACAAACTCATGGAGGCTAAACAATATGCTACTAAATAACCAAGAAATCACTGAAGAAATCAAAGAGGAAATCAAAAAATACCTAGAGACAAATGATAAGGAAAACACAATGATCCAAAACCTATGGGATGCAGCAAAAGCAGTTCTAAGAGGGAAGTTTAAAGGAATACAATCCTTCCTCAAGAAGCAAGAAAAATCCCAAATAAACAATCTAACATTACACCTAAAGAAACTAGAGAAAGAAGAGCAAACAAAACCCAAAGTTAGTAGAAGGAGAGAAATCATAAAGATCAGAGCAGAAATAAATGAAATAGAAACAAAGAAAACAATAGCAAAAATCAATAAATCTAAAAGCTGGTTCTTTGAGAAGATAAATAAAATCGATAAACCTCTAACAAGACTCATCAAGAAAAAGAGGGAAAGGACTCAAATCAATAAAATTAGAATGAAACAGGAGAAGTTAAAACGGACACTGCAGAAATAAAAGGCACCATAAGAGACTACTACAAGCAACTATATGCCAATAAAATGGACAACCAGGATGAAATGGACAGAGTCTTAGAAAGGTATAAACTTCCAAGACTGAATCAGGAAGAAATAGAAAATATGAACAGACCAATCATAAGTAATGAAATTGAAACTGTGATTAAAAATCTTCCAACAAGCAAAAGTCCAGACCAGATGGCTTCACAGGTGAATTTTATCAAACATTTAGAGAAGAGCTAACACCCATTCTTCTCAAACTCTTCCAAAAAATTGCAGAGCAAGGAACACTCCCAAACTCCTTCCATGAGGCCACCATCACCCTGATACCAAAACCAGACAAAGATACTACAAAAAAAAGAAAATTATAGACCAGTATCACTGATGAATTTAGATGCAAAAGTCCTCAACAAAATACTAGCCAACAGAATCCAACAACACATTAAAAGGATCATACACCATGATCAAGTGGGGTTTATCCCTGGAGTGCAAGGATTCTTCAATATATGCAAATCAATCAATGTGATACACCATATTAACAAATGGAAGGATAAAAACCACATGATCATCTCAATAGATGCAGAAAAAGCTTTTGACAAAATTCAACACCCGTTTATGACACAAACTCTCCAGAAGGTGGGCATACAGGGAACCTACCTCAACATAATAAAGGCCATATATGACAAACCCACAGCAAACATCATTCTCAATGGTGAAAAACTGAAAGCATTCCCTCTAAGATCAGGAACAAGGCAAGGATCTCCACTCTCCCCACTACTGTTCAGCATAGTTTTTGAAAGTCCTTGCCACAGCAATCAGAGAAGAAAAAGAAATAAAAGGAATCCAAATTGGAAAAGAAAAAGTAAAACTGTCACTGTTTTCAGATGACATGATTCTATACATAGAAAATCCTAAAGATGCCACCAGAAAACTACTTGAGCTAATCAATGAATTTGGTAAAGTTGCAGGATACAAAATTAACACACAGAAATCTCTTGCATTTCTATACACTAACAATGAAAGATCAGAAAGAGACATTAAGGAAACAATCCCATTCACCATTGCAACAAAAAGAATAAAATATCTAGCAATACACAGCAAAGGAAACTATAAGCAAGACGAAAAGGCAAACCTCAGAATGGGAGAAAATACTTGCAAACCAATCAACAGTCAAAGGATTAATCTCCAAAATATATAAACAGTTCATGCAGCTCAATATCAAAAAAACAAACAACCCAATCAAAAATGGGCAGAAGACCTAAATAGGCATTTCTCCGAAGAAGACATACGGATGGCCAAGAGGCACATGAAAAGCTGCTCCACATCACTAATTAGTAGAGAAATGCAAATCAAAACTAACATGAGGTATCACCCCACACTGGTTAGAATGGGCATCATCAGAAAATCTACAAACAGTAAATGTCGGAGAGGGTGTGGAGAAAAGGGAACGCTCTTGCACTGCTGGTGGGAGTGTAAATTGATACAGCCAGTATGGAGAACAGTATGGAGGTTCCTTGCAAAACCTAAAATAGAGTTAGCATATGACCCAGCAATCCCACTGCTGGGCATATACCCAGAGAACACCATCATTCAAAAAGACACATGCACTCCAATGTTCATTGCAGCACTAGTTACAATAGCCAGGACATGGAAGCAACCTAAATGTCCATACAGAGGAATGGATAAAAAAGATGTGGTACATATATACAATGGAAGGTTACTCAGCTGTAAAAAGCAATGTAACTGGGACATTTGTAGAGACATGGATGGACCTAGAGACTGTCATACGGAGTGAAGTGAGTCAGAAAGAGAAAAACAAATATCGTATATTAACACATATATGCAGAACATAGAAGAATGGTACAAATCACCTGGTTTGCAAGGCAGAAATAAAGACCCAGATGTAGAGAACAAACATATGGACACCAAGTGGGGAAAGCGGGGAGGGTTGGGGGGGAATGTATTGGGAGATTGGGATACCAAATTTTCTACTCTAAATATATGCAGTTTATTTTATGTTAACTGTATCTCAATAAAAGTTCTTAAAAACGCACACACACACAAACCAACAGCTAACATCATACTTAATGGTGAGCAACTCGCTTTCCCACTAAGATCAGGTACAAGGCAAGGATGTCCCTCTCACCACTCCTTTCCTGCACCATACTGGGAGTGTTTGCTAATGTGATAGGCGATAAAAGGAAATAAGGTGTATCCAGATTGTGAATGAAGACTGAAAGTTGTCTAGGTTGCAGATGTGATCCTCTATGTAGGAAATTTGGAAGAACTGGCCAAAAAATAAGTGATTTTTAGGATACAAGGTTAACATACAAGAGTCCATTGTTTTTCCATATACGAGCAATGAAATTAAATGAAGTGGAATTTGAAATTAAAATCACCACATTTCAAAAAAGTGAAATACGCAGGTATACATCTAACAACATCTGTACATGACCCACATGAGGAAAACTATAAACCTGATGAACAAAATCAAAGAAGAACTATATTAATGGAGAAGATAGTCCGTGTTCCTGAGTAGAAAGACAACAATATTTTCAAAATTTCAGTTCTTCCAACTCGATCTATAGACTGAGTGCAACCCCAACAAGTTATTTTATGGCCATTGGCAAACTGTTTTGTTTGTTTGTGTTATTTTATTTGGCTCAACTTTCTTAACAATACGTAAGCATATTTCCTATGCTGGGGATAAGGGTAGGGAGATTTGTAACTAATGATGTTTATTTACGTACTCATCTTTATAGGATTTTAAAGGAGCACATTTTCTTGGTAATGCTGTTTTTATGTTTTCCTTTACTGTAATTGAAGCTCTTGTCTTGGATATGGAAAACACTGAAGCTGATAAATTGCATTTCACATCTAAAACAATCTACATTTCTGGCATGGTGGACATTTATACAATGTTCTTTGCCACAGGCAAAACTTTTTTCTCAGGGATTTGAAGATTCTTTTCTTCTCCCTAAAAAGAAGGAAATCTTGATACATCTCAAGTTATCCTCGACTGAGATGTTTGATCTCACAATTATTCAAGAAACCTAAGGTTGTATTATCCCAGTAGACTCGGTGTCTCACTGCCTTCTCCCACTTTGCCTTGTCTCCTTGAGATCTGGGTGAGCACATTCTCCAGCTTGACGGGAACCGTGTCTCTCTGGTGGCGTAGAGCGGGGTAGATGACACCACAGCACAGAAGAGAGTCAGGCTTTGCCTCAGATCTAACTCTGCCTCTTCCTCGGCTGGGATTTTATGCCTCGTGGCTCCTTCCTCCCAGGATCCCTTGCTGCTTCCTCCTCTTCTCGCTGACCTCCTGAGGTCAGAGTGCACCAGGGCAGAGTCCGCGCACCCCCTCCTGTCTACACTCCCTCCAGCTCATACACTCAGTGGCCTGCGTGACATTTCCACGGGGGGGTCTCACGGGCATCGCGAATCAGCTCATCCAGACCCACTCCCGCCTGCCCCGCGCATGGTCTTCTGCATGGCCTTCCGTCCCAACCTTCCGCTCACTCTGGCCAAATCCCGGCAGGCATCTTTCACTCTGAACTTCCTCCCACGCCCGTATCTAATCCACCCTCAAATTATACTCGCTCCACTTCAAAATATTTATTTCAAACAGCTTCACCCCTTTCTTTGCCCGTTGCTACCTCCTGCTTCTCCCCTTACCTCTCCATAATTTATTCTCTACCCAGGAACCAGAATGATTCTTTCACAAGAGTCAAATCATGTCACGAAGATATTCAAAATCCTGTAGGAGCTCCTCACTTTACTCAAAATGAAATTTAAAGTCTCCAAACATCTACAAGGTCCTCCGTGAATGGGCCATCTGCTATTTCTCTGCTGTTACCAGCACTCTGTCCTTTCTCACGCTGCTCTGGTCACAGTGCCCTCTTCCCTTTCTCAAACTCACCAGGCTCACACCCTCTCCGGCCTTGGCTCTCGGCGTCCACTCCGCCTGGGATGACCTTCCCCTTTGCATTCACCTCAGCTGATTTCACCATCACCTTCAAGCTTTGTTCAAATGTCAGCTTCAAAATGAGGTCTACCTCCTGCTCATACTTAACCTCTGTCCTGTTCTGGTTTGATTTTTTTTTCCCCACCTTTCCAGGATTTATCACCTTCTAACACACTTTACAGTTTACACGTTTACTGTGTTTGTGGTTCATTGTCTGTCTTCTGATGGAGGTAAGCCCTCCAGGAAAAAGGTGCACTAATGCTTCTCGAGTGTCTATATCATCCTTTGGCACGAAGTAGATTTTTAATAAATACTTGTTGAATGGATACAGCCTGACGCAGATTCAAACCTCAGCTCTGATCATCACCTTGTGTGTGAACTTGGGTGGGTTATTTAACCTCTCTTGATCTCAGAGTCTTCATTTGGAAATGGAGTCATATATAAAGGAACTCTCCTGAGGATTAACTGAGGTACCGTTTGCAAATTATAAGCCTGTCGTCTGCCATGGGGTAAGTGGAGAAGAAGCTGATCCACCTGTCCTGTAACCTTCTGGATTCTCTTAACAAGGTGCATCCTCCTTTAACATAAACAGTGATCAAGCCACATGCCTGCATCACAGACAGATGGGAGCAATCTATCGCATGCCCCCGCCCTCGCCCGCCCAGGGCAGGTCTGTGCTCAGCACTTTCCACGCACGACCTCATTCAATCTAATGACAATACTGCAAAGTAGGTACTGTTATTAACCCCACTGTACGGATGAGGAAAAGGAAGCACAGAGCCACAGATATTTCCCGAGCAGGTCACCCCACGAGTCAGTGGACTGTCCACCTCCCGAACCCCTGATTTCACCACCACGCTTACTCCTCCCTCACCCATCACACACACCAACGTCTTCCAAACACGACAATTGAAAATGATCCCAAGTCCGCAGACTTGCACGTGTTGCCTTAAGTCCTCGTCTGCTTACACATCCAGGGTCAATTCTGCAGAGTGAAAGGCTTTTGAACATATTTTAAGCTCTTTGATGCTTGCTGTCAAATTACCCCCTGAATCGTTTTTGACAATTTACAGTCCCATCAACAGAAAATGAGGACATCCAATAAGCTACATTATTAAAGACCACACATTATTCAAGACCACACATTATGCACTGAATGTGGGTTTCACGGCATGTTGTCTGATATTTATTTTTAATTCTTAGCTTTATAAATAAGCCTCTTATCAACAGCTCGATGAAAAAAATACGTTCTCTTTGGGGAATTTCCCCTCCCTTTGGGTAGATGTCTTTGATCAAAGGCTCAGGAGTCACATTTCTAATTATTTTCCAGAGGACGATAATGACCCTTTATTTTCCCCCAGACACTGGCTGAGGGCCCACCATGAGCTGAGGCTGCCCTGGATTCCTTCTCTCCGTGAGAGCCCCAGACTGCCGGGCACTCCGACTAGAAACCAGTGGACCCTCTTCCGTGCCTGGAAAAAGCCTTGTCGCCCTTCATGACTCCTCCATGTTGTTCCCGTCCATCCTGGAAGAGGCAGAGACCTGTCTCGGCCCTCATCCCAGGCTGTGCGCCAGCCCTGGGCTTGAGGAAGTAGAGGCGACACCAGCCGCTGCCCTTCAGGGTCTCTACGGGAAGACGGAGGTGAAAGACCCACTTTCAGACGGTCCTGTTGGTGATGCAGGTGTAAAAGTTTTATGTTAATATCAATATTTTGTTTTTATTGCTATTAATCACTTGAAAAAATTTAAATGAGATAAATTTTTTTTGTTAAAAGATGAGCTCTTCTAATGTTCGTGCTTTTGTATTGATGTACATTTGATTTACAATATTGTGTTAATTCCAGGTGTGATTCAGTTATACATATTTTTTTTCAGATGCTTTTCCACTGAATATAGTTCCCTGTGCTACACAGTAAATCCTTGCTGTTTATTTTACATAGTGTGTATCTATTAATCCCATACTCCTCATTTATCCCTCGCCCACCGTCTCCCCTTTGGTAACCATAAATTTGTTTTCTATGTCTGTGAGTCTGTTTCTGTTTTGTAGATAAGTTCATTTGTGTCATATTTTAGATTCCACATATAAGTGATATCATATGATATTTGTCCTTCTCTGTCTGACTTACTTCACTTAACTTGATAATCTCTAGGTCTTTCCATGTTGCTGCAAATGGCATTATTTCATTCTTTTTTTATGGCTGAGTAGTATTCCACTGAGTATATGTACCATGTCTCCTTTATCCATTCATCTGTCAATGGGCTTTTCGGTTCTTCCATGTCATGGCTACTATTGTAGCCATGAACATAAGGGTGCAAGTATTTTTTGAATTATAGTTTTGTCTGGATATATGCCCAGGAGTGGGATTGCTGGATCACATGGTAAGTCTATTTTTAGTTTTTTAAGGAACCTCCATACTGTTCTCCATAGTGACTGAACCAATTTACATTCCCACCAACAGAGTAGGAGGGTTCTCTTTTCTCCACATCGTCTCCAGTATTTATTATTTGCAGACTTTCTGACAATGACCATTCTGACTGGTGTGAGCTGATACCTCACTGTAGTTTTGATTTACATTTTTCTAATAATTAGTGATGTTGAGCATCTTTTCATGTGCTTGTTGGCCCTCTGTATGTCTTCTTTGGAGAGATGTCTCTTTAGGTCTTCTGCCCATTTTTCGAATTGGGTGTTTTTTTGTTTTTGTTTTTTTTTTTGATATTGAGTTGTACAAGCAGCACTCTTTTTGAGTTATCTTGGACATCTCTGTGTCTGCCTTGACAGCTTATGCTGAGGTTATTCTGTGACCTTTAAGTTGTACTGAAAGGCTGCATGTGTCACTCAGCCCCTGGAGGTTAATACTCTGGGGGCTGGGTGGGGGGCACCCTCCAGTTGTTTTCAGGGCTGATGACCTGCAGAGGGAGACCAGGTGAGGGCTGTAGCTTGTGGCTCCTGTGCTTGGGTTCCCTCCCTCTCAGCTCCAACCCCACCATCAGGGCTGGCTTTAATCCAAAAGTCCAGGCTTTCTCACACATGCTGCCATAGGGAAGACGGCTGATATGTTTTTTGGTTCTGATCTTATTCTCTCCCCATTTTACTGAAAAGTTCTCAAGATTATTTAATCAAGGCTCTCCGGTTTCTCAAATATTTGGTGAAGATTGCAAAGACTGCGAGGCAGGATAAGGCTGGAAAAGATGTCGTTTCCTCTGTATAACGGTATCCAGCCAGTCTCGCCCTTGCAAAAACGGTTTAACTGGCTTCCCAGCAACTGCTCATATCAGTACCACTGAGTTGTTAAATAGACTGTAATTGTGTGTTGGCCAAAGCCTTCTAAGCTGTAATTTCACCATCATGGTCTCAAGCTGATGGTCCAGCTGCTCAGGATGCAAAGGGGCTTCTTTGTGCGGGTGTGACGGTCTTAGGAAAAGGCTGCTGGCCGTGAAGCCATGGGCCGGGCTGCCCCTTGGTCCGGCGTGATTCAGGGGCGTAGCCATCAGTACTATGTTTTTCAACATCTGACTCAGCTCTCCCACTTGGTGGTATCGACTTCCATACAAGATGCCAACATGGGCTCACGGAGGGAAGAGTGGCCACTGCTCCCGATGGCAGAGCAGAGCTCTCATTTCAGCCTCCTGTCTCTGCAGGGATGTCACAGCCACAGGGAGAGGGGACGACGCATAGCGGGGCTTGCTCCAGCCCAGGGCGGGTCCTGTGTGGCTGCCAGTGCCCTGAGGGGGCACGATGAGCCCCTGTGTGGGTGCGGAGGGGCCCTGCCCCTACTCAGTAGGCTTTGCGGGCACAGCACTTGGGTCTTACCCAGGGCCTTTGAGAAATGCAGATTCTCAGGCCCCAGAATTATTGACCTAGAAGGTGCATCTTAACCAGATCCCCAGGGAACCTGCATGCTCATTTCTTGCAAGAAATACTAGTTTAGGTGCACAGTTGTGGTAAAGTCTCACTATGCCACAGAATCACTTAGAAAAATCATTTCTAAATGCTGAGGCTCAGGGCCCACCCCCAGGTTCGTTTCCTATTGCTCAGAGGTGGAGAACTAGGCAGCAGGGTTCTGAAGGTCCCATATGCAGCCAGGGCTGAGCACCACAGGGCTACAATAGTTTATCCATATCCTTCTAATTCCCTCTGAGGTCAAAAAATGATACCCAAATCGAGAAAAGTTTAGGCCGTTCACTGAGGACGCAAAGTACTCTCAAAAAATATTTTTGTTCCCCACACTAGTAGGCTCAAGTGAGAGGGCAGAGTTAAATGTGCGCTGCGGCACACTTCGGAAACGGGGGCTATTTCATGCCTTAGTGTACTGGTGGTAAAACAAAACCAACACATGGAAGTCCTCCCTCCCTGGCGTTCCCTCTGCAGAGTGGGTAAATGTAATGGTACATCGCTTTCGAGGCCTGATAGGGTTTATAACTATGATAAAATGTTGACACGAAATAAATTTTGATCCAGGTTTGGTTTTATTTGGAGATTATAACTGACAGAGCTTTAAAGCGCCTGTAATGATGCTGCCATAGACTCTGTGGTCCCTCTCTTTATAGTCAGTTGCATCCTTTCCCAAGAATGTGATGTGATGCCCCTGGGCTGCAAGGCAGAGCACCCTGGACTCCTGCCATGTGGCCTCATCCTGCAGCAGCTGCCCTGCCGCCCGAAGCAGCGTTCCGTGGCTCAGGACCCAAGGGTGTCGTTCTCGGAAGATGCCATGCACTCTTCACACAGATTGGTCTGTGCCCTCACAATTGCCACAAGCACAAATGTTTCAGAGGCCAGGGCTTGATGCTAGGCCCTGAGGGAAACTCATTCTGGGCCGGATCACTCTCCTCAAAAAGTTAAAAGGCTGTTTGTTGATAGAAGCGGGGTCATTACAGATAATGGCCAATGTCAGTGTCACTGCCAAACGCTCTGGGCTCAAGCCACTCAGAGTCTAGTCATTGGTGACCACTCATTTCCCCCAAAACAAACTTCATTTCTTTCTTTTAAAAATATGTTTGATTTTTTGAATAGGTAATAGACTCATATGGTCCAAAAATCAAAACTCAGAAGGATACCCAGGGAGAAATCTCCATCCCACCCGTGCTCTGATTACAGGGTCTCCCACGCGCTCCCCCTGCAAAACTCCCACTGCTGTTGGTCTCCCAGGATATTTCCAGAAATATTATGCATATATAATAAAATATTAAAATGTCACCGTTGTTATGTAACTGGTAGTATACCATACCCACGGTCTTTCAGGTTACTCATTGTTCATCTGTTTATTTATTGAATACTCACTGTGTTCTGTTTTCTGCCCTCAGCCCTGGAGAGACCACAAGTGACACAGCAACAGAGATCCGGCCCTTGAGAAGCTGACACACAACCAGAGGGGAGCGTGAGGATGAGAGAGAGGAGGGCTCAGCATGGCAGGTGCCAGATGCTGTTAAATACACAGTGGGGGCGGGGAGGGGTAAATGATGGCTGAACATGGGAAAATGGAGTTTGTTGATGTACAAAGAAACGGCCAGGTTTTAAGACATCATAGGATTTGGCAATTCTGCAAACATGCAAAATCCAGCCAAAGTGACCTGAGAAAGACCCAGAGATTCAAGAACGGAGGGGCTGGCTCCCTCCTGAAACCGAAGAGGATTAACTTGGGGAAGGAGAGATCTCGTTCTGCTGTCACTTGTGTGGGAATCTAGTCTCATTCTGCAAATGTGCAACGACAAGGCCTTCCTTTCCCGGGGATGTCCAAGGTCACCTTCAGCTAGCACTGCCCAGGGCCTGAGCCGTCCAGGGAGCTGGGGGGAGAGGTTATCAGCCTGAGGCAGGGGTGAGGCTGGAGTATGGTGGGTCTCTCAGGTTCTGGGAGCAGCTGGACAGAGCTAAGTGGACAGTCAGGTCTGAGAGCATGGCCTGGGGTTGGGGGAACAAATCCAGGGAGGAAACTTAGCCATCGATAGGAAGGAAGGGGTCCAAACCCCAGCAGGCCCGGGGACAAGAGGTTGCTGTCATGGCTGCCCCAGGGGCTCTGCTCTCTTTGGACAACTGTTCCGAGCTCCGTCTTGCGGTCAGTAGGAGAGCCAGCTGCTACTGAGAGAAGGCCAGTGGATTCAAAGGCAGGTCCTTGGCCACAGGCCCGCCTGTCCATGAATGACGACAGGGACCCCACCCGCCTTCCAGGTGCCCTTTGCATTTCCAGCGGGTTCTCTGTGGTCCTGAGAGCTGATGTCACCTCCACGCCTTCAGTTCGTTTTTAACCAACGGGTGCCGACCTCTAAACGCTCAGTGCCCTGCGTGTCTGTGTTGAACAGACACGAGCTTCCAATGGCCAGATGCGCTGCCAGTCTTTACATCCATGAGGGAGGTTGTCTCATTCTCAGTATCCCGGTCACTCAGACACAGCAGCAGACCTGGACTAGGAAATCCGCAAGGAGCTGCCCTGGGCAGCGGTCAGGGTCAGGCTGCTGCTGAGCCCTTGGGCCACTTGCCCCATCGAGTTCTCGCCCTGCTAAATCCCACCGACGCTCTCCGGTGGGAAGGAACTTGGATCTCCTCCTCCTCAAAACCC
Source organism: Hippopotamus amphibius kiboko (assembly GCF_030028045.1). NCBI lineage: Eukaryota > Metazoa > Chordata > Mammalia > Artiodactyla > Hippopotamidae > Hippopotamus > Hippopotamus amphibius. The sequence goes on from NC_080190.1 coordinate 2,231,289, forward strand.
AAGATAATTCTCATGATTTCATCACGTTTGGTAATTCTTTGGATGCTGGCTTGTGAAATTCTGTACTTAAAAAAAATTATTTCAATTGGCGTGAAATCTCATTTTGGAAGGACCTTTCAAGGTTATTTAATTCAACATTCCATTGGGTTCCCTTGAAAGCACGCCTGGTGGGCAATGATATTTACCCCTTGGCTTGACCTTCTGTGATGGCAGGGATCTCTTTGTTGCAAGAAACAACTGTATTTGCTAGAAAATTGTTTTTTAAATTAGGTGGATATTTGTTTCCCTGTAACTTCCACCCATTGGTCCAAGAGCTCTGAAGAACAAATCCACGGCAGCCCTTGATGTTTTTGAGATCAGGCCTCTGAGCATCCTCGGTTGTCTCTTGCCTAAGCTAAACATCCTTGGTCCTTTCCTCTGTTCTTCAGAGGGAAACGTCCTGGTCATTCTGGGCACTGATGCCCAGGGAGGTAGACTCCTATGTTCCAGCTGCGGATCCAGGGTTGCAGGGGCTGTTTCCTCAAAGAATATAGTTACATCTGCCTTGACCTGTACTTAGTGAACTCCTTTTGTCCCTTTCTATACAGTGTTACAATTCATACTCTTAGAGAATTCACTGTGGAGCTGTGCCCAGAACCCCTACTGCCTCGCTCAGCCGTTGTGTCCAGCAGGGCTAATCATGTCTTTTTGAAGATTATAGCAGGGACCGTTTTGAGTGTTCCAGTAGCTTATCTGTCAGGCACACGTCCTCAAATGTTCCTCTCTCTGCAGATGTGATTCTGCTAGATCAGGGGATGAGCTTGCTGGGAGGGGCTCAGACATCCCCCGAAACGTCCCAGCTGCTCGTCTGGGGCTCCAGTTCTGGCTGACTGTGTCGTTTCCCACCGTCTCATCCACGGCAGTGGGTAGAGCAGGAGGTGCGGATTTTCACATGAGGGAGACCGCGTTCCAAACTTCAGCTCTAATGACCCGAGTCTGGTGACTCCTCTGAACTGCTCCAAGCCTCGCTCTCCCTCCCTTGCAAAGCGGACGCAGTGAGGTCTGCCCACAGTGCGTGGTGGGCTTGCCGGGGGTAACCCCACAGTGTGTGTTGGCATCAGCTGAGTGTCCATTTTCAGACAGTGTCTCCCTTTCCTTCAGAAGAGGACCACTGTTCGGGTGCCTAAGAGCACTGAGTAGGGACTTGGAACAGTCAGGAGATAAAACAGCACAGCAGACGGCGCACACCTGGGGCGCCTGTTGTCCTCCATCCACCACACTCAGCAAAGGGGATGCTTCCATGTTGGTGGAAAGAGAAGACTAGAAGATGTGTCCTCCTCTTAAGGCCAAGAGACTGTATCTGATTCGACTCTGGGTCTTCAGCCCTGGGCACAATGGCCAGCACATATTAGGTGTTTGTGGACACAACGTGTGCTGAGTGAAGGTCCTTGTGTGTGGGCAGCCAGTGAGTAAGATCTATCTTAGAAAGGTACATTTGATGATTGGAAAAAGAGTGTTAAACTCCTGGGCAAGACAGTGATCCCAGGATGATCTTTAAAGATCCCCCTCCCCAGACACTGGTTCTCCTATAAATGGCCAACAGCATGAACACATCTGGGGGGGTCTGGTGTGAGGGCAGCAGTGGAGAGCACCGTCCTTCACAGAAAGGCTCTGGGATTCCCAGCCAGAGCTGGAGGAGCAAGAAGGAATGGAGAGCCTACCGTGCTGACTACAGGGACTCTTAGAGATCCCAAGGGCTCCAGGCAGGCACCGGGAAGGACAGTCACCGCCACGGCAGACTCACCTTACCGCATGTGTGGCTGCACCACAGAGAAAAATATAAAACCCCCCAGAGCAAGCCAAGGACATGGCAATTCACAGGGATGTGGACACTGTGAAAAACCAGGAAACTCTTTCCCTAAAGTGCATTTACTGCAAGAAATGCAGTAAATGTGTTACCATGTTTAGGATGTATTTCTCAGTGAGGGTTTAGTGGTCAGTGCCATCTACAGACATGGTGCAAGCAACCACAGAGGGGGAACTAAGAAAAAGGGCACAGAGGTTAGAACTCATAACTGTGTAACTGAAAACCGAAATAAAAGCAGTGGGAGGCAGACTAGAGGTGGATCCAATTGTGGAAGACACTCTTGGGAGATTCAGCCACCACTCAAAGAGGAAAGAAAAGAAAATATGAAAGAAATGGCAGAAAGTGACTGAAGGCAAACTTGGAAGATCCGGCATACAGGGTCTAAGGACACAGTGGGCCACTGTGGGGAGGCAAGTGGTGTCCAGAGAGGCGTTCAGCAGCAGTGGCCAGCGTGGGATGTGGGAGGCGTCCCAGGCCCTGCAGCTGGTGTGTGACTTCAGATGCTCTCTCTGCAGGGAGGGGGAACTTCCTGGCAAAGACAGGCCTGTAGCCCCAGGAAGGAAGCAGACCCAAGAGCAGGACCTACCCCAGCCCATCCATTTCCCCCTTACAAGGAGGGCTGGCCACTAGGAAGATCCCAGTGCTGGGGATACAAAATTCTTTTAACCAGTAATAAACCTGAGTACAATTCACCCCGAGTGTGGGGTGCTGCCCTGGGCCTGAAGCCAGAGGCTTTGCTCTGAGCTCCTGCAGTGCCAGGTCCTGGCTGTTGTGACCCAAGTTCCATCACTTGTAAACGAGCATTTTGTCTAAGAGTTACGTGACATAATGTCTCTAAAGCATTTTTTTAAAGCTTTTTATTGGAATATAATTGCTTTACACTGTTGTACCAGTTTCTGCTGTACAACAAAGTGAATCAGCTGTATTTATACATATATCCCCATACCCTCTCCCTCCTGCGACTCCCTCCCACCCTCCCTATCCTGGCCCTCTAAGTCACCACCTATCATCAAGCTGATCTCCCTGTGTTATGCAGCAGCTTCCCACTAGCTATCTATTTTGCATTTGGTGGTGTAAATGTCAATGCTACTCTCTCTCTTCATCCCAGCTTCCCCTTCACCCCACCCCTTCCACCCCCGTGCCCTCAAGTCCGTTCTCTACATCTGCATCTTTATTCTTACCCTGTCACTTGGTTCATCAATTCCATTTTTTTTAGATTCCATATATATCTGTTAGCATACAGTATTTGTTTTTCTCTTTCTGGCTTACTTCATTCTCTATGACAGACTCTAGGTTCATCCACCTCACTACAAATAACTCAATTTCATTCCTTTTTATGGCTGAGTAATATTCCATTGTATATAAAGTATTTTGTAAACCTTGGATGGAACCAGGAGTGTTCAGTGGTGCTCCGATTACCCCAGTGGTCTTTGGGCCCTTCCCAATTCATAACATTACTTACAAACCCTTCTTTCTGCAGAAACGTGCATAGAGTAACTGGGCCGAGGCTTTGGTGGCAAGCAGGGCCCCCGATTGGACCCCCGTCACCAAGTGGTTCACACTAGTGCATCCCTGGCATCAGATGTGCTGGCAGAGACACAGTGATTGATCTAACAGGATTTGTAAAGAAATCTTTGAATTGGAGACATGACTAAGCAAACTCATTCATTCAACTAACATTTATAAAAGACTTCCCACAGCCCAGCATGGAGGAAGCTGCCGTGAATGTGATGCTGAGACAGACAGAAGATGCCTTTGCAATCTGTCTCCTATTCTAATATTTGGAGAGCAAACCCCAAACAGAACCTGGTTATATCTGGGATACACACAGACTAATTCAGCTAGTGGTGAAGCACAGTAACGCAGGGGCAGGGGCGGAGGGGTGTGGAGAGAAGACTCCAGGCAGGATGGCTGGGCACTCCCTGGGGAAGCACTTGAGTGGAACAGAAGAGGCTGGCTGTGCCCACACGTGAGCAAACGGCATCACAGCCACAGGGCGCAGTGAGGACAGAGGCTCTGCTGCAACTGGGGGTTCAAGGTTTCCCAAATACGAGCAATGAGTCCAAAGCATAGAGAAGAGAGGGCGGGGTAGAATGTGATGAGGTCACCGAAGGACTTCGGAGGGGGTTGGGGGTGTAAGGACTGCCCCAGGTTGAAAGCCCCCAGGGCTGTGACCACACATGTCTGCTCCACGAGGGCCTCCACAAACGTCCACAGTGGACCTGAACTGGTCACAGTCATGCCCTCTGATGGCAAGCTCTCGGTGGCAGTCGTCCTGCTGAGCCCAGACGGTTCACCCTAAACCCGGGCAAGGTCTGCACAGTGGTGAGGACGTGTCACCCAGAGACAACTCAGTCTCTGAAGCCAGACCCAGGAGTCCTGGGCCCCCGCTGTGTGCCACCACGTCCCCCACCTGCAGCTTGGCGCCGCGCCAGCGTCCCTGCTCAGGGCTTGGAACCGCAAGGCAGGATTTTTATGTAAGTCAGTCAACAGCTTTTACTCTCATCCTTCCCAGCTGTGAGGCTTGAAGAAACACGGAACATCAGAGCTGGAAACAGAGAAAATTCAGCTAGACCTTTCTTTTGTCATTAGAGAACTGAGGTGCAGAGAGTTGAGACCAGTTAGTCACAAGCGTCACTTGGCTAATTGCGGGTGGAACTGGGGTTGGAACTGGGCCCCTGACCCCTGGTCTGCTGCCTTCCTTGTGTCCGCACCACGACCTCCCTCTGAGTGCTCTGAGCACACTTGTGACGGCGTGGACACGGACAGAGTGCAACGCGCCTCACACCCCACAGGTCGTGGGCTAATTAGAGTGGGTTCACTGCTTTCTCGTACAAAGGTGGTTTTCACTGGGTTACCAGGCGACTAGTTACAACTGCAGTGCCTTTCTATGGTTCCATAAAATTCAATGAAACATTGAAAGATAATTTCCCAAGCAGCCTCCCAACGTGTGTTCCGGGGGGTGGTCCACGTATCATTTCCATATTTGATGAAGGTGAAAGTCCCCAATAAAGTGTTAGCTTTAAAAAGCAAGTGATGGAATGCAGAACGGGCTCCTCATCCGATCTGTCATCAAAGTCCAGACATGGTATTTTATTATTTATTCTAGAGCACGGGGAGGCTGGCAAAGGCGCTGGCAGGGAAGCACTCTCTCGTGTGCAGTGGGGATTGTGCAAATGCGTAATGAGTGTGGGGTGGGCAGGACGCTGGGACAATAGTCTGGAACCAGCGTCCACAGCTCAGAGGTGGGACAGGAGTCCGGGCAGAGGTAGATACGAGACTGCGGGTAGCGCCACATCTGCTCGGTTTAGTCACAGGTGTTTGGCATCGGAAGACCAAAACAGCAGCTTATCTCAAGTGACCAGAAGCATTTTATTGTGTTTCTGCAAAAAGGCTCACAGAAGAGGATGGGGCAGCCAGGCTGGGCTCCACGGGTCTGCAGAGATGGAGGTGGCCAGGCACGCAGGCATGCAGGCACCCAGGCACCCAGGCACTCAGGCCGGGAGCTGCATAGCTCATCACAGACGCTCAGGTCAGCTCTGACCCTGTCTCTTCCTTTGCAGGTTTTCACTTTTTCTTTTTCTTTTTTTAATTGGGCTATTCTAGTTGGCTTCTTTACTACTTTTTTTCAAAGAACCTTCATTTTTATTTACTTACAAATTCTTCACTTTCGTTTTCATTGATTTGTACTTTTATCTTTATTACTTCCTTCTTTTGACATTTCATTATTCGATTTCTAACATTTGAAGTTATTTTTACTTTGGCTCTTTTCTTTTTATTCACATCTGAGACTGCATTTTCACCTGATCGCCATTTCCACCGTATTCCGTAGATTCTGGTGTGTTGAGTTTTCATTACCTTTATCCCTTAGAAGTTCTGCAATTCTGGATTGTACCTCCCGTGAGAGGTTTTAAACCTCCAGAAAGATCTGCTTAACAAGTGCATCATTAATTACTGGTTTTATTGCTTCCTGATGAGCAAACCCTGTTTACATTATTTTGACTTTAAGGAACTCCCTTGCACTTTCTTTGTGACCTAACATTTGGTTCATTTTTATGAACGTTCTGTGAATGACTGGGAAGAAGCTGTGGTCTCTGTTATTAAGTTATACATTTTGATACGTCTTCATGAACTCTACCTTACAGATTTCACTGGTTTTGTATTTTCACTTTTTTTTATCCACTTCACCTGCCTTAGTCTGATTATTATATTAAATTTTCCTAGTGCGAATTACTCCTGTCATCCTTACATCTCCTGCAATTTTGTTTTTGTTTTTGTTTTTGTTTTATGACTGGTGGTTCTGAGGTATGTGTATTCACAACTGTTGCATTTTGAATAGGAGCCTTGGTATTGCAGAACATTCTTTGTAACATTTAATTGGTTGGGGTGGGGGCTAAATTCTGCCTTGTAAGATACAAGGGTAAAGATCCCTGCTTTTCTGTTACTTTCTATTTGCCTGATACAGTAATACTTCTGTCTATTGCATTACTAGTACTGCACTACTACTACTACTTTTATATTATTATTATTATTATTTTTTTTTTTTTTTTTAGCCTTTCTGAATCACTTTAAGTGTGTCATTTGTATACCACACAGAGCCGGATTTTTTTCTTGCGGCCAATTTGAACATCTTCTCTTAGTAGGTTAGATAATCCTGGTTACATTTGTTGAAATGGTTGGCATGTTTGTGTCTCTGAAATATGAGTAGCCTTAGGTGATGCATTTACTGGGTCGCTTTCAATACATGATCCTTTTTCTTTTTCATTTAAAATAGACTTCCTCTGGTATTTAGAAGTGTCTGTCTGTTGCTCTGTGATAACCTTTACGCTAAATCTCCTCTTTAATGCCCAGAGTCCCCTCTGCCTTCACAGGCTTCCCCTCTGGTGGGTCAGCCTTAGACATGGTACCTCTGGCCCCCACTTCCTGCTGATGTAACAATCAACAAGTCTACCTGACTGGTCCCTTTTCTTTCTCCCTTGTGTCTTTTTATTTGTATCTTTTTTTTTTTTCCAGAGCATATAACATCCACACATGACCTTTACCATCGGCCCCAGCTTCCTATGAGTTTTGGGTGTGTAGACACACATTCAATGCCCACCACCAGCCCTTCGGCCGAGGTTCCCCAGTTACTCCTCGGTCGGCAGAGCCCCTCCCACGGAGGATGGTGAGTGCTGCGGTTCCCACGCTTGGTGCCTGTGGTTCTGCGACTCCGCCGGAGGGAACACCCTCAGCAGCTCACATGGCCTCACACTGTCTTTGAAAATGAGCTTCCGCTGTTACCTTGCTGTCAGGGCCTCAGATGCTGTCCCAGCTGCTTTCACTTTTCAGATCCTTGGTCCTCTCGCCTGGGGGTCCTGAGATGTTTCCTGCTCCTGTTTCGGTCTTCTTCAACCTTGTGAGCTGAGAGACACACCAAGACATGCCTTGGGGTTGGCCTCCCAGCCCAGACATCTCAGCGCCTGGCAGCCTCTGGACAGACCTTCCTGGAGCTCGGGAGGCTCTCGCTGGGTTTTAGCTTGAATATTGATTCCCTGGCATGTATTTTGTTCACCACCTTGGGAACTCCAATCAGAAATGGGGTGCATTTTTTTTTTTTTTTTTGCTCATTTCTTGTTTCTGTTGCTTCTTCATGGATCCTTTTCCCCTCTTCTATTTTCATTCACTTTCATGTCTATTTGCAAGGCGTGCCCCTCCCTCCTTGTTGCAAGTCTGCTTGGGCTCTGCAAGTCTGTCTCTGTAGGAGTTTGTCTTGGCTTCAATTTCACCTTCATGTTATGTCTGCCCTCGTTTCACATATTTCCAGGATTCTGTCCATTTCTGTTCCAGTTTTTGAAATTCAGACTCCATGTGTGTTTTCACCCCATGAAATGCGTGCTTAGGAATAATTCACTCAGGTCGACTCTTGCGCTGCAGTTTGTTCTGCCATACATGTTTCGATTTGGAGAGAATTCACTTTTAGGATCTGTTCTGCTCCTTTCTATTTGGTTTGGATCATCTTATTTTACTGGCCCAGCAGGCCTGGGGTTACACGAGGCAGGGAGGCGGGGTTTGGGGCCTCTCTGGGTTTCTCAGTCCAAGAGCACCCACTTCTCTCTGTGCGATGAGGTGCGTTCCCTCTAACCCACGATACTTGTTTGGCGGGGGGGCGGGGGTAGGGGGTGGGGGGTGTGCATGGGTAGGTTTTGTTGTATCTTCCAACTTTTTAAAAAGCTTCTGTCGCTTGCTTGTCTTTCCCTCCACAGCAGCCTTGTTGCCTGGTTATCTCACTACCCTCACCCCCTCACCCCCGGGTCCTCGTGCAGAGCCTCCCCGACTCCAGAGAATCCGTGGCTCCCACACCCAGCACTCCTCATCCACACACTTCTAACCCACTTTTTCTGGCTTCTCCAGGGGCCTGGGCTCTGATCCTGCAGACCCACCCGCTCTTGGGATTCCCTCTCAGGTGGGGCATCTCTTTCCACGGCCGCAGACCCCTGCTCCTCTCTCCTTCCCCTGTGCGGGGTCCGCCTAGCGGCGAGCGGGCCCTGGGGGCTGCAGGACATGGGTATCTATTTCCTACTCACTGCCCCGCGTGTTCTACCTCCATCCTGCTCCAGGCGGGGCCTGAGGAACTTCTCCGCTGTGTGCATTGATGCTTGTGGATTTGGAGAGTGAGCAGAGAGCGGGGCTCAGGCATCTCTCCTATTGCTTTGGAAGCAGAGCACCCCTTTCTCTTTTTATGCAGTTTCTTTTCTGCAGAGCTGTGTTCATACTGCATATGACGTTGTGTGTGTAACTTTACACTGTCACAGGCATTGTTTCATATCACTGCACTCTGCAAAAATGTTTTCTACGGATTCGTAATATTTCATTCAATGGATTGAATCATTTATCTAACTGCTCCTGTGTTACTGGATGTTGATAAAACTGTTGTATTTTTCTTTACTTAGAGTTATTTCCTTAGATTAGATTTCCAATAGTCAATGGATTGGCCAAGTAGTACAAAATGTTTTAAGATTCTTTATATAGTTTTTAAAACATTTTCTAAACTCTCATATCAGTGTAAACTCCCACCCTCTAAACCCATTGTGGCATTGGGCCAGTGTCGCCCGCCGGGCGGGCTCTGTGCTGTGTCAGCTTTCCATGCATTCTTGAATGGCCTTCCGGACAGGTCAGCATTAGGTTGTTCCCAAGGCAGGGTGAAGCAGCAGCCCCTCCAGTGCTCCCAGGCTGATGTGGACCCGGGCACCACGGCCACTTGAACATAGGAAGCCCCCAGGCCTGCAGATGCTTTAGAGCCCAAGGAACGTTCTCCTGCAGCCTCCCTGAGCCCTGGGCAGTGTGCAGACAGCTCCTCGACAGAGGCCCGGGCTCCTCCCCCAGGCCACGTGTCCCGGAGGCTGGAGGTGGAACGAAGAGACCGCAGGTGCCCTTGGTCCTGGGGGATTCTGACTCCTCCTTGCTGGCTCCCATTTCAGTCCAGCTTTCCTTCCCAACCATCGGCCTGAGGATCTGATGTGACTCGTGGTCCAAACCAGACGCAGAAGCAGCAGCCTTGTGTCGCCTCCTCCACCCGCAGCCACACCTGCGGACGGTCTCATCCTGATAAGGAAGCTGTGCTTATCACTGCCAGTGGCTCTGCTTCCACGATTACACCTTGACTGTCCCACCTGCACGTGTCCAAGGCGGGTCTCAGGAGGGGCTCGACTATCATGCATGCTTGTGGGCACAGTCGCGGGGCTGCAGGAGGCAGCAGGTAATCGTGGTCCTGGGAAACAGTGATGGGCAGGGCTCCGGTTGCAGTGCTCAGACACTCACTGCTCTTCACCCGTGACCTTGAGTGTGTCCCTCCAACATCATGAGATCTTGGGGGTGGGTTCTGTGTCTCCTTAACCTTCACCCCATCCTCACTTTACACACAGTATCTAATACACAGCAGCTGCTAGGTTAACATCTGTTGGTTACTGGCCTCTCTGCCTCAACTTCTCCCCCCTTGCCCCAAAGTTACTCTGAGACCCACGGGATCCTCTTCACCTTCCTTGAAATGAATGGAGAACCATCCATTGTAACCAGAGGGCTTTGCAAGAACAATGAACCACTCTGTGTTCCGTCCTAATGGTAACTGATGTAGCACAGACAGCAAAGAGCGGAGATGATAATATGTCCTATGCAGTAAGTGAAAAACAAAATATTTATTGAAAAGTTTTTTAAAGTGTCATTCTACTTGCAAATGTGGTTCTTCAGACATATGTCAACTGTTTGCCTCCGGCACAAAGAACACCAGTGCACAGAAATATTTTAATCTGAGCTCCAGTACACAACCCATCTGACAGTTTTACGATGGGTCTCGTAGCTTCCATATGCTGTGGGTGATGACGAAGCTGTTTGCCGTCATTCCAAACATGGGAAGCAAAGTGAGCGCGCATTAGGCATGTACTGCACGCCAGGCACTGAGCTGAGGGATTGGTATTTCACGTGGGTAAACACTCACAAGAGCTCTGAGAGGACTTTGTCCCCATTTATACACAGGAAGACACAAGGAGTAACTCGTTTGAAGTTGGACAGTTTTGTGATGCAGAGCTGGGATTTTATCTCAGATCTGTTGAATGATAAAGCCCCTGTTTATTTTACTTATGCACCAAAATAACAAGGCTGCTCTTGGCAGGTGGATGCACAGCACATTCAAGAATGGCATCTGTGTTTATGGTCCCCCGGGGCAGCCGGTTACCATGGCTAGAAGAGGAGAGGACTGAGAAGGGGTCTCCAGCAGGGAAAGTAGAAGGGATGGTCTCTCCTCCAGGGAGAAGGCATGTCTTGTTCCAGGCAGGGGACTGGGAAAGGTGGGGGCTCCTGGATAGGACAGCTTCATCCCGCATGGGTGGGTTGGCCGTGGGGCTTTGAATGAGTCTCACGGTGTTTGGGTGCTGGCTCTACTGCTCCCTGGGTGACTTTGGACAAGGCACGCAGCCGCCCTGGGCTTCAGCCTCCTCACCTGCAAAGTGGAACACTCACAGGGTTTCTCTGAGGACCACAGAGGTCACTGGATGTACGCTTTGCACATGGAGAGCACTGAATGGGCACCACTTGCTTCCACTTTCAACCCCAAAGGAGTCCCAGGGCAGAGGCTGGCAGCGCTGAGCCCGCAGAGCGTCAGCAGGTGCCTGAGAGGAAGACACGAGAGGGACTTTGTGTGGCAGCCTCTGCAGAAAGCCATCTCTGAGGTCGCGTCATGCCGTGTCTGTGGACTGACACGCAGACCCACCTCTGGACCATCAGGTCTCACTGACCACCTGCTCCACTCTGTCCCCAGGCCCCCAGCCAGAGCCCTCGCAATCCCCGCCCAGGAGACGTCATCCACAGCAAACTAACTCTCCTGCTTGTCAGCCCAACACACTCATTTTTTTATTTGCATCCCGGAAAGCTTCAAAATAAATTCCCTTCCAAATTATTATTGTATTTTTACCTCAGAAGCCTTTTTACATCTTCCATGTCTGCTTACTTTTAGAATATTAAGGTTTCTTATGCTGGGGTTCAGGAGATTCATGAAACCTTGAAAGTAAATGTAAAATTCAGTCTGTGTGTGTGTGCGTGTGTGTGAGAGAGAGAGAGAGAGAGAGAGAGATTTCTGGGTGAAGGGTTGCTTCCTAACTTTCATCAGATTTTCAAGAGCAAAGACATACTGCTTTAGATGCTCTATTAAAATATCCTGATTGTATTATTTTGGACTGTTAGTCTGACCCCTCACGGTCCCCTTGGATGCAGGCAGAGAAGGAGGCTTACATAGATCAGCAACAATGAGGAGTCTTGTGTGTGGTCCTGGCTGTCCTACTGCAGGCAGACTCACCCATCATGGTTAGTTCATCCTTTAGCTCATCCTTTGGCCAAGTTAAGTGAAGGGAGCTGGATGCCCTGAGTGGGTGGTTCTCAAAGTGTAATCCCCACTGGGCAGTCTCACCTGGGAACTTGTTAGAAAAGCAAATTCTAGGGCCCCACCCCAGACAGACTAAATCAGAATCACAGGGGAGGGGCAGCAATGCACGGAGCAGCAAGCCCTCCAGGAGGTGCTGAGGAGCCACTGCCCCAGGGAAAGACGAGGTGGGAACAAGGTTCCAGGTCCTGCACCTGCAGGAGAAAGATGGGGGAGCAGAGAGGCATCTGGGCTGCTCCTCACAGGCAACGGGCTCTGCACAGATATGTGGTACCACATGCTAAGTGACCTCTTTATATTCCTAAATGCTTACAACCCATCTGCTTGTTTGTCCTATGGAAGGAATTTGTTTTTATAATTAATATCAATATATTGAAGCTATGTAGGAAGAAAAAAATATTTTCATATTTCAATCACACTACAAATGAGGTACGGCAGCTAGAAGCTGTGTTCCCCAGAGGAACAGTACTCTGCAGAGCAAACGTAGTCCATTTTGCTGGTAAGCACTTGTCAGCGTGCTGGAAGAGCACCCTGTTAGAGGTGTCAGTTGCTGTTGATGGGAAACCCTCTGCCAGCACCTCCCAGGCTGAGAGAGCTCCTTCCCCTGAAGAGTGCCTCCACTGGGCTTCTTCATGGCAAAGACCCTCTGCTTGTCCAAAGTGTAGGCAGGCTTCTCTGAGCTCTCTCTTCAACAAGACCTGATGCTTGGACCCCATCTTTCCTTTGCCTGCATGTCTAGTCTTAGCAAGAATCCCCCACCCTTGGTGGCTCCTCTTAGTGATTTTCCAACCACTTGACCCCTCCCTCTGGTCCTAGGTCATCAGTCCTCAGCTGTCTTTGTTGTTTAGGAGTTGAGCTCAGTTTTACTGAAGCCTCTCTCCCTTATTGCGATAGTTCTGAATAAAATCTGTCTTTACTGCCTTTCACTGGTATCCAGCTCTTTTCTCACTCACATTCATCTCAGCCTGTGACCACAGCCTCTGACACATCCAAGATACTGCCCTTCTTGCTGGACATTGCACAGGATGTGAACCTTCAGTGTCTGTCTCCATGCATGACTCTTGGAGAACTGAAGAAGAGCAGAGTCCCCCAAAGGTGGGAGCCCTTTTGTTCAGGAACTGCCATTTTTTTCTGGCAGCTTCCTAAGGCTGAGTGCAGTAACAGGCATCCCCTAAGCCTTAGTGACTTAACCCCCCAAGGCTTTATTTCCTGCTAAAATCACAGTCTAAGACGTGATGGCAAGGACCTAAGCCGTGTGGCCATTGAGGGGCCATCCAGTGGCCTTGCCACCCCTCAGAGCCTCCAGGTCCTCCCCGGCACCCTCCACACCCCACCAGCAGGTGAGGACTTTACCAGACCTACTGTGTGGCGAGGATGGTGCTGGATTGTAACCATCACCTGTTGCAAGGCCACGTTTGGGCAGCAAGACAACAGCTGCTGCAACACCTGTGTTCCTAAGAGTTGATTCCACACCTTGCAGAGCCAACTGCATGGCCTCTCCTTGTTAATTTACTCTGGGTTAAGTCAGTGAGAACAAGTGAGTGTAGACAGGTGTTCAAGTGTCAATGTTTTGGTTATTAGGTCTGGGGTTACTCTCCCCAAGCCATCACCACAGATGACCCCACATTGTGATGGTTGTGATTTAGGGTGAGGTGTTCCCTTACTAGGTCTCCAAGCCCAGAGGAAGCACCTTGCCAGTATGTTCATATTTAGAGAAGTTTGCATTTTACAGCAAGAAGGTTGACCACTGATGGACTGTAAGTCTTGAAGTTGAAAGTATCTGAAAAGCAGGAGGGGCAAGGGACAGGGTATGAGGCTCCTATGGGAAGCCCAGGCAGGCGTCCAGACATCAGGCGAGGAGCCATCGGAGTCAGTCCAAGTGCCACTGCTCTTCCTCCTCCTTCCTGTCAGATGGAGCCACCAACACCAGGCAGGCCCTCCTCACCGTGGGCCTTTCTGGCTTCCAGATGTCAAGTGAGCATGTTAGGGTTTTCTTTTCCTAAAGAAAAAAATAATAATACTTAGATCTTATATGGGGCTTTTCATCTTCAAAACAGTTTCACACACAGAGCTATAAAAAGGAATGCAAACATGTAAAAGTAACACCATAAAGATGCCCAGGAATTATGAATGTGCTGTAAGTAAAATTAAATTGTAGTGATGTGAGAAGCATTATTTTTATGCCTGGATAACCTTAGTTACAGATTAACTATAGGAAATACAACTCATATATTTAAAACCTGTATTTTAAAATAATAATCAGCTGTGCATGGGTCCTCATCCAGCCTCTGGGAAGAAATTAACTGACTGTGTTCTGGTGGCTTCAGGTGGGATCTGAGTTCCCATCTCCCCTTCCATTGCCCACAGCCCTGCAGGATCCCACCATCCTGCTCCGTCTGCGAGGGACCATCAGGGTCCTTTTTCCTTCTTTATGAAAATGATAGTGCTCTCTGAATGGAGTAGGAGGGGAAAAAATCATTGCTTTTGCTAAAAATTCAATGTCGAATAGTTTAGAAAATTTTACATAGAATCTGCCTGTTGCATCCATAGCTTTTAGTAATAATTTTCAGAGAGAAAACCTTGCCATTAAATACGGCACTTATCCTGTAGTGTAAAGTGTCACAATCCAGCATTTTCCTTTGTGGGGTAGGTAGTGGGAAGAAAATGCTTAGAGGAAAGCAGCTAAAGGGGCTCTTTTCAGCCTATAAGTTTCGCTTCATTGGCCTGCCAAGCTCTAGTGGAGAGTCCAGTCTTTGGTGCCTCTCCTTGTAAGGGATATATATGCATTTTAGCTGAGATTAGTTGAAACCAAAGCCTTGGTCTTACAGGAATGGCACCAATGCAGAGTGTTGTGCAGGATTCTCTCTTCAATGTGGCATGACTGCCATCCATTCTAAAGGGGTGCCTCTGCATTGCAAAAGGAGGCCAGAAACTACACACATTTCCCAGGTCCCTTCCCTGCATGGTCCTGGGTTACAGTCATCCAAAGAGACACATCTGTGTGAGATCTGCAGGGTAGAGTAAACAGAGAGGCGTTTTTCTCCCAGGGCAGCTGCCAACAAGACAAGGGCACATGTGAGGTTCTTGGCAGCTCCCTTAGCTGAGATCCTTGCACAGACACTGTAGTGTCCTGAAGACTGAGACAGGGCTTCTGGGGGTTCTTGAGATTTGTAGAGGGCAGGGGGAATGCAAACTCTGTGCCAGGCTCTATGTGTCCCTGGGGACATGAAAATGAACTTGAGAAAGGCACTTTCTCAGAAAACTCAAGGCAAACATTTAGATAAGCAAATAAACAAAAATAAGTGCATTATCATGTGATGTGTACCACGCACAAGGTTAAACCAGATGCTAAGGGAACAAGCGATGTGCTATAGGTGAGGGCAGGTCTCCAAAGGGTGGAGGTACCTAAGTCAGGGTAAAGCAGGAAGAAGAGTGAGGTATCAGTCTGAGAGTCCCCCTAGACAGGCATGCTATGCAAATCCCTTACTAAAATGTAATCAGATTAATGAAATATATACACGATCCATATGCAGACAGCTATAGAATTCTAATGAAGTCAGAGAAGATCTAAATAAATGGATATATATTCATTGTTTATGGACTGGAAGACTCAGTATTGTTAAGATGATGGTTCTTCCCAAGTTGATCTACAGGTGAAGCACAACCTCATTCAAAACACCTGCTCTGAAGTTTTTATGAAAAGTTAAAAGACCAAGACTAATCAACACCGTACTGGAGAAGAACAGAGATGGACAATCTGACAAGAGTAGTCAAGAGAGCATGGCATTGGTGAAAGAATAGAGACGGATCAATGAAACAGAATAGAGAGCCCAGAAATAAACCCACACACATATGGTCAACTGATCTTTGACAAAGGAGCAAAGGCAATTCAATACAGAAAGGACAGTCTTTTCAACAAAAGCTGCTGGAGCAACTGGACACCAAAAAATGAATCTAGACACAGACCTTACGATTTTTTCCAATATTAACCCGAATGTATGATAGGCCTAAATATTAAGGGCAAAACTATAAAATATAGAATAAAACATGGAAAAAAATCAATGGGACTTTGGGTTAGCTCTGAGCCTGTAGAAAATAGCAAATACGTTATCTATGAAAGTAAAAAATTGATGTTAGACTTTTTATTAAAATTTAAAAATTCTGTTCTTTAAAAGACACCATTAAGAGAAATAAGAGACAAGCCACAGACTAGGAGAAAATATTTGCAACACAGATCTGATAAAGGACTGGTATCCAAGATATACAAATAACTCTAAAAACTAGGCAATAAAAAAATAAACAACCCAAATATGGGCAAAAGATCTAAATGGACACCTCACAAGAACAGATACACTGTTGGCAAATCAGCATTTACTAAGACGCTTAGCATCATTTCCCGTTAGCGAATTACAAATTAAAACAGCAGTGAGGTACCACTAAACACATCACAATGGCTAGAAAACAAAACTGACAACATCAAATGCTGACAAGGAGGCAGAGCAACAGGAAGCCATTCATTGCTGGTGGGAATGTGAAAGGAACAGCCACTTTGGAAGATAGTTTAGCCGTTTCCTACAATGCTAAATATAGTCCTACTATACAATCACGCTTCTAGATATTTACCAATTGATCTGAAAGCTTATGTACAAAAACCCCTGAATATGAATATTTATAGCAGCTTAATTCATAATGGCCAAAAGCTGGAAACCCTCGAGATGTAGTTCAATAGGTAAATGGATAAATGAACTGTGGTAAATCCATACACTGGAATATTATTCAGAAATAAAAATTAATGAGCTAACAAGCTACAGAAAGAATTGTAGAAACACTGAATGCATATTGCTAAGTGAAAGAAGTCAGTATGAAAAGGCTACATGGTGTATATTTCCAATTATATGACATTCTGGGGAAAAAAACTATACAGAAAAAAAGTCAGTGGTTTCTAGGGTATTGGGAAGGGGAAAAGATTACATAGATGAAACATGGGATTTTTAGGGTAATCAAAGTATTCCATATGATAGTATAATAGTGTCATTAGGTATTTGTCAAAACCCATAGAACTTTACAGCACAAAGAGTGGTCCTGAATGTATGCAAAATTAAAAATATGATTTAGGGATCCCAGGAAGGAATACAGACCATGACAAGAGAATCTACCTATGTCATATATACAGGAAACAGCCTCACTGAGGGTGGGGAGGTGCTGACATAAGTAACTTTGGAAATGAGCGGAGTCTGTAAGAGGTGAAGGAACTGCAGACGAGCAGTGCACTCTAGCTGATAAAGTTGTGTCCCACAAGGAAACCATCACCAGTGCAGACACTGTTGCTCGTATGCAGTAGGACTGGACAGTTCAAGAAGTGAGTGATGAATAGTGGGAACTTGGCTTTCCTCTGTTAGGGGATTTTTAGATAAGCAAGTGGAGGAGGCTAGAATAACCTGTGAAATAATGGATTAGCGTCTCAGACAGCAGTAGACACACGTGTTTAGTTTAATATAGATGCAGATATTCACTTATGGAATTTACAGATACGTGTGTATACATCAATTAGTAGACAGTATGTGAAGAACTTAGCACACGTGGGTATATATTAAACTTTATAACATATATATGAGCATATTATATACGATATATTGATATCTGTTGGGGGGCACATATATTAAATGTTCAACACAACTTAAGTAGTTTTGTTCTCTTTGCATTAAAAAGAACAGGAAGCTTGGATATAATTTGATGTAGGAAGCTGGCCCTGAGAGAAGTCAGCATGAGCAATGTGTCTCTTGGGCATTTACCAGGAGCCGACCATGTGCACGGCTTCTGAGGACAAAGATGCGCCTGTCCCGGGATGCTGGAGCTGTGCGCTGGCCTGTGGGGCAGGAAGGGTGGCCGCACCCCGGGCTGACTTACAGTTTCCTTCACGCTGTTCAGGGAGATGATTTGAGCATTTGGTTGAGGAAGATGGGAACGTCTTGGTGTGTGTGTGGTGATGGTAGGCAGGCGGACCCTTTCGGGCCCAGAGTTCTGAACGTCCTTTCTTCCCCTGGAACGTGACTGTTTTTAGTTTCTCCCCATGATGATAAACCACGTTCAGAGACTTCCCCTCAGTTCAGCGGGCTGGAGAGGGGTCTCTCTTTTCCCTTGTGACAGTTGTACAACCCCTTCCCTGCAAAGGCTTTCTGCCAGGTCCCTTGCTCTGCTCTGCATCCCCTGAGGAATCCTCCCCCCTCTCTCTCTCTCACCATTCAAGAAAGTCCCTGTTGTGCTCAGGTCATCCTTATAAAAGGAACCTCTGTCCCTGCTCAAGGACATCTTACTTAATTACTAATTTGATCTCTGCTTTTTCATCCGTTCATGAGTCATTCACTGAGAACCTCGAGACTGCCAGGTCCCGGGCTAATGAGGGGAGCTGGAGGGATCAGACGGGGCGGAGGGTCAGGTGAGGGACACAGACACGTAAGCCACCGTATTTTAGGTTGAATAAAGTAACCGTGGTGTCCCAGTAGGAGCGACACGTCTGGGCAGGGTTCATTCCACTGGAGGATCAAAGACAAAGGTTGGATTCAAAAAGCATTTCCCTGAGCCTGAGCCAAAGGAGCTGCCCTCTCAACAAGGAAACAGGGAAAAATGATGTGGAAGATGGCCAGAATCCAGGAAGGCAGAGATAGGAAAAATGAAATAAATCACAACCTTTTGATGAAATGTCCTGCTGGCTGAGAGATACAGTATTTTTATGGTGCTGCAGGAACACTGTAATTGATCAAAAAAGCCCTTTCTGCATGGAAAGCATTCAGGTCCATATCTGATCTGGACCATCAATCATGTCGATCCTGTCTCTCTCTCCGTATGCCTGACCCGGGAAGAGTATTGAGAAAGTTTTTGATGGATTTGCTTACTTTTTTCAGGTCTCTAAAAGTATCTGTGGGGGTGGTGGCCGTGCCCGGCGTGGCCAGCCCCTGAGGTTCCTGGTTCAAGGTATTCAAGGCAGGAATGTGTGGGAGCCTCCCCAGGCTGTAGGCTCTCCCAGGAGCATGGGGGCTGACTACACAGCGAGCACAGACCAGCGTTTGGCCCTCCCCCGGGCCTGGCCCGCCCGTGGGCAGCGCAAGGCTCAGGCAGGGCCCGCTCCTGTAGCCTGCGCTCACTTCCACGTGGACTCCAGTCCAACATCAACACTGACTTTCGGATGGATCTTTCGTCCACTAGAACCACCCACGTTACAGACGCACAAGGCAGCACTGTGGTCTTATTTTGCTAAGAATCCTCTCTGGGTCAGCATCCTAAGACCCCAGGGTTAGGAGCTGAAGGCAAATCCAGGCTTTGGAAAATGGGCCCTCCTTCATTCCATGGCTTCACAGGCTTCCTGCCCATCTCAGGAAGGAGGGGACACTCATCAAGGCTCAATGAGGAATGACTGCCCAGGTACCAGTGTCACCTCCAAGTCTGGTCTCCTCAACCACAGTGCAGTCCCCACCACTCAGCTCTCCAAGACACCCCAGCCTGGAACAGCATTTAATGCTCAGCAATTCTGAAATACCATCTCCTGAGAGCTCCTGACATCTGGGATGTATATAACGAACAAAGTTGTAGACATTTCCAGCCATTCTCAATGTGAAACCTGAATTCCCTCTGTCACTCCTGCCAACACCCAGCTGCCAAGTTCATGCAACTTGCGGTTAATTAGCTCACTCATTCATTTGATGACTACGGTCTGAGCATGACTATGTGTCAGGTGCCATCCTGGGAACTAGGGGCCTGAGAGCAAATCTGAGGCAGTATCTGTGCCGCCACCAACCTCCCGGTCCAGTGGGGGAGGTGGACTGCCTTCATAAAGAATAAAATAAGATAAATGTATCCAACCCATAGATTAAAATGGGCTCACACCTTAATTTCTGAAAAAACCTATAAGCAGAATAATCAGGAAGAGGGAAAAATGAAAGAAGACAAAGCCGTGGGTGGGACGGTATGACTGAAGGTGTAGGAAGGAGGGTTTTTACAGGAAGGAAGGGATTGGAAGTAGGCTATTCGGCATCAAGAGAGAAAATGACCGCTTTGGCGGGTTTCTGATTAAAACACATAGAAGAACAACAGCACGATGCAGTCCGACTCTGTTTTGTTGCAGGTGATCTGGGAGCCTGGAATCAAATGAGATAGTTCAGAGACTCTGGGGTGCTCTCAGGGGAGAGACACCCAGGGAGGCAAGCGTGCAGGGAGTTGCTCGCCTCCCACTGCCCACATCGGTGCTGCTGGAGTGCCGGAAAACATCCGTGGAATTTTGTCTTTCGTGTCCAGGTATTGCGCTCCCCCAGAATGCTGAGAGGCTCCTCCTAATGTGCTCTTCCGCAGCAGGGATGGGGGAAGTGGCTGGGGAAGGAGTGTATTTGAATCAAGAGGAGACACCAAGCACAGGACCCATCTACACCTCCTTCAGCTTTTCTCAGACCTCACTCTGTACACACCACGTGGGATCCTTCATCCTGAGGCCGTCAGAATCAGTGGGAAAAAGTGATCATGCTTCACAATCCCTAATACCCTAGGGAAGGGTCCTCAGCTCAGATCCAGGGTCCCAGGTCTGAATTCTGTTCCTGCCAACTCCCGGGGAGTGATGTGAATAGAGTTTCAGGTTCCTGGGAAACAAAAGAGCAAACAACCACAGTGATGCCTGCCCTGTAAGGCTCAAGTATGTGCAAAGCTAAAATACTCGTATAATGATGAGCCATGGTTTTTGTACCCACATGTTCTGGTCACTGCTCAAGGGAGTAGTTACAACCAGTTATAAGTGTTAGGCTGCAGCAACAAGCAGAGCAGATGACATCCCTTCTCTCAAGGAGTGACATTCCAGGGAGGAGCACAGGTGGACGTATATGTGAATTTATGTATATACCTACTTAGGGGGAGGAGCTGGGGCTCGTTACTCAGGTGTTACCCAGCTCTATGTTCTTTCCGCTCTGCCAGGCTGCCTGGGAATAAATGGCACAGGAAACAGGAAATGTGGGAGCAGCCGTCAGGTACCTGGACACTCACTCCCGAGTCTCAGGCAATTCCGGGCTTTCCTTGTTAACTGCCAGAAGATAGAACTGCCCTCAAAGTCTGACTATAATAGGACAAAGTCTGAATATATAGGAACAATGTAACGGATGTTAAGTTCCGGCTTGTAGAGTATCAGGAATTTGGAAACAGGAAAGTCTAATAGAAGCAGCAAAGCCCAAAACCACGCTAAAATATCGATGGTTAATGGGAGGATTTCATGGCAGAGGGTTACAAATAAAAACTGAGTTTGCAAGAGCTACAGGGAAACTTTCTCCACTGAGACAACCACAGTAGGGAAATTATGGTCTAAATAACTGTTTAAAGTCTTTGGGAATTGCCCTAAGGGCATATAGCAAAGGGAGACGCATTTATTCAAGGAAGTTTATTAAATGTCAAGCCCACATGGAAAATTCTCCAGGATAGAACATATACAAGAACATGAACAAGACTCAACAATCTGATAAGAAATGAAATCATACAAATATGTGTTCCAACTACTATGGAATAAAATTAGAAATCAAACAGGAGGAATTTGGTAAATTTACAAATGGGTGGGAATGAAGCCACACACTTCTAAATAACCAGTGGGTCAAGGAAGAAATCACAAGAAAAGTTAGAAAACATTTTAAGATAAATAAGAATGACTACATAGCGAGCCAGAACATATGGACTGTAGATAAAGCAGTGTTTAGGGAATTTTATAGCTATAAACTCCTATTTCAATAAAGAAAAAAGATCTCAAGTTAGACACCTAATCTTACCTGTTAAAAATAGAAGATGGGTTAAGGAAAACCTAAAGCAAACAGAAGGGCAAATATATAAAGATTAGAGTAGAAATAAATGAAATAGAGAATTTTAAAACAGACAAATAGGAAAAATGGTTCTTCGAAAAGATCAACAATATTGGGAAAGTTTTATTAGACTAAGAAAAAAAGAGACAATGAAATCATAAATGAAAGTGGGGACATCACTTTAGATCTTACAGAAATAAAAAAGATAATAAATGACTACTACGAACAACTGTATGCCAGGACATGAGATAACTTAGATGAAATGGAAAACTCCTAGAAAGACACAAAATACCAAAATGGAATAAAAAGAAAATAGAAAATCTGAATAGATACATTACAAAGAGAAAACTTCCTACAAAGAGAAGCCCAGGCTTCTACCAAATATGTTTTAAATATTCTACCAAATATTTAAAGAAGTAATACCAATTCTTCACAAACTATTCTAAAATTAGAAGAGGAAGGACCACATTTTAACTCAATCTATGAAGCCAGTATTATTCTATACCAAAATCAAAGACTTTAAACAGTAAGAAAACTACCAAACAATATCTATTATGAATAATGGCTCAGAAGTCCTCAACAAAATAACAGCAAACTGAATCCAGGAACACGTAAAAGAAATATACACCATGACCAAGCGTGATTTATTTCATGAAGGTGAAGTCAGTTTAACATTTAAAAAATCATTTAATATAGTACATTAAACCAATGCAACAAAGAAGTGAAAATGCATCATGACATCAATAAACACAGGAAAAAGCATCTGACAAAATCCAAAAACTTTTCATAAAGAAACTCAAAATATTAAGAATAGAAAAATTTCAACCACTTTACAAAGAAAATATATGGAATACCCACAGCTAACCTCTTACTTAATGGTGAAAGAATGAATGTTTTTCTCCAAAGATCAGGAATAAAACAAGGACATCAGTTCTCACCAATTCTATTCAACATTGTACCAGAAGTTCTAACCAGGGAAATTATAGAAGAAAATGAAATAAAGGAATTCAGATTAAAAAGGAAGAATTAAAACTATTTCTAGTTGTAGGGAGACATAATGGTATATTTAGAAAATCCTAAGAAAGCCACTAAAACACTTTTCAAACTCTTAAAGGAGTTCAACAAGTTTGTAGATACAAGATCAACATAAAAAAACCCAAAAATCAGTGGTCTTATATTAACTAGCAATGAAAAATCCAAAATTGAAAGTAATTAAGAAAACAATTCTATTTACAATAGCATCCAAAACAAGAAAATACTTAAGAATAAATCTAGCCAGAAGTGCAGGAACTGAACACTGAAAATATAAAGCATTTCTGAAAGGAATTAGAGTAAATAAGTGGAAAGGCATCCCATGTCCATGGATTAGAAGACATAACATTATTAAGATGCCAATATTCCCCAAAGCCATTTACAGATTCAATGTAATCTCTACTAAAATCCTAATGGCCTCTTCTTGGAGTGGTGAAATGTTCTAAAATTAGATGACTGTAATAGTTGCACAACACTGAATATATGAACAAAACCTCTAATTGTACACGATAAATAGGTGAATTGTATGCTATGAAATTCTATCTCAATAAAGCTATAAAAGCTAATGAGTTTGTAAATAAGTTTGTTGGTCACATAAGATAGAAGAGATTCTGAGGAGGAGGAGATCTGTGTAATTAAGAAATAACAGAGAGAGAGATTTAGTCAATGTTATACCAGAGCTAGATCCTGGTGCATCACTGGAAAATAACGAACATCTATAACTATAACTACAATTATTTTTTATAATTTACTGGAATGGCCATGACACACCAGGTAAAAGGGGAAGAGAACTGAGCACCCATGGGAACAGAAAGGGAAGTGTAGGTCTTAGGGCTGACGGAAGAGGCGAGCTTCAACACAGCCTCAGGGCAGAAGCTGTGTATGAATATTTATAGTGGACTTATGTGTAACCTCCCCTAATGGACACCACCCACATGCTCTTCAGCAGAGGGATGGAGAATGGAATATGATATACCGATAAAAAGGAATGAGTTTTTGGTACACACAAGGACAGTGGTGACGCTCGAGCACATTTGACTGAGGGAGAGACGCAGACTCGTGGTCACAGGCGGGATGATTCCATTTACGGGACGCTCTGGAGAGGGAATAGGAGCACAGAAGTCAGCCGTTTCCAGGGCCCTAGGAGAGACAAGAGCTGACCACCAAGCCGGGAGCAGGAGGGATTCCGGGGGGACGGATCATTTCAGACCGTGGAAATTCTCATAGAATGTTCACTAAAGAGTGACTTTTACTGTGTGTAGAGCCTACCTCAGCAAACCTAAGTAAACAAGAGACAAGAAAAGAAATGCAACATAACCACCCCCCCCCGCCCGCCTCAGAATACCATTCTTTTCATCTGATTGTCAAAATTAAAAAAGACTTAACACAGAAGAAAAACAGCAAAAAGTTGATGTGAAAGTAGCAGGGTGCTGGCTGCACTTCTTAGGGTTAGACGTTCTGGAAAAACGCATTTCCTGAAATAATACATCATGAGCTTCTCAGTGGGTGTTGAACAGTGAGGGGCCCTGGGCTCCACGAAGATGAAGGGTCAGGACAGGCTGCAGGGACAGACCCAGAGGGTGCGATAGGAAAAGCCAAATCCCAGGCTAAAGGAGCAGACCCCAGGGCACCTTTGTCCTGAAAATCAGACCTGAAAAGACCTTCCCTCTTTAAAACGCACAGCTGCACACTTTCCCACGCATTGCCGTGGGCTGGGGATTGGGCCTTGGGGGTGCCTGCAGGCTGTGTCCTTAGAGCTCAGCGCCTCCCAGGTGCAGTTTTATCTGTAGAGGAGGGATGGAACCGACTTTGTTTCAGAGCCGACCCGGTCACTGCGCCAGCAGCTCTGTGCATATTATTCCAGCCAAAAAGCCAGTGAGGACGGTCACGTTGCTCTCTTCATGTTAGCAGGTGTGAAAACTGACACACAGGGACATAGGGTAACTTGTCCCAAGTTCTACACAGAATGGAGAGAGGAACGGGACGGGCTTGGGTCTGTCTGTCCTGAAATCCACGCTCCTTCCACCTCACTCCCCACCCTCCCGCGTGAAGGAGGAGGAGGGTAGTCTCTCGACGCCCCAGCCCTGCGCTGCCCGTGACGTCCTGTCACCCCGTGTCCCGGCCGCACCCCACGCAGAGGCTCGTTCTCCGCTGCCTGGACTGGAGAAAGCGCCTGTGGGAAGAAGGCTCGGCCACGCGGCCCTGTGCGCAGCCAGGCCGTCCATGCTTCAGGCAGGACTTGGGCTTGGGCCTTAAAAGCCCAGCGCGGGAGGCTCTTGGGCTCTGCTCGTCCTCATCACGCGCAGTCATTTGCCCAGGAATGTGGGCCCTGAGAGGCACATTTGTGACCCTCTGTGGTGGGTACTTAGCAGCTCCCTCCGTGGACGTGAGTCTGCGAGCCTGCAGCCTCCACAGCGACCAATGGCGCCTTTCCCTTCCTAAGTGGGGTGATGCTGACATCTTACAGTGTGGCTTCACTTCCCCAAATCTTTCCTGCCAACCGGACTGCGGGTCCCCTGACCTCAGGGCTGTGCCCTGACGTCTCCACAGCCTCCTGTGATAGAGTAAAGGGCTCCCCGCCTGCCACCCCCAACCCCACCCTGGCGGCACTCAGTGGGCCTTCCACAGAGGAGACCGCTGTCCAGGAGCCTAGACCCCAAGACAGGTGAGTCTGGAGAGGCTCGAGGTCAAGTCAGGCGGTTTCTGCAGCAGGAACATCCAGTCCTCACATCTCGGGGCTCCTGACAACGCAGGCTCTCCTCTCCCTCACTCTGTGTCCATCACAGCCCGCCGGGGGTGCTGCTCTGTGACCCTCGGGTGCAGGGAGGTCAGCCGGTGAGCAGGGGCGTCCAGGCAGCACGTGCAAAGGCCAGTCTGGAGTGGCCGAGAGGGGTGACCGCTGAGAACGGAGCCTGGGGCAGGAGACAGGGCCAGATCGCTGGGGCACGAGCACGGGGTCAGGCGGACGACTGTCAGCCTGACGAGTGTGGAATTGATCCTGAAACCTCGGAGCCTCTGAGAGATACAACCACAGAAACGAACTCAGGTGTGGGCTTCACTGGACGCTTCTGCAGGGATCCACAGTGAGCTGCTGGCCGTGCGGCCGCGGAGACGTCACTTCCCCTCTCCACGTCTCTCTGGGTATCTTCCCGTGAAATAGCCTGTTATCACTGCGATCCCTTCCAGCTCTGACTTCCCGCGGTTCCAGACTCTACTTGTATTTACCACATGCCTTTCACACGTGCACACACGCGCACACACACGCACATGCACACGTTGTGCTGATTGAATCCTGGCTGTCTACAGCCTGAACTGGATTTCACCTGTGGCTGAGGAGGACCCCTGGCCCGAGGGGTTGGGGGCAGCCAGGAGCAGCACCCCTGCATCTCCAGGTGTGCCCATCCACAACTTGGGGGCACCAGGCCAGAGAATGGCACAGGATGACGTCTGCTGACCCTCTGCGAGACCATAACTGAAGCTGTCCCAAAGCGCTGCTAGCTTCATGGTACAGAGGCCTTCAGGTGTGGCGTCACTAAGGACCCCCGGGAGGAGGCTCACATAGGCCTCAGCCCCGTACCCAGAAACAAACATCTGCCCCACCGTTCAGGGGACCACAGCCCCTGCTCCAGATGGTCACGGCCCTGGAGAGATGGGCCACCCGCTGCGAAGATGGGAAAGCAAATCCACATCATGGTCAGGGGGAGAGTTGAGTTCCAGAGCTCCAACCAAACACCTGCCTTCCTGCAGCTCTGAGTCTGGGGGCTTGGAGCTGCCTGGAGGAGGGGTGACGGTGGTTCTGAGAGGCAGGGCTCCTCAGGGAAAGGCTCAGAGAGGAGTAGATCCGCACGCACCCTTTCATCCAGCGGTGACGAGTTTGGCTCCAGACCAGGAAACGGATCAGAAGCTGCACAGGGACAGCAGTTCTCCGGGCACCCAGGCCACCCAGCCTCTGCCCCCAGGTCTTGTCTCCACAGACGGGGATGCAGCCCTGGTGTCAGTGTCCCAGGCAGCGAGCCAGGCACCCACATTGGTTTGTCCTTCTCCAGAAGCCAGGTGAGCAGGCTCAGCATCCCTCTGGACCCTGAAGGCACAGGATTAGGACCACGGCCAGTAGTCATCCTCCAGGCACACCTTATCCCGAGCTTCAGTCTCCCGCGTGGAGGGAATCTCAGGGTCGGGACCCTGGATGGACAGTGACAGAGCCAGACGTGAGCCTCGGTGGGGGGCATGGGTGGCTTCTGGGCGACACTGCAGCCGGGGTACCTCCGCAGGGGTGCAGGGAGCAGAGCAGTGGTAGGTAGTGTTGGGGGGAGAGTGGGGGACAAGGCCAGAAACGCCAGGCCAGGCTGTGAAGTGTCTCCAGCTGGGAAGCAGGCACGGACGGATTAGGAGACTGAGAGAGGACACCTGCTGCCCACCCGCTGCCCCCTCGCATCCTCACTGCAGCTCCATCCTCGCCAGGCACCTGCAGGCAAACAGGTTCTACTGTGCTTTGGCCTCTGCAGACGAGCAAGTGTGCGGGAGAGACTGCCCTGGGGACACAACAGGCCCTGGGGTGACATTCCATGGCGCAAAGGGGTCCCCCAGACCATGAGGCCAAGAGCTGTAGCCCAGCATGGCCAGAATGGACAGGAATGGCCTGAAGGTGGCCACTGACCGTCGTGGAGCCTAAGGTCCGATGGCTGGACATCTGCTCTGGGTTTGGAACCAGGACACAGGGAGTAGCAGTCCTGCCCTGGGGTAGTCTTCTGTCCTCAATGTTAATATTTTAGTTTGCGACTCAGAAAAAGGCTAATAAAATTCCTCTGGCTTCAGGTGGAAATGCTAGACGCAGTCTGGGGAGGATTTAGCAACATCAGAGCGAGAAATACAAGCCTAAGCCTGGCTTAAAAAGCTATGAAAAGCCGGGGGCAGAGCTCTTGACCTGAAGTGCCCTGTGTGCAAGCACAGAGCTGACTTCTCGTCTCCCAGGCTCGGCAGCAGGACCCCTTTCCTGGGAGCTCGGGCTGAGAGGGCTCAGCATCCCGGCCAGACTCCCCGTGGTGTCTCGGCGTTTCTCTGCGGTCTCCCCGGTCCCTCCCCACGGAGGAGCGTGGATGTGTCCCCTGGGGCCTGGGGTCCGGAGGGTCTCCCTGCCCCTTAAACGTGAGTTGCATGGGGGGCAGTCGCCCCCATCAGAGACCCTCTCGACTCTGCCACGCAGCAAGGGCTTGGCCTTCACAAGTCCGACAGAATCAGCCAGTGGAGGATAATAAAACTGTAACCATCGTTACTTCCATAAGACAATGAAAGGCTTTACCAAGCTGTGCTCTGTGAAATGTTGGTTTTAAAGTTTCTTCGATATATGGATATCTTCCCCACTTGGCTGCTTGAAAGATTGGAGAAGGGTTTGTCTTAACCAACTGTGATATGAGCCGATTTATAAAAGAATGGCATTGATGCAGTGTTAGAAAAACAGTCATTTGAGCAGCGAAATGAAACTCAGTAAACTTCATGCTTTCTGGCTGGTCATGCCTGGGGACTCCATGTGTAAACAGCTGACTCCTGTGTTCACAAATCTCCCAAATCCTATTATAGACAGGCACGCTTGGGCTCATGGTGTGTTCAGGACTTAGCCCATCAGAAAACAGCTACCAAAAGTGGCATCTACTTTCTACTTTTGATTCAGGTGAGGTCAGGGAAAGTGCTAGAAAGCCTTGCAGGGAACAGATCCCCAAAAGATGTAACCTGGAGAGTAAGGTTGTGAAAATGGGACAACAGGGGTGAGAAAAATATCTGAACTGTGGGCCGCTGATTTTTCCTTCCTTCTGAGTCGGGGACTTGGACCAGGGTAGTGTTGACTAAGTGAAATGCCGGTAAGGGTCACAGATGTCACAGACTTGTGATTTTATGATGGAAAGTGATTTGGTCCCTCTCAACCTGCCTCCCGTAATTATAACACCATTGTCCTTCACATATCATCATTTTATAGTAAGCTTTCATAATTTTTGCCGATCTAGAGAAACTGCAAAGTAATGAAAGATCCCCCCTTTAAAGTCATTTATGTTTCCCCCTTTTATGCAAAGCTTACACTGCCTTCGGGAAGACGTGAGCGGCTCCGTGCGAGAAGCTGCAGAACTCCCATTGAGGTCAGCAGCTCGTCAGCCAGTGCGCACTGGGCCGTGTCTTTCCCGGAGCTGTGGACAGGCCTGGCCAGCTCCCAGGTCCGCCACAGTACCTGTGGGCTCCTCGTGAAGCTCTCTCAGGAGCTGTTCAGAGCACAGCGATGGGCGCTTCTTGCGTTTCCCGAGGAAGCATCTCAGCTCTTGGAAGACACCCCAGGCTTGCAGGGGACCCAGGGTTGTAAAGGAGACACCACTTCCTGAGTTCTCTCTGACCTGCTGGTTCCAGAAGCCAGAGTCATTCCAGAGCAGGTGGGTGAGTGGCTCCCACTTGACCCACAATTACATGCTTTGCACTGAGGACGTCCTTCAGGTCACTTCTATGTGCTTCTTCCGGAGAGAAAACATTTAAGGAGCCTGAAGAAGCAGAACGGAAGAGGAAAAAGGAAGCCTCCCAGCAGCCCCTGCAGACAGGGCAGCCCACGGATCCCCTGGCTTTACGGTGTCCTCCCCGATCGGAGGGGAACCGAGCCCTCCCGGGCAGCAGCCTGAGACCACAACACCGGCCCAGGGAGGGGACAGGCCCCATTTTATGGCCGCCAAGGATGGCAAGCTTAGCCTCGCCCTTGAGGACACTCATGCACTGGATGTAAAATGGAGAGTGGGACCATACAGGCTGTCATAGAGCGCGGCTGCAAGAGTCCCCTCCGAGCAGCTCTGCTACCACTCAGCCGTCAGTAACCGGGGCGATAGGGCCACTTGGATGGATAATCTGAATGGAAGCCGTTGACTACGTGGCGTCGTGAGCAGGACTCGTTGCAGCTCAAGAAAAATTCCGAGGGACCAAGCCTGTTCTTGTCAACCCAACCTGCAGTGTAATTTAGTTTTACTTGATAAAATCGCGACATCGAAAAAAAAAAATCATGACTGTGTAGGAGAATTCTTCACTAAATTAATTCTATTTGGCATAAAGACAGGCATTTTAGGGGTCACAGTGAAGCGAAGCATATTTCCAGAGAAGATAAAATCAATTATTCTTTCCAAATTCTGTTTGTTTTAGGCTTTGTACAAATGTAAAGGGCCTCCAGGAAATGAATTCCCCAGGAGTCTTCCTGCGGGGCATCTCCTTCTAAGCTTGTGTCTGCAGACAACCAAGACGCAACCCGGGCCACGAACACGCTGGAATATGGTTTGTGTTTACCCATCAACTCAGGTCAGATCCTGCAGGGGTCTGCTGCCCGCAGCGGGGCGGGATGAGCAGCCTTCCGACTTGGGGTCTGGGGGGCGAGGAGGGAGCAGGCTCGGGCCGGGCCGCAGTGGGGTGGGGGTGCCCCAGAGACAACTCACGCACCGCTCCGTGTCCCCGGACCCTAAGCCACAGGAGACACCTCGCAGCCACGTCTGTCAGAGTCCCGGCTTCTTCATCGTCCCAGCTCCCGACCCAGACACCTCTCCTCCCTCCTCTGCCCGCCGCCCCTTCACCCCTGTTCTGCTCGGTGGCCCCTTCTTCCATCCCTTCACGTGGAAGGGGCTCAGGCTTCTTCTCCCGGCACCGGCAGCCACACATGTAACCCCCCAGCAGGTCTTCCAAAGACTCCGTGGCAGCATTGGGTCACGCTGCTCTGCCCACCCTTGGTCCTCGCCCTGTTGCCCGTGGAACAACTCAGCAGCATAGCGGGCTGTTTCTGTGGCAGTCTCGGGGTCACCCTGGCCTGCACCTCCTGCATCTGGCACCCGGATCCCTAGCAGGTCAACACAATGCTTGTGCATCATCGCCAAAGCTCAGCAAAGGCCGGGACTCGGGCCATGGTCGTGTGCTGCTGGCTCAACAAAGGGGCTTGAAGCATCACCTTCCGGCGACGCCTTGGACCTGTCGACACTCCCCAGCCTGGGAGTGGTCCTCTGTCACCACCCGGTGCCCCTCCTGACTCTAAGGCTCACTGCCCTTTCCTCGCAGGGGTGAACCCTCTGGGCGCACAGGCACCAGCCTCCTTTGCAGGGTCGCTGAACACAGAAGAAAATGGGAGTCCTCCATCTGACAACCGGCCATTGACCATCTTCCTAAACAGCTTTTCCCAAGAGGGCTCACATTTCCAAAAAAGTTAAGAATGGAACGTTGGGAAAGAGTGGATAAATATAAGCCAGGTGTCCTGGCCTCCTGCTTCATCAACCAGCAGGCCCATATGTTCCCCATCTGCACACGGAGGGGCGCGGCTGGGTGAGCTCTTCTAAGACGCGAACCCTGACATCCTCCTGGGGGCTCCATCCCGAGATCGGAAACCTGGACCACATTAACTTATCATGATGTAGCATCTCTCTAATCCTGGGTCATTTGCAAAGCCTGTCGCCACCTGTGTATCCTAATCAGCGCCCAGCGTGGAGCTGTCTTTGAACAGCTTGCTGTCTGAAGCAGCGGGTCAGCGGCCAGAGCCCTGCAGCTCCACGTGGTCTGCAACCCCCCAGAAGCAGCAGCCCTGGGAGCTTCACTGGACCCCACCCAGACCCACCAAGTCAAAATCTGTGTCTCATGGGGACCCGCAGATGTCCTATCAGGATGCTGAGTGGAGGAGGGGCCCAGCTCTTGGCCCCCAGGCTCCAGCCTCCGCCCTCACCTCCCTCCCTCTCCTCCAGCCTTCACTGCTGGTGGGAAAGAAGGAGGTTATTCCCTAGACTGAGGCTCTAAACCCTGGCTGTGCGTGAGAATTAGCTGAAGAGTTTTTTAAACTACCAGGCATCCTGGCCTCACCCTAGAGATGGATTTAATGGACCCGGAGGAGGGCAGGCGGGGTATCTTGAAAGCCTAGTCGATGTTCTGATGTGTAGCCAGAGTTGAGAACCCAGCTTAAGTCCTACCCTGAGGTCCTTTTCCTCTCCTTTCCAGCAAACCTCTGTGCCCTGGGGCTCCCGGGAGGGCTTGCCTTTTGGTGGGAACTGGAGCTGCCTGGAATTTGGAAATCCTTTGCGAAGCCTCACTCCTAACTCCTATCAGGCTAAAAATTATTTTAGAAACCTAACAGTCAATCAAAGAAACGCCTTTGTTCACAGGTGTCTCCCTCTTACTCTGGATGCCGTGGTGGGAGCCCAGGATGGTCATTTAAAGGGAATGAAAATTCGTTGGTTTAGGGAGGCCCTGAAGAAGGAGTAGATTAGAGACAGGACTACCTGCGTCCACATACTGTTTGGGGAGGCCCCAAAGAATCCCCGTGGGTGGGTGGGGGGCCATTGTGGGAACTGCCTGT
This sequence comes from Hippopotamus amphibius kiboko, assembly GCF_030028045.1. Classification (NCBI taxonomy): domain Eukaryota; kingdom Metazoa; phylum Chordata; class Mammalia; order Artiodactyla; family Hippopotamidae; genus Hippopotamus; species Hippopotamus amphibius. The sequence goes on from NC_080190.1 coordinate 2,263,232, forward strand.
CGTGTGCAGGCATCACCCTAGTCCTGGCAGCAGCGGTGGACCAGACCAGGGATCAGCCCGGCTAAGGGAAGCCCCAGGCAATACCGCGTGAATAGGAGGGTCACTGCCCACAGAGTAAGGGCGGTAAAGAAAGTGATGAGAAGGTGGTGTGTCTGGAGGGGCTGGGGGGGGGTTCTGCTAGGCTGGGGTAAGGAAGACCCCTTCGCGTGGGTGGTACACATTTGCCTACCCTTTGTTGGCTGGGACCCCTAGCAACCAGGACACCTGCTGACAAGGCCTCCCTTCCACCATCCCCACCACTGTCTGGGACCCCTGGCTGACTTGAACTTCTCCTTGGACCGGACCATCACTGATCATGCCCTCCTGGTTGGCTGGGACCCCCTTGCTGACCCGTCCGTACCCCAAAGAGAACAGAAAGCAGAGTGTGTGGGCTTCTCTCCAGCGCCTCCTCCCCTCCAGCTGTTGGTCCAGGCATGTCGGGAAGAGGCCGCCGCCAGGAGTCAGTGTGGCTTGGCTCTAACCCATCAGCACACAGGGCCCAGCATCTCCAGTAGGGCGGGAGAGAAGGGTGCCCCATCTAGAGCTTGTCACTGGGCCTGTCCACTGCTTGGACACAGCCCCCAGGGAGTCCATCTGAGCCTTGAAACGTCTCTGGGTCTTCCTCAGCCTGCAGGGTGGGGGGCTGACCCCCATGGGCCCATGAACCTCAGCTCAGCTGCAGCAAGGCTACCCCGCTGGCCTCTGCACACTGGCTCACGAGCCAGGGCCCTCACCCTTTGGACTTCAGGCCAGCCTTCCATCCCCACCTGTGGGTCTGCGGCCAGCTTGAGGCTCTCCTGTCCCCAGCTCTGACTCTGGTGGGGCTCCAGGCTGTGTCCCTCCAGAGCAAGTCCAGGTCCCCTCCCCAGCCTGGGAAGGATCACCACCCCCAGAGCCTGGGGTGGGGAGACACTGAAGAGGGGGGAGAACCTCGCCATGCTCCTGAGGGCGACAGAAAAAGGCCAAAGAAAAACTGTGCCTTTCTCAAACCTCCCACTCTGCACAGCGGCCCTGGTCTCATACAGGAGTAGGACAGGATTTTCCTTATAAGCAACTACAATGAATGACATACATCTTCATTTTGGTAACTCAAGTCATACTTTGGCAATTGTTACCACACATAAAAACGAAAAAAGCGATCACATTTGAGCTGGTGGAGCAGAGGGCTGAAGACCTTTCACTGTTGTTTGTGGGCAGGGGCTGGAATAAAAATCCCTTTTTTTTTTTTTTAACTTGAAAATGTGTTTTTATCGCCAACACATGTGAATGGTGATCTGGATGCGTTAAGGTTTTTTTGGTTTTTGATTTGTTTCGTTTTTAAGCTTTTATTGGCGTACAGGTGCTTTACAACGCTGTGTTCATTTCTACTGTACAGAAAAGTGAATCAGCTATACGTACACATATATCTCCTCTGTTTTGGATTTCCTTCCCATTTAGGTCACCACAGAGCATTGAATAGAACTCCCTGTGCTACACAGTAGGTTCTCATTAGTTATCTATTTTATACATGGTATCAATAGTGTGTATATGTTATGTTAATCCCAACCTCCCAATTCACCCCACCCCCCCTTTCCTCCTTGGTGGCCATTCATTTGTCTGCGTCTCTATTTTTGCTTTGTAAATAAGATCGTCTATACCAACTTTTTTCGGATTCCACATATATTCGTTAATATACAATATTTGTTTTTCTCTTTCTAACTTACTTCACTCTGTATGACAGTCTCTAGGTCCATCCACGTCTCTACAAATGTCCCAGTTTCATTCTTTTTCATGGCTGAGTAATATTCCATTGTGTATATGTACCACATCTTCTTTATCCATTCGTCTGTTGATGGACATTTAGGTTGCTTCCATGTCCTGGCTATTGTAACTAGTGCTGCAATGAACATTGGAGTGCATGTGTCTTTTTGAATTATGGTTTTCTCCTGTACATGCCCAGTAGTGGGACTGCTGGGTCATACAGCAGTTCTATTTTAAGTTTTTTAAGGAACTTCCATACTGTTCTCCATGGTGGTTGTATCAATTTACATTCCCACCAACACACTTCTAAGTGCAAAATCTTTTAAACTGGAACATTCACGAGGACTACACCACTGGTTCTGGAAAGCTGATGCAGTTTTGTTTTATTTGTTTAACAGATAATGGGTATGTTAATTGAACCCAACAGCAGATGCAACAGTTTCTTCTGAAATGTAAAAAAATTGTGAACATGTGTATCTTTCAGTTACCTAAGTCTTGTGATGCTCAGGGCTGGAAGGGGAAGAGGGTCTCATGCTGAGTCCTTCCAGGTCTGAGAGGCAAGCGAGGCGTGTGAGGCTGTGAGATGTCTTGGTGGGACTTTGCCTGAGGATCAGAGAAGATCTAACTTGGAGGGGCTGAATGACCCAAAATATCTTGAAATAAGACTTTTTTGAACACCAAGATTTAGCAAGGGCACGTGTAGAAGGGACTGACTTGAGCATTGTTCGTGTGGAGAGATTTTGTGCTTCTTTATTTCTTATATCCATCCTGTAATGACCTTAGGAGCTAAGTCAGTGATGCCTGAAAACTCAGAATTCTGCAGATTCCCATAGAATGGTTATGTCTGAGGCTGAGGGTGCTGAGGACAGCTGCCCAGGATGCGCACTGCCCCACACCAGGTCTCCTCAATGGTGCTGTGGGCGGTTGTGCCTTGTGGAGGCCATGAAGAAACTCCACCCTTTTTTTTCTCGGAATTATCGTTTCCCTCTAAATTTCCATCCAACTGGGTTAATAACAAGTTCAACCTCAGCCATCCTTGGGGATTCTGTGGGGTGCAGAGCCAAAGGACGTTGGCGCCAAGGCTGTGGGGAAGCCCCTCCAGCCATGGCCGACAACGCATCCAAGTACCATTGGGACCCCCCTTGCCCTGACACACACAGTTCCTTCAGGGCCCCTGGCTCTTGGGGCAGGAATCTTTGGTGAGGTTGGGGACGCCTTGACCATTCCCTTCTCCGTCCTTGCCACCCCCCAGGCCTCCCTGGACATCTCTGACCCACAGACACAACCTTCTGACCTGCGTCCAGCCGGGGATGCTCCTTCATCTCCTCTGGAGCCTTGAGGGGGCACCCTATTCAGCAGCACAGACCTCCCTGTGCAGGGCCAGCAAGGGGCAAAGGTGGCCCTGAGGTCAGCAGAAATGCCTAACAGATGCACTTGACTCTGATGACTGAGCTGGGCACTAGTGGGTCCAGCTCTGAGCCCTTCCCGGGCAGATGGCAGGTATGTACTTGTAGCAAGAAAGCAGGTTGAGTGTGCTCGTGACAACTGGGTCCTGCCCACGCCGTCACTCTAAAGCCTGCCGTGGCTCCCGACTGCCACGTGAGCGAAGCACTGTCGTGCCGCTCTCCAGACAGGGCGCCACCGCTTTCTCCAAGTGCTCCTCCCACCCCTCTTGTCACAGCCCTGGGCCCCAGCAGACGCCCCTCACTGTGTGCTGAGTGGACCCCGCACTCTCACATCCCTGTGAAGGTTCCCTTGCTGCCATCTGTGCCTGAAACATTCGCCCCGCGGCCTGGAACCCAGCACCCGCCGTCCTCTTGGAGACAGTGCCACACGGGGTGCTCGGAGGTTCTCCAGGAGGCAACCAAGTGCATGGAGCCCGAGGCTGGGGAGGGGGTGGGGGTCTTTGTGGACAGAGCCGCGGCGGGGGCATGGGGGGGGTGCTGGCTGGGCTTGGGGCTTCATCAATTTTCAAAATGATTTCAGTAAGATTATCCCCTAAACCATCGTTGTCATGGAGATAGGAATAGAGTCTTACCCTCTGCTGTGTTTAGCAAATATTTGATGAATCCGTTCATTGAATGATCTGTGGTCTTGAGCCGGGCAAGCCCGAAGTTGATAGAAATCCACTGGTACCAGCTGCAGATGGGAGGAGGCTGAGAAAACAGGAAACAGGAGAGGTCGGCCTCCGTTTACGGCCTCCCCGGCCTCCGGGGGGCTGCCCCATCATGTTCTGGGAACACACTTCTCCCCTCAGTAGACAGGATCTGCCTCCGAGTTTCCCATCAAGCCAGGTGTCCACGGCCCGCGCGAGGTGCCACACCTCTCCAGGCAGTGAGCCAGATTTTCTCCAAAAATGCGTCTTTTCATCAGACACAGGTGCTGAGTTCCCCCACCAGGCATTTTAACTCGGTGGCTCTGGACCTCGCCTCCAGCCTCCAAGTGTAGCACCGCAGGGCTTCTCAAAGCTCATCAAATGATGAGGGTTCTCTTGAATCCTCTCACCTTGCTGTGGTGTATTCAGGGCTGAGGATTTTTTTTCCCGTAAATAGGTGATGAAAAACTCATGTCAAATTGAAACCTGTAAGTCAAACAAGTCATTTTGAGAATCTCTGGCAACTTCGGCTGTGTTTACTGAAAAGAGAGGCTTATAACCAAACGCTGAATTGTAGCTTGGTTCTCTCTACGTAACCCAATATTTTTTTCCTAGCAAATTGGTTCTTGATGTTAAGCTACTGAAAACGCAATATCAATCACCTTCCCTCGACACTGTTTCCCGGCTGCCTGATCCTTTAGCTACTCCAGCAGCCCTCAATTAATTATCCGCAGTTTACTCCTCTTCACGGAGGCCCCAGCGCTTTCCCCAGAAGGGATGAGATATGCAAATGATTGGCATCCGTGAGCCAACAGAGAGGTTTGCATTGGTTTTCAAAAACCATCCAGGAACAATTCAATCTTGCAAAGATCTTTTTTTTTCCTCTAAAGTGTGGTCATATTTCCAACCCTGCCATGCTGTATATTGTTCAATCTTTATCTTTGGTTTATTTTTCAAAACTCTTCTCTTACCAGAAAATAAAGCACCTTTTTGCCTTGCTTACGCACCTCGTACATAAAAAAGAAAATTAATCGCCTTCCAGGCCGCTGTGGAAGGTTGGCCTCTCGAGCAGTGGGTGGGTCAGGGTGGGCACTCGTGGCTGGGAGGTAGAAAGCTGTGTGTTCTGTCTGTTACGCAGCACCCCCAGCAGAACCCGGGCAGCATCCCGGCGTCGGACGCATTAGCGTTTCTGCAGAGAAGTGTGTGAATGTTCACCCTGAGAGGCGTGAGTAAGGTCATAGATGGCCACGCATCAGCTCAGATCAGGTTTTGCTGACAATTGAGCTTCCGGCCATAATGGAGAACAGAGAGCAGCATGAGCTTTGTGGATTTTGAAATCGCAGGCAGGAGACTATGGTCCCCTCCTCCCTCCACCGTGTCTTTGCAGGTGCCCATCACCACCGGGGACCCAGGGAAGATGAGCTCTATGTATCGCTGGTGTTGCCAAAGGGAGAGCGCCCCGAGAGTCCTCTCCAGTCTGACTCGTGACCCCAAAGGGGCATCGAGGACACATCCTCAAGGGTCCTGGGCCTGTGGATCAAGAGCCTGGAGAATCGTGAGCTGATGGGTGGCAGACAGAGAGTCCCAGGCTCATTCATCAGCAGCCCAAAGGCCCTGACCCCTGGGCCGACTGCCACAGTAGCTGCACAGAGACAGGGCTGAGGTCTGTGGCCCCAACAGGAGCCCCAGGAATGATAGGTAAGGAGCAGCAGGCACCTTTGCTTGAGCTGAGGGCGGGGAGGTCAGGACAGGCAGAAGCAAAGGCATGGCAGGCCCTGGTCCCGGAAAAGGACGTGGTCCTGTCAGTTTAAAAAGTTTTAATTCCGTTTTATTGTTCCCGCTTTGGACCTATTAATGTCTCCACAGTCCAGCTCTAGACCAAAGAGTCCCACCAAAGGTGGTGTTTCAGCCCCCGTCCTGGAGATGCTCTGTGGTCTTTTATTACCAGTTTGTCCCCTTTTCTCTCCTCCGTCTGCTCTGATCTCATGGAGATGGCTTGTTCCTGTCCCCGTGACCTCAGCTTGTCGGCAGAAAACAAATACATTTTCTCTGTTGTGACAATTCCACCTACCGCGGTGGGGGCCGCCTACACTTGCGCTGACACCCAAAGTCGAAAACATTCTTTTCCAGCATCTGAACAAGTCTATGATCTAAAACCTGGCCACCAACATCAAGGAGGAAGGAAAGAGGCGGCCATCAGCTCTCCTTGGCAAAGAAAAGATTCCTGCTCCATGCTGCTTTTTATTCTTTCCAGAAAAGGCCCAGATGGCCTGATGCCAGTGGGAAAGGCAGATAAAAAGAAGGCTTGGAGGTGGGTTGGTTTCTGTTAGGTACAGGTGGTTGGATCTGTTAGACACAGTTTTTCATTTAGTTGGTTCTCAGCACCACCAGACATCTGTTCGGCTTCAGATCCAACCTGCAAAAATGTCACTGTACATGGACACAGCCATTCTTTAGCTAGGAAACAGCTTTAAAAGGAAACTCTGAAAAACTAAGAAAAAAACCCCTAAAACTCTGTATTTAATCAGTGGCAGATGTGAGAAGTAATATTCCCAGGCTAGAATACTCATAAGTAAAAACTAAGCTTGAAGAAAGCAGTGCTACTTTTTATTGTGTAGAGATGCTCCTTTGGTTTCAGCAAAGTAGTGAGGGCTTATCTGAAACTGCTGTAGGGACATTTTGAGTGGATGTGATCTGTCCTTCTAACTTGCGTGGCCTATGGCAGACTTTGTCATGCAGATAATCTTTCTCTCACTTTTTCAGGTGAGAGCGTTCATTGCAGGCCATTTTCCTTGCGGTCTCTGAACTTAGACGACTTTAGCAAGATGCATGGGGTTGCAGGGAACTCGAGTACCTTTATCATGGACCCAGCAGACACAGCTTCTCCAAGTCAGTGGTGCTGTGTCTCCAGGACATTCTCACTAGCCAGTAGCTGGAGAACCAAGATGTAAGGGTATGTGTGCGTGCACGCGCGTGTGTGCGCGTATGTGAAGGGTCAGGCATACCCAAAGATACCTTCAACCTTCCACACCCAGGCCTGAGGACGTGCTTTCAAGACCAAACTACAAGGGGGAGGGATAAGGTAGGTGTTTGGGATTAACATATGCACACTACTATATACAAAGTAGGTAACCAACAAGCACCGACCCTATAGCACAGGGAACGCGACTCAATACTCTATAAAAACCTATATGGGAAAAGAATCAAAAGAATATATTCTATATATTCTTTTGATATATATATATTCTATATATTCTTTTAATATATATATACTTTTTGATATATATGTATATAACTAGATATATATATAACTAAATCACTTTGCTGTACACCAGAACCGACATTTACATCGTAAATCAATTATATTCCAATATAAAATAAAATTAAAAAAAAAAAACAGAGGAGGAAAATAAATTTTTTAAGAAAGTACCAAACTAGAAAGCCACGCGAGAGCTCCCTGCTTCAATGAGAACACAGCGTGCAGGCTGCAGCCGTCCTTCCCAGGGTACTACACGTCTTGAGCTCGACTTCAACTTAGCTGGTGTCTCCCTGGCTCAGCTCAGCGAAGCTGCGAGGTCCCGAGGCCCTGAGAGTCCAGGAGCTGCACCTGCTCCCATAACCAGCTCAACCACCTCCTCACGTCACCCAGGGGTCCACCGTGCCCCCCTTCGCCTCTGGGTAAGATGCGGGCCTGAACGTGTGTTCAGTTCCTCCCCTGCTCCCGCAGGCCCTTCACCAACCAGGGTTAGTGACACTGCCTACTGTGTGCCGGGCAGAATTCTAGAGCTAGGACGATGAGAACCACTGCCCCGGGGCCTCAGCCTCACGGAGCTCGTACTCTAAAGGGAGGACACGGGCAGTCAGTTGAGGATGGTGCAGGGGAGAGGGCCTGGGCGGCACCGGGGCTGCAGGAGCACCAGCAGGGCACGGGGTCCAGCCAGGAGCGGCGTGGTGAATCCGAGCTGGGTGAGAGCACAAACCTGACTCGTGCCCCGCTGGGTGTGTGACCACCGGCTGTGTGTGTCCCACCTGGTGTGTGTCTGCTGGGTGCGTGTCAGACACGCAGGACCTGGAACTGTGGTCAGGACCCTTCACTCAGAATGAGGCCGAGGGGGACCCACGTTTTACGGGTCCCTTTCCTCTCTAGAGAGCGAGCCACCCACACCTGCCAAGGAGACGGGGCTGTCAGAGCAGGGACCACAGCCGGGCCTCGGAAAGCACGCTGCCTTCTGTGTCAACACAGAACAACTCGAGGTCCCCGCGCCCCGCCTGAGCCCCTGTCTTTGCCCGCCCCCCCCCCCACCTTCTCTCCATCCCCCTGGTTTTGGCTACACTGTAACCTAGCGTGTTGTGATGTCTTATACTGTCTTTCACCTGCCAAGGGTGAGAGGAATTGTATGAAAAAGCACCTACATCGAGTGGGATCCTTTATCACTCTTGTTTCAGTATGAGGTCTGCCGGCTTCCTAGAGAGATTCCAGACCACAGGCAACTGGTGGTGTCGTGTCAGGCCAAGGTCCCCGAGGTGTCCCCCAGCCCAGCCGTGCTCGTCTTCTGAGTCTCCTGGAGGAGACCGGGCACAGAGGCGGCAGATACATGGTGACTTATCCGTTCAGGAGGAAATGACGGTGAAAGATGAAAACTGGTACAAGCCGCCGGGTGCAGGACGTGTCTCTCCCTCCAGCACAAGATGCACGGTTGTTACTCGGGTGATGATGGCTGAGGAATCACTTAGATGCATCTTGCTTAGCTTGATTTTTACTCTGTTATTTAGACAGATGGCTTATGTTTTTATTACGAAACCTCAGAATCCTCCCAAGCACCAGGCACGTGCTTCCACTGCCCGAGTACCCCCTCCCACGTTTCCTCACTGTGCGGAGACGGGGCAGAGCTGCCCGTGGGACGCTGGCCTCACAAGGAGGGCCAGCTGGGCAGGGCAGGCACATTCCAGGCCCTCCACCTGAGCCAGGTAACTTCCTCAGCCTCTCCAGGCCCGGGGGGCCTGTGCGCTCCCGAGGGCAGGTGCTTCAGGCAGGTGTGGGCGTTGCCTCCTGCAAGTTCAGACGCTGCTGGGCTCAGCACGCTGAGAGGTCGACATCCTTGCACCACAGAGGACCTTGTTGTGTCGCAGAAGACCACCGGCAGGTGGTAACCCGTGGCGGTCCCCAGGACCGTGGCGTGACCAGCCTCAGGGTGGCGGTCCCTGCGTCTGTGTTCTTGCCGATGCCCGAGTTCTGCTTCTGCTCAGGAACTGGGTGATCACCGCCTTTGGGAGCCCACGTCACTGTGACACTTCCTGTTGTCACTGGGCCCTCGGCGACCAACTTGGGTCACCGACCAGACTGTGGGCCTGAGGAGAGAATGGTCTAAGCCCTAAGGTCCAGGTCCTTGACTCAAACACTGGTTTTGTTCCACTACCCCTGGGAGATGTGACCTTGACCCATCCTCAAGTAGAGAAAGCGAGTCCCCTTTTGAAGCACACAGGGTGACAGCTGGCCTTCTGCATGATTCCCCTCACCACGGTGGGCAGAAGCCCTTTAACTACAAATGTGGATTCTTGGGTCTCACCCCCCTTGTGTAGCTGCAATCTGACTGAGCTCTCACAGAGCAAACCTCATGGGGGTTGCCTGAATCCACTCTATTTGAGCACTGAGATTTAATTAAAGTTACATTTCCTTTAGGGGAAATGGCAGTCAGGCTAACATAGAGATAAATTAGAAAGCAAGGGTGTGTTTCACAGAACTCCTGGTCCCAGAACATGGCTTGAACTCTTCACCCAGTCAGATTTCTCTCTGGATGGAGGTCAGCTGCCTTTGCTCTCCCTGACACTCAGATGCACTGTTTGTAGAAGTAGAAAGTAGAGCAAGACCACAAGGGTTGAGGTTTGTGAAGGATCACCCCCAGGTGTGGAGAGGAGGAAGACAGTCTAGACAGGACTCTTTGAGGAGAGGAAGGGGCCCATAGTGTGCCTGGGAAAATCCATGGCCCTTCCTTACCCATCCCTCCACTCATCCATCCATCCATCCATCCATCCATCTATCCACCCACCCACACACCCATCCATCCATCCATCCATTCATCCATCCATGCATCCATCCATGCATCCATCCATCCATCCATCCATCCATCCATCCATCCATCCATCCATGCATCCACCCATCCATCCATCCATGCATGCATCCATCCATCCATGCATCCATCCATGCATCCATGCATGCATGCATGCATCCATCCATCCCTTCATCCATCCATCCACACAGGCATTCACTTAAACCACACACTCATTGAGGCAGAGACTACCCAAGAGGCTTACAGCCTGTTAGGAACTCCCACCTGATGCTGAGAAGAAAGCTGGGGCCGTGGCCTACATCTCTGGTTGATGGATGAGGTGGTGCTGCACACTGGCTCTCCCAGACTACCAAAAAGGAAGAGTTGTACATACCAGGCTCTCTGGATTTTCTTGCTCTGCCACTTTAGGGCTGATGGATGGAGAGGTTGAAACCAGAGAGGATTATGTGTCGTAAGTTCTGGTTCTCTGGCTCTAGAGGTTCAACTGGGCCATTTGTATATCAGAAGCAATTTTAAAACCCAATCCCTCCGATTCCTCTCCTGTCAAACTGAAGGTAACAGGGATTCCAGGAAGTTTCTGGAGTCTTGATCTTTCAATGTTTCCTCCTAATGTAACTGAAGTATGACGCCTGGAGATGCTCTCTCCATTCCCACTGATTTGGAAATCTGTGATATTTTATGTTAGGACAAATAAACGGTCCTCAGCTGTTAATACATTCAGAGTCTCAGAAAAAGTGTTCCCCATCTGTCACATGGATGCTGACCTTACAACCTGTGAGGAGGTTGGAGTCTGACATGTCTGGCAGGTGGGAGGTGCTCCGGGAACCCCCGATTTATCTTCCCCATTATCTGCAATGAGCCACCAATAGCCCGTGTTTCCTCCTCACTCAGGGTCACTAAGCCAGTATTTTATCGTCTCCACTTCCAGGAGGAACATCAGCTGGGAGACAGTGAAAAAATGACAAAACTAGTCAGTCCCCTGATTCCAACCAGTTCCAATCCCTAATTTGAATTTCCACTGAGCGAGGCTCTCTCAGGACAGGGACAGTGTTGGTCTTCGGGTCACTCAGGGCTGATAGTATCGGAGGAAAGGGGTGGTCACCCTGACTCCTGTGATGCCTCTCCTGCCAGGAAGAGAAATCAGGTAAGTGAGCCCATCACAGTGTATACTGGAGTTGATTTTCTAATTTCTGAGACAAGAAAATGCAAAGGCAAGTTACAACCTGGGGTAAATTATTCACAACTTTGACAGAGGGCTGGTGTCAGGATGAATAAGGAACGCCCACAAATCAACTAGGAAAATAGGGCCCAGTAGAAAAGTGATGCAGAAGAGGAAATGCTGTGGGAACAAGCCTGGAGGCTGTGCCCCCTGCCCTTGGGGTCAGGGATGGCTGACCACAGCCTGATGGAGTCCTGCTGTCCCGCCAGCCCATGGCAGACGTGAGGACACCTGGCCACACCGGCATCAGACAAGTGCGGCTCCACCGGCTCATCCATACGTAGCAAGTGGAAGGGTAAGTGGGTAAGTGGGTGCGGCTGCTTTGGAAAACACCTGGGGATTTTATCTTAAAATAGAAGACACACCCTGCCCTCCCCACCAGCTCTACTGCTTGGTGTACAAGCATCCAGAAATTCTTTTTTTTTTTTAGGAATTCTTGACTATCTGGCGGACTTGGTCAAAACTGGCCGTCAGAGCCTCACAGATGATGGATGAGACCCAAAGGATCCCAGCTGAGGAGGAGAGAACTAGAGGATGTAGGCAAGGAATGAACACGATCCAGTGGCAGAAAGGGAAATGGCCACAGCAGGAGGAAATACTGATGAGTACAGGGATATGACTTTAAGTTAAGAGAATGGACTCAAGATTGCTTTCAACATTTCTAGCTTTTTTCATGAAGATAAAAAACTAAAATTTTAAAAATATACTTTATGTACTCAGGCAGACACAAGACATGTATGTAAAAAGGAAAGTACAGGACGGATGCCCAGGCGGTGGGGGGGGGGGGGGGAGGGAGGGGGTGTGAGGTGTGAGACGGTGGGACCTGGGTTGTTACCGTGTTATCAAGGAGCGCTTTGTTCAGGGAAGCAAGTTCACGGGAGCGCCTGCAGGTTATACCTCTGGGCTTGGTACCCAGCAGGAGCCTTTTTGTGTTCCCCATTTCTGGATTACAGGAAATAGGCTTCTTTCATCCTCCAGGACCTTCCCTGAGTTCCAGGGGGCAGGTTCAGACAGCTGCTAATCAGGGAAGGGAGGGGATGCAGAGAGGAGGGAGGAGCAGCCAGGACACACGAGTACAGCCTTGGGGCAGGGCCTGGTCCCCTCAGGGGACGCACCCAACCATATCTCTGAACTGCTTTGCAGATACTGAAACCCCCACCAGGTGGGAGAAGCTAACCGGATGCTGCCCACCAGCATGCAGACTCCAGACTGGCTGGAACCAGAAGGCTGATGATGCGGACGCCTGATGACCTCACCACCAGCCAATCAGAAGAAAGCCCACGAGGTGACCACGCCCTCTTTGAACCATTATTATAAAACTACTCACTACCCCCTCCAGGTCAGGACACAGTTTTGAGGGCATTAGCCCGCTGTGTCCCCCTTCTCCTGGCAAAGCAATGAAGTTATTCTTTTCTTCTTCACCCAAGACTCTGCCTCCAGGATTTAATTCAGTGTCAGGGCACAGAGGCCGGATTCGGCTTCAGACCCCCGGCCCCAGCCCCCCTCTCTGTCCTCTGCCGTGGGGCAGCCCCTGAAAACCCCACTCCCCACGGCCAGCTGCTCCCAGCCAGGCGCCTCCACGTGGTGCCAGGAGGTCCCCCACCTGCTTCCTGCTCCGAGACCACTCAGGGTGCTTCTCCCCTCACAGTGCCGTCCGTCCCAGAGCACCTGCATCCACCTGGCTTCCAGCACTGTCCAGAAGCCCCATGGTGTCCCTTCAGACGCTCCCACGGGCCAGCTGAGTGCCCCCCTCAGAGCTCGGAGACCCCAGCCCAGCCCCAGCACGCTGAGTCTCAGCTCTGCAGGCCTCACCGCCAAGCTGCCGCGTTCCCGTCATCCCAGCTCCTCCCCTCTCTGTCTCTGTGGCGGGGCGATGCCGCCTCCTGAGAGACGCCTCACCGCGGGCCCCCTTCTGCATCTTTACTGCCCCGGTGCCGGTGCCACATCAGCATCTCTTACCCGCAGCCTCTGTCCTGACGGGCCCTGCCTGCGGCCGCTGCTTATGGAGTCATTTGCAAACACGGGAAACAACTCATGTTGATTCATAGAAGCAAAAATAGGGAAAGGCATCCGTGCTGAGGAATCAAAGCCAGGAGGCCCACGCCACACACTGAGGCCCAGTGTCAGCCTGTGGTTTTGTGGCCACAGTTTTCCAGGGCAGCTGGAATTTGGCGGGCGTGAGGCTGCAGGAGCAGTGAGGGGGGCTGTGTGTCCCATGTGCACGTCCCACAGGCCCTCCCGGGCTGTGCGTTACTAGATCTGGGTGTCCCCCACCCAGGGCCGCTTCGAGAGGCGCTGAGTGACCGTGACCGCTGCCCCAGCCTCTGCTCTGTGGTCTCCCTTCTCTCCCCCTCCCTCCTTCTAAATTACAACTTCTTAAAAACCAAAACACCCAAATGCCCTAAAACACCAGAAAAGCCTGCAACATAAGCATAATCACGCTCACTGTTATTATTTGAGAGCGGATTAGCCTGGTCCCCTGCTGAGCACTTGGCACAGAGAAATGAAGCTGAGGCTTAAATCACCCCCAGTGGTTTGGCTCTCCAGTGCCCAGTGGACTCTGAGGTCGCCGCAGAGCTGCCCCCGAGCCCCACTGTGTGGCCACATTCATGGTCTCCCAGAAACCCAGTCGCCTTCACCAACAGCCACCTCTGACCGCACACACAAGGAGCTGGGAGGCCAAGGTGGGCATGCGGACCCCAGGCTCTGCACAGGTAGGCAGCCGTGGGGCCCACAGCCCCTGGTGTCCCCCCACCTCGGTGAGGGAACTCCGAGCACAGACATTGCACCAGCATCCTGGTTACAGGTCCAGGTTCCCCAGCGTCTGCCTCGCCCCCGCTGCCCATTGACTTGGAAATTGGGAAGGTGGTAGCAGGCCTTCCCCAGATGGCCACCCCCCTGGAGGATGGATCCAGGTGCGGGGACACGCCCCAGAAGGGAAGGGCAGCGTGAGAAATCGGGTCTCAAGTTTAGGCCCTGGTGCCTGAGCCTCTCCTGATGACCCAGGACCCTGGCCAGGCCACCTCTCCTGCTCTGGTCCCCAGTTCCCTACTCAAAGGCCAAGTTTCTCCAAGTAAGACCCAAGGTCCCTCCCAGCCCCCACATCCTGTGCCTTTGCGAGTCCGCCAGGGCCAGGGCACCTGCCTGCTCTGAATTTCTACTCAGTGCTTCTTTCCAATACCTGGTTGCGATGCTATTTCTGAGAGCTGACAGGGGAAAGGGCGTCATTGGACAGTAGGCAAGAGCATTTAGTGCACACAGCACGGACCTTCCAGCCGTTATAATCCCCGTGACCTGAGGAAGCCCTCAAGTTGTGGGCCAGTGTCCTTGCAAACGTCTGCAGACACGCTGGGTGCAGGCCTGTGGCAGACGCCCTGCGCACTCATGGTGCCAACACAGTCCTGCTTGTGACCTATTTGTGGTTGTGAAATTGCTCGCATTTGATTATAGGAAAAAGACCAATTTCTGAGTCGAGACGTTTGTCACAAATGATCATCTCCCAGTTGGGTAAGTGAAATGTGAAGCTTGTTTGTCCCTCCCACTAGATTTTACAATAAAATCAGATCATTTTTGCTGTGCTCTGAGGAATAAATAGAAGCTCTAAGGGATAAATAGATACTCAGAGTGCCACTTGGAAAGGAGTAGTCTGGGAGGGAAAACAAATGTGCTTACCTGGGCCACACAGCACATCAGTGAAATACAAAATCATGATTAAATATAGTTTTTAAAACAAACCAAAAAAAGAAAAAAAAAAGCTATTAACTGCAGTAGAGGCTGCTGCACATTCACTGGGATAAATGAGGAGTGGGATTGTCTGGCGTGAAGTGCAGCGGCCGTGGTGGACGAAGCACCCAGACAGGCGAGGACGTGCTGATGGGGGGGCACACGCGGCACTTCCGCGGAGGAGCTACTGTGAAGACATTTCACGGGGCTGTGGGCCCTGCCCTGAGCCCGGATGGCACTGCTGTCCTTACTCAGACCAGCCACCGGCTCCCAAGGGTGCCACAGACATGCTCACTCCCTGAATGCAGACTCACCAGGAAAGTCACTGCTCTCAGGACGGAACCAGAGCAATGTGACTGTAGGACACTAGGACACATTCCCCCATAGCATGGACCCCGTACCACAATCAAGCTTAGATTCTGTGCCTCTGAGCTGCTCCAGGAATAGAGCACAAGGCCCTGGCTTGAAGCACGTGGACACTCAACCAATATTGTCGTCGGGGTGGTTTGTGAGGGGTGGGACTGTCCGTCCGCATACTCTTCATGTCAGTGACAGTCAGCAGTGAGCCCGCTACGGAACCCTGACACAGGCGGCATCGTCTGAGCAAAGGCACGAGCGGAAAGAGAGGGCAGAGTCAGGTCTGATGCAAAACCAGGAGCCTTTTCTGTGCTGTGGTGTCATCCGCCTGCTCTACCCCATCAGAGAGCCGTGGTTCCCTGTCAAACGGAGAATTTCCTCACTTGAAACCCAAAGGGACGAGACAAAGTGGGAGCCAGCAGTGAGACGCTAAGTCTACTAGAATAATGAGACATTACAGTTTCTTGAATAATTGTGAGATCAAACATCTCAGTCGAGGATAAATTGAGACACATCAAGATTTCCTTCTTCGCAGGGAGAAGAAAAGAATCTTTAAATCCCTGAGAAAAAAGTTTTGCCCGTGGCAACGAACATTATATAAATGTCCACCGTGCCAGAAATTTCAATCGTTTTACATGTGAAATGCAATTTATCAGCGTCAGTGTTTTCCGAATCCAAGGCAATGGCTTCAAATACAGTAAAAGAAAACATAAAGACAGCATTACCAAGAAAATGTGCTCATTTAGAAAACTGTAAAAATGAATGAGAAAATAACTATCCTCGGCTACAAATCTCTCTCCCCTCATCCCCAGCGTAGGACATGCATGTAGGTGTTGTAAGGAGGTTGAAGGAAGGGTGGGCTCTCTGGGGACGCCAAGAATAAAGCTGTTTGACGTTCCTGAAATCCAGTGGCATGTTTAATGTATACTCAGTAGGCATTTGGCTCTTGGAATTTGTTAGTCCAGAGTGCATGTTGGAATTCAGTCTAGGAGCACTCTGTTTCTTTCTTAGCTTTCTAATGTATATGCTACTCGTGGGGGTGGTGATTCTATAAAATGTTCCCTCGCCCTCAGGGGGTCTCAAACAACCTGTGTTCTCTGTCCCGGTGACCATCTCTGTTCCTCTTCCACTTAAGGTTTTGTTCTGGCGTCCCTGCCTGGGAGTCACCCTGCAGGGCTTATTGAAATGAATAAAAGAGATTTATAAATAGTGACTGTTTAGATAAAGGCAAGACATCATCCATCTGGAATGAGAAGCTTATCTGCCGTAGATATGTGTTTATCCAGGGAAATCAGCAGCACATGAAACCTCGCTACCCTGTTTTCAAAGGACGCAACACTACCATTGACCGACCCGGTGGTCCATCACAAAGCCCATCCCCTGGGCTTTTACTCCAGGTATATTGGGCTGTTTGTCCCCAGGGCAGAGCAAGGATTATTCCCATGCAACAGGAAATGGAAAAGAGAATGGAATACACTTCTAATGTATGCTGGGTCTCATGTCATGCATACAGGAGTAGAAATAATGATTTCTAAAGAGATGCATCTGTAGAGTGTTAAATTTTAGGCTGTGTTTAAATTGTGCAAATAATCTAGTCGTGACTTGAGACGAAACACGTACTTGAAAAAATTTTTCTGTTTAGCCTCTCACGGAAGGAGGCAAAGGGGATAGGGCTTTTGTTTGTTTGCTGTTTGTTTGTTTTGATATAACATGGGAATTGCTAAAGTTCATCTCTTACAAACTCATGCAACTTTTTTCTCTCCCACAATTTGCAAAACTCTTAAGTACCTGTGAAGGCTCTGAACGCAGGGAACAATTTGTGTGACCAGACCTTGTGTGTTCTTCTTCCAAGGGATAGTCTTCCAAAAACCGCCGAGCCTTCCCAGAACGCGGTCAGCCGTTGGTCCATCCAAGAGGCATAAGGATACCCCTAAAGTCTCAACAGCTAAGACCGAATAGAAATTGTTTCACTTTGTTAAATGGTGACGATTGAATCCTGAATAAATGTCACCTACTAACTTATTTTCCTTTGCTTTTGAAAATAGCCCCAAAGGTCTGATTGTTCCTGGGGTTGCTGAAGGTGAAGCATCACGATCGCCACGGGGAGGAAATGATGCCACGAGGTCTTTATTAGACACCAGTGGGGGGGGGGCGGTTAGTTTTTTTTTTTTTTAATTAATTTTTATTGGCGTATAGTTGCTTTACACTGTTGCGTTCATTTCTACAGTACAGCAAAGTGAACCAGCTATACCTATACATACCTCCTCTCTTTTTTGGATTTCCTTCCCATTTAGATCACCACAGAGGCTGAGCAGAGTTCCCTGTGCTACGTAGTAGGTTCCCTTCAGTTGTCTATTTTATACATAGTATCGATAGTGTATATGTGTCTATCCCAATCTCCCATTTCCTCCCATCCCACCCCCTTCCCCCTTGGGATCCATCCATTTGTTTTCTACATCTGTGTCTCTATTTCTGCTTTGCAAATAAGGTCATCTATACCATTTTTCTAAATTTCACATATAGGCATTAATATACAATATTTGTTTTTCTCTTTCTGACTTACTTCACTCCACATGATACTCTCTAGGTCCATCCACATCTCTACAAATAACCCACTTTTGTTTCTTTTTAGACACCAGAATGTTTTGAAAACTGCAGCTGAGCTCAGAAACAAAACACTGAGTGGTTGTCGCTTTCTAAATCTGCTCCTCCGTCCTAATTGAACAGAAAGTGATTTCACGTCTTCTCTCAATGCAAGGGTGTGAGTCCGGATCCCTTTAAGAAAAGCGGCAGCTGTGTGCGTGTCCCAGACCACCGTCATGATAAACGAGGTCCATCGTGTGGGCAGAAGGCTTGGAGCGCCCCAGCAGCACCGGGGGAACGCATGACTCACATCCTTGGGTGCAGTGATAGCAACAGTTGCTGGTGACTTGGGGACCGGGTGTTAAGGTAAGCGGTCAATAGCTGTCAGCTGTCGTGGCCACAGGACAGGCTGCACGGAAAACCATGTTCCAACTCAGCCTCCCATGGTCTCTCTGCCGGTGTCCCTCCGAATTATGACAGCGACTTTGCAGAAAGCAGAGAGTATCAGCCTCGGCACAGTCGTAAAACAGGAACCACGCCTTCATTTAGTAGAGACAAGTTAATTAAATACTTTTAAACTAGATGTTGGAAAACTAAAGAAAGCAAGGAGGAAACCGAGGTATCACAGAGGCAGTAAGTTAAAAAAGCAACTGGAGCCGGGGGGATGAAGGGAAGATGCTGGGATTATTCAAATTTAGAAACATGAAGACATCCACGGACAAGGGCATTGCTCAGCTGGTGCTGACACCCCAGGAGCTCAGGGAGGGGACCCCAAGTTCCCAAGACTCAGGCAACTAAGAAGGAGAGGCCAGTCAGCTGGGGCTGGGGTCTCTGTGCAAGGAGGATGATTTGGGGAGCGAGCAAAAAATAAAAGCAAAGCAGAGCCAACTGTGGCATTGGAAAGAGCTACTGCAGCCGGCGAGGAGGGCGGTGGCTGAGCTGGCCCTGAGCAACAGGCAGCGAAAAGGAAAGGAGGGCGCCCTGTCTCCCTCTTGCTCCTTTGCAGGGCCCGCCAGGAGCAGCGGGCAAAGCAGAAATGTGATCCACAGAGGCCCAGCCCCAGCTTCACAAAGCGCAGCCTAGAAGTGCGCCTGCAGCTGAGATCGTGAGTTCATACCCAGGACAGCCGGCCTTGCATCCACGCACGTCCTTGCTTGTTCACGCACATCCTCACCTCCGTGCAACACAAACAATGTGGAGCTGCTCCTCCTCACTTTGCACAAAAGACGATGCTCTTATTCTGGCCCCAAAATAAGGGGAGACAGAGTCCCAAGAGTCACCTGGGTCCCATCCACGTGCTCCATCTGTGGGAGCCTCCTGTGGCTGCTGTAACAAATTGCCACAGATGTAATGGCTGAAAACAGCACGCATTTTCTCTCATGGTTCCAGAGGTCACGAGTCTAAAATCAAGGGGTGGGCAAGGCTGCTTTCCTCTGGAAGATTCCAGAAACAGTCTGTCCCCTTTTGCTTTTTCTAAATTTTAGGAGCCACCTGCATTCCTTCTTCGTATCACTTCACCTACAGCTCAGGGTCAGGTACGGTCAGTGGGATAACGGCCCTAAGAGGTCCCCATCCCGATGCCTGACTCAGACGCTCGGGGTGCAGCCCTGCAGCCTGTGTTTGAGCGAGCATCCAGGTGACTCTGACCTGAGTTAAAATGGGACAGCACTGCCCATGAGGCTGGGCTCTGACCTCCAACCGGTGCGCGGCAGAGGCTCCAGAGAGTGCCTGTGTTGGTGAGGGGCACCCCGGTACCCCTGTTTCCAGTAGATCCACCTGCACCATACCTGGGCCTCCTTCTGAAGCACTGCTGTGCTCTGACCCCACTCGAGCCTTGCGATGTCCTGGGCGGCTCAGTAAACGGACCAGAGTGCATGGTATGTGCGGTACACTTCCCCTCTGTACGTGGGGCGGTTGCCTCTGAAATCCAAAACAGCCTCGTCAGCATCAGGCTTCCTTCCTAGTGGAAAGTCAGCACTGTGTCCTACACCTTGGTGGCTGTCTCAGCAAGCTGCAGAGCTCCAGAAACTTCACGATGTGGTGGACCTCCACATTTTCGTGGGGTTTTCTCTCACCCTCTGCCTTACATTCATCTTCCTGAGGCTCCTGAAGTATTTCCTGCTTTCTGCTCACCAGGTCTCACGAGCATCATTTTATCCAAGTGGTAAGCCAATGGGATCTTTCTCACAACATCAGATAATCAGGGTGCCGGGGACCACTTTTGGGCGGAGAACAGGAGAGATGGGGTACGTAGCCTTGAGACAGGGCTGTGGAGGTGTGTGGTTGTCCCTTTCAGGTTAAAGGGAACCTGCTAGTGGAACAGAATTGCAAATTGGTATGGAGGAAAAAATAATATGCCATCAATAGCGAAAACCACATCCCAGCAGCTGTGTTGATTTGCTCCAGTAGAGAGGACGTGTCCGGAGCAGCAGCTGTAATTAGAGTCACCAGTCAACTCAATTTATAATTATCCAGGGTTTTTCTCCAAGACCCACCCGCCTTCTGTACAGGCAGCAGCGGATTGTTCAATGTGTGTGAAATGTCATCATACATATTCTGAACCTTTCAAGTCTTCAGTGACGGATCTTATCTGTAATTTCTCCAAGGATTTTGGGTTATTTTTGTTTAATATTCTGGTCCATAGGAGATCTTTTAGGGTCACAAGAGCCTTCACTTCCAGGGTCGGGAAGCTGATGTGGGGATTGTGTCCTTGTCAACTATGTCCATTCTAGTTAAAACTTCTAGAACCTGAGAAAACAGCCTCGGGGTGGGCGTGCAAATCCACAGTGATTCAAAATTGGGGCAAAACACCACTTATGCCTGCCATCAGCCATACTGTGGATGCTGGGTCACGTGGTCCTTTGGGGGTCTTTTTGCTGGGGAGGGGACTCTAGGAGAGGTATAAATTCTTATACTTTTCCTAGAAACTCCTAAAATAACTGGGCACTTTCTTTTCCCCAGAACCAGTCTCCCTGGTGCATGATGACAGGTCCACATAGGACGAGCTTCGAGGAAGACGTACCTGCGGTGTGTGGCAGAATCTCAGGGTGCCTCCTCAGGTGTACCCAGCCCCCCTTGACCAAAGGCTGTCACATCTGTGAACAGGTTTGGCCCCAGACGCTGAGTGAGGAGGTGGACTTCTCTATTTGGTTTCTGGCCATCAGCCAGTTTCTTCCTGTTACATGTGTGTAGATTGGGTGACGTTTTGGAGAGTGCCTTGTCTATTTCGTCCCTAGGGCCCCCGTGATCCATGAGACTCTGCCAGGACTCCCTGTGGGGGAAACGTCCTGACCACAGCCCGTCTCTGACGCCCATCACGGCAAAGGCGGCCGCTTGTCTCCAAGCTTAGCTCTCTGTTCATTCACCGCTGCTCAAGCCCCCCCCCACCCCCCCCACACACACACACGACAGTGAGGCTGGGAACCTGGTCATTTCGCCCTCTGTTATTCCTGGTCTCCAAGGAGAGCCTCCAAGGACAGCCTCCAAGAATCACACTGATTCCCTCACTAAAGTATTCTCAACGCTTTAGCACAGCCCTCTCTTGGAGGGCTTAGTCTGGATGTATGGTTGTGTAGAATAAACCCTTTCCAACACATAATAAATCTCTTCCAAATCCGTTCCCTCTAAAACTTTGGATCCATGTATATATGTATGAAGCCAGGAGAGTTCCGACATCCCAGCTCCGTTGAGCACAGGCCACTGTTGGTTCAAGTCTCTGCCAATAACACGGGTCAACCATCAGAGGCACCTCCCACCAACCACACAAGCTGCCTGCGCACCCCCAGGGTCTCCGGGAAGCTCACGTGTGTGAGCTGCATTGGCCCATCCCATGGTCATATTCCATCCTTCGGGTCGAATACCTTAGAATCCATTTCTACACATATGTTGTAGGTTTCTGCAACATAAACTAACAAACTTTTAAAAACATTCTTGTAGAGGATAAGCTACTTTTACCCGAGTCAGATTTCAAACATTCCCCACCCCCCAGGCATGGGCTGAGATCTGACCCTAGTTACACAACCGGGGGCAACCCGTGTGGTGGGTCTTCACGAAATAGGTCACCCCCTGCAAGCTGACGGTCCAAGATGAGGGTATTTCAGAGCATGTGAAGCTATGAATTCAACTCAGCTTGTAATTCTGCCACCTGCACAGTTCAGATTGTGTCTGATTGTCAGGGAGGGCAGCCCTGTGACTCTGAGGAGCAGGAGCTTCTTTTACGGTCACCCTGGAAGTCCTGCTTTCAGTCCTCTGACCATGACCTGATCTGAGAGTTTCAAAATTTGAGTTTGTCAAGTTCTTTCCAGAAGCATTTCATGGCACCAAGGAGCCGTCAACGAATGCCACTGTCCTATAGTCACCGCGAACGCCACAGGAGTCCCCAGGTCACTCATTTTTTTTTAGGAGCCACTCCATATCCATGCATCACAGGTGGTAATTTGATTAATGATGACGTCAGTGCTTTGGAGCCAGTGTCCCAATTCCCATCTGCATGGAATTCAGCCCTGCCTTCAAGTGTAAGGCCATGACCAATGGAATCTCCAAATACCACTTTATTTTATTTTATTTGTTTATTTATTTATTTATTTATTTATTTTGGCTGTGTTGGGTCTTCATTGCTGTGCGTGGGCTTTCTCTAGTTGCGGTGAGCGGGGGCTACTCTTTGCCGGGTGCGCAGGCTTCTCATTGCGGTGGCTTCTCCTGTTGCAGAGCACGGGCTTTAGGGGCACGGGCTTCAGTAGTTGTGGCACATGGGCTCAGTAGTTGTGGCACACAGACTCAGTTGTTCTGCAGCATGTGGGCACTTCCTGGACCAGGGATCAAACCTGTGTCCCGTGCACTGGCAGGCGGATTCTCAACCACTGTGCTGCCAGGGAAGTTCCCATATACCATTTCGAGTGTCTGTTTCCTAAGACCATTCCTGGTGATAATTTTTACATCAGCCAAGGTCCAGTCAGGAAGCAGATATCACACCAGAGAGAATTCAACATGAAGACTTTTTACCGAAAAGGCCAACAGGAAGTATCATAGAGTATCATACAATAGCAACCATATCTCCAGGAAGCAGTTTCCACCCTGAGATGGACAAGAAACATGAGAGAGAGGTTAGAAGTGTTAGGACTTAGATGCTCAGGAGTCAGTCCGTCCAGACCTGAGACCCAGACCTCTGAGGACAAGCCAGGGACAGCCCTCCTGGGAGATGCTTGGCCAGAGCTTTGATGCAAACTCCCCCGGGGCCACCCAGAGAAGGAGGCGGACCAGCAGGAGCAAAGATGAGGAACTTGGAGAGGACAGGGCCCACTCGGGGATGCCAGTGGCTCAGCACGCCAGGGCACAGACAAGGGAGGAGGCTGGGGGAGGTGCGGAAAACAATCTCAGGAGGTGCCACGAAGCATCTTCTGTCACGTTCAGGATTTAGATTCATCCTATAGACAGTGGAGAATCATTGCCAGGGTGTAAGTAGAAGAACAAAGGACTAGATTCTCATTTTGAAAAGATAACTCTGGTGACAGAGTAGCAGGTCAGACCCATTGGGAAACTGTTGAAATAGTCTGGACAGAAAAAGACTATTATTTTTCAGGCTAGAAATGTCAAGGACGGAGGCCAGAGGGTGGGTCTCAGACAGGGTTACAGGGTATCACTGGACAGTTCTTCGGAACCAAGCAGTGAGGTGCCAGGGCAAGTAAGAAAAGTCAAGGTGACTTTCTGGGTTTTGCATGAGTTTGAAATGTAAGGAAATCCCAGCTGACATTCCCTTATGTTCTCACATTATCAGAAACTGTCTCGCAGAGCCCCAGGCGCTCTTCAGTTTCCTGTCTCTTGTCACATGCTCCCCGGTCTCTTGTCTGTGTGTCCCAAGCAGTGGCACAGGACGCGGTTCACAGCAAAGAGCTGACAAAGTGTCACTGGAGGAATCTGTCATGTGACTCATTCTGGGTGACTCTGGATATATTAAGTCATGTCCACTGACGTGACTTTTTAGGAAAAATAAGAACCAGGATTGAAATTCAAAGTGGCTCCTGGACAGCAGTGGATGCTAAACAGAAACCATTCTTGATCACACTACTCAGTATCCAAATATTTGGCAATTTATATTCCACTGCACCAAAAAGCTGTTGTAGAGTCCACATAATCTCCTAAAAAATAGAGATGTGTGTGTTTTACCTCTTTCTCCTCACCTCCAGCCCCAAGAACCTTAGCTCATGCATAGGACGTGCTGAATAAATGTTGTTATTTGCTTCTCTAAATAAGACACTGTTCTCAGAAATGTCTTGATGGCACGAAGTGCTTAATGCTAGCAGGGTCCTATCCGCCCTTCTATCATGTGTCAGGACCGGTTAGAGATTCTGTGATCAGCACCACGTTGGCATAGCCTATGTGCTGATGCAGGCCATGTCTTTCAAGTGATAAGGGATTTTTATCTTAAGAAGTGTGAGTACGTTTGTATCCATGTCACAGTTTACATCCTTGGACAGAGACTAAGTCCTGCACAGCTACTTTTTTCCAATATAATTTTATTTCAGCCCAAACCGGTAAGTCACATCATCCCGAGGAGGACGTCTGAGTAACCCCTTCACCAGCAGGCGTTCCTGGTACTGAATCCTGTTTTTCCCGCACAGAGAATGTGTTTGTTCGTGTTACATTTAGGAAAACGTGACCGAGTGGCTGGTAGTGTGTGTCAGGCTCAGTCACAGAAGCTGGAGGAAGGATGAGGAGGGTGAGGCCATCTCTGGGGAGCTCAGAGCCTGGCGGGAAAGATGCCCAGTCAAGGGCAAGCCAACCAGGTTCCTCTGGAGACTTCCGGGAAGGCTTCCTGGAGGAAGCGCCAGCTGAGCTGAGTTGTGATGGATGAACCTACAGTTTGCAGGCCTGAGGCAGGTGCACAAGACTCCAGGCAGAGAGACCACAGAGGAGTGTGACTGTGGGCGTGTTTTTTTGTTTGTTTTTTTTTAGCTCTTTATTGGAATATAATTGCTTTACACTCTTGTACCAGCTTTTGAGGTACACCAAAGTGAATCAGCTGTATTTATACATATATCTCCATATCTCCTCCCTCCCGCGACTCCCTCCCACTCTCCCTGTCCTGGCTGTGGCGAGTTTTGAAGGACACAGGGAT
This sequence comes from Hippopotamus amphibius kiboko, assembly GCF_030028045.1. Taxonomy (NCBI): domain Eukaryota; kingdom Metazoa; phylum Chordata; class Mammalia; order Artiodactyla; family Hippopotamidae; genus Hippopotamus; species Hippopotamus amphibius. The sequence continues at coordinate 2,288,170 of NC_080190.1, forward strand.
ACATCCCCACAGAAGAGTCAGGAGATTTGTGTGACTATAGAACAGGGGCCGGGTGTGTCCTGGTAGCAGAGATGAAAATGGAAAAGCAAGCTGGAGTCAGGTGCAAAGGGCTCTACGTGTCTTCTGGAGAAGACTGATCTTTATCTTGTGGCAGAAGAGAAACTGCCAGCTTGCAAATAGGGGAGTGAAACAATATTTCTTTAAGACATACTGAGTAAAGCACAGAAAATGGATTGGCGCCAGAGAGGCTGGAGGCGGGGAGACCGATTAGAGGCCATTGCAATAAAGAAGTATGTGGGCTTAGGAGTGATGCCAGCAGGCGGGGAGCAGGGAGGCTGGGAGAGGATGATGTTTAGGTGCATTCAGGGCGGGGGAACGGGATTAGCCAGAAGAGGTTGTGGATCAAATGTGAAAACTCAGAAAGCGAGAAGACAGAAGACAGCTGCAGGCTTTCTCATTAGTAGCTGCGGGAGGGTATTGCCATTAACTTAGGAAAGTAATTTAAAAGCATCCAACAAAGGGAACAGAAACAGAAATCAGTGTGAATGGGCAGCGAGCCCCAGCCCATCACTGCCTTTAGTACCCAGGACACCCTTACCCAGGAAAGAGCAGAGATGAACTCTTAGCTTTCTCCTTGGGCAGCTGAAATGAAACATGGAGAAGAGGTTTAGAGGGAAAAAAAAAAAAAAAAACAGAAAACAAAAACAGAAAAACTTTGTACTTAAAGAAAAAGATTCCAAGTGTGTCCAAGCATGTCAACAGGACTCAGGAAACCAGCTAGGACAAGACAACGGCCCAGCATATTGTGGGTGACAGCAAGCCCTCCACGACACTTAGGTGTCGATCTTCTTAGGAAGCTCAGCTGTGTTTCTCAGTGATTGCGGATGTGTTTATCAGTGACAGGAGTTAAGCCTTGCATTGGACGATTTTACCAAAGCTTGAGAATAAAAGGACTTGTGGTTGGTTAGGAAGCATTTCTCCTGGGATGGTGGGCACCCCTTGTGGTGCAGAATATTATGTGACCATCGGGCATAAAGAACAGTCATAATTTCTCTTTTACTGAGGTATAACTGACGTAGCTATATTAGGGTCAGGTGGACGGCATGATGATTTGGTATGTGTACATGTCGGAAAATGATCACCCCGAGAAGTCTAGCTACCGTTCGTCTCCACACATAGTTATGGGTTTTTTTTTCTTGTGGTGAGAACTTTTAAGATTTACTCTCTCAGCAGCTTTGCAGTAAGCACACAGTCCTGCTGACTGCAGTCTCCAGGCAGAACCTTCCACCCCGTGGCTTCCTTAGTTCATAGCTGGAAGTTTGTGCCTTTTCACTCCTTCACCCCTTTGCCCCACTGCCAGCCCTGCCTCTGGCAACTACCGGTCTGTTCTCCGGGTCTACCAGGTTGAGATTTCTGGTTTTGTTTTTGTGTATGTGGTATTTGTCTTCCTCTGTCCGACTCATTTCACTTAGCATGATGCCCTCAAGGTCCATTCATGTTGTCATAAATGACAAGATTCCCTAGGTTTTCATGGCTCAGTAATAGTCCATTGTGTGTATATGCTGCATCGTTTTTATCCACTCATCCATCAGTGGACACGTAGGTTGCTGCCGTATCTCGGTTATCATAAATAACGCTGCTATGAAAATGGGAGTGTATATACCGTTTTGAGTTAGTGTTACCACTTTCTTCAGATAAATACCCAGAAGTGGAATGGCTGAATCATTGGGTAGTTCTGTTTTTAATTTTTTGAGGAAGCTTCATACTCTTTTCCGCAGTGGCTGCACCAATTTCGCTTTTTGCCACATCCTCGCCAATACTTGCCTTTTTGATGACAGCCACTCTGACAGTTGTGAGGCAACATTTCATTGTGGTTTTGGTTTGCATTTCCTTGGTATTTGTGATGAAAGCACTTTTGTGTGTGCCTGTTGGCATCTGCACGTCATCGGGAAAATGTCTATTTAGATCCTTTGCCCATTTTTTAATTAGACTTTTTTGTTTTTGTTTTTAATTTTTTTGAAACTAATCATTCATTCTTTAGAAAATCATCTAACCATACCATAAAAAGTAGACCGCAAACCACCCCACACTCCATCAGACAACCAAAATGGTCAACCTTCTGGCATAATTGCATTCTTTTCTACATCATAATTATTAGCCATTCCCCACAGTTTGTTCTTTATTGTAGTTTCTTACACACAGGTTTGCTTTTAGGGAAGCAGAGTGTGCAAAGTGCGCTTGGGTCGCCTAACGCGGCGCCTCGAGGCTGTTTCCATCCCCTGCAGCCTCTGCGAGCTCCGCCCCGTCTGGGTCCACCCTGCGTCGTCCCGTGGCTGGACCATCACGTTCTTAACGGTCACTCGCTGGACGTTTCTGTGGCTTCTGGTTTTCACAATTGAAAATGAAGCCCAATTAATTACTTAAGATGAAGACAACACTTTGCACCCGGGCCCTTATCCTTTCATGGTCCACACTCTCTCTCTCTCCCCACAATAAGGCTGCACCACCCTTCCCAAGTGGTCAGCCGTCTCAGAGGACTCAGCAAACACAGTCCTGCCTGAGCGGGAGACTTTAGCCAGGACAGCCACAAGGCACCCTAGAAACAACGCAGTGACGGGGGGAGTCGGCTTGGAGAATAAAGATTCGCGCTGGGAGGCAGGGGAGCTGCTGCTGCACTGCCCCCTGCGGGGTCCCCAGCAGTGCGGGCTGCGGCTGGGGGGTGGGGCAGGGGCACCGGGACCCCTGTCAAAGAGGAGTGGACTTATCACCTCACAGCCCGAGCTGCTTCCTGGAGCTGGGCCCTGGGGAGAGGCTGCGGGGACCCCAGAGCCATCGAGCTAGATCAAGCGCGGGAGGTGGATGTTTTCCAGACCGACCACGGTGGACGGGGAGGTCCCCTTCCGGGTAATGGGGCAGCCAGGGCAGCCGGGAGGACAGCGCCGACATGGACCTCCTGGGTGTGGACAGAGAGGCCCGGCAAGGCTGTGTCTCCTGGCCGCAAGGACCCCCGAGCTGTGCGCCCCCGGCCACGGGGAATTAGGACTCCATCCTCCTCCTCCTCTCTCCCAGGTGGGGGCCTGCTGGACCATCCTGGAACTGTGGCCCTGGGGAGGGGTCGTCAGGGGGTGGAGAGGTGAGGACAGATTAATCAGCATTTCTAGGGGAGACCCTACAGGGCAGAGAGGTGTCCTACACAATCTCTTGAAGAGAATCTACACGTCTTCCATCAGACTGTGAAAACATCTTAGTTTCCTTCAAGATACGTTGAATGTGTGAGAAGAAATACACCTCAGAAGGTGTCTGCTGTCACCTTGCTAAACCTGGACGCTGACAAGGAAGCAGCCCAGCGCCGCTCCACCTGGCCTGGGCACCACGCTCTGTCTCGGCTGCCCCGTGGCCGGGCCGGGCCACGGGATGCCCTGATGGGGACTGGCGTGGGCCGTGGGAGCCGGCAGCTCTGATTCTCACTTGCAGACGTCTGGGAAGGTCACATCTCTCTGCCCCGAGCACAGAAACATGGCACATTCAGAAGTTCTTTCGTAAACCCTTATTCTGAGCAGTGAAAAGTGGAAATATGGGTGAGGACCCACAATCTGGACGGAGGGAAATCTATCCCTTTGCACGGCATTTCTGTTCTTAGCCACAGTTTGGCTGTGTGTGTATTGTGGGAGCTCACATTAGCTAAATACAGTATTTGGAATAACTGGAATAAAGCTGTGTTAGAGCACTGTCATCAGATAGAGATTTACCATTGCATTCAGAGGGGCTGTCATGCCCTCTGTCCGAGGAACGCGTGTAAATCTCTCCATGATTCTCTGCGCCTCTCCTGCACTGGCTTCTCCCCACGATGGGCCCCTGTGTGGAAGGTGCCGGGAGCCTGGGGCTGCCCTGGCTGCAGACCGCTGGCACCAGCAGCCCACCTCTCCCCCACCTCGAGTCAGAGTGTGGTCCACACTGCAGAGGGCTCCGCCGAAGCTCACGGGCTACAGACGGCTGCGGCGACCAAGGATGCCCATGGCTCCTCTCGAGCTTCAGCTCCCCCTGGATTTACATTCCCGACATCAAGCCTCACAGTGATTCCCCACGATCGTGCCAGTCCTGACATTTCAAGCACACAGCAGGACAGAAAGGTCATCAGCTGGCTAATTTTAAAATAGCATTTTGATCACTTATCTTTCCAAAGTGTCAAACCCAGGGCTGGTGGAATTGACATGTGCTTATTACCACGTTTGGGTTCCTGAAACCAAACCGAGTCATCTGAAGGCCTGTCTTGAGCGAGCCCCCGGAGGGCCATCAATCAGGGGGCCTCATCATTTACCGCGAGCCGGCGGCGGGGCACTCGGTGGGCTTACCGCTGCTTTGGAAACACTGGCTTGTCTTCCTGGAAAACAGCGTCTGGGGGTCAGGGTGACACTGGGAACAGAGATGATGATGTATTGGACACTCAGCCTGTATTAGGTTGTAGCAGGAACTAGTCAGTGTCACATCTCACCCCTCCCACAGGTGGGCACCTTCAGGATCTACATTTTTTTATAGTTGGGGAAGCTGCGGGGAGGGTGGTGACGTAGCTGCCCGGGCTCGGCCGGAGATGAGAGGGGCTTGAGTCTCGTGTGACCGAAGCTCCGTGAAGGGTCTCCTGCTCGTTGCTCCACCATCACTGTCCCTTTTAGGTTAAAACAACAGAAAACTGGGACAGATCTTTACCTTTCACAAAAGATTTTTATGTTACAGAAAGTTGGGCACAAAAGGGAACAGATGACCCTCTCGTGCCCTTGGCTGCCCTGAATCCGTGGGGAGTGGGGAAGAGGGTACATTTGGCCCCATTCTAAAAACGAGGACAACGAGGCATAGGGATGTGAGGGGACCTGCCCAAAGTCACCCAGCTAGTGAGTGGCCAAAGATGGGTGAACCCTGAACGTCTGCTTTCCAAGATGTATTGCTTTTAGGATTTGATTGGATGCCTTGTGCTGGGGTAGGAAGGGCAGAATATCTGTATTACATGAAAATTCAGAAATGTGTCCACATAGAAATCATATATGATCAAAGCTTCTTCTAAAAAGGCTTCATAAATGTCTGTTTTGACTGTGCGTTTCTGCCGTTACCCTTGGCCTCAGTGTTGGGGCAAGGGCCAAAAGCAAAGCATGAGAATGACTGCACGATTGTAACCAGTAGTTACTGAGGAACATGCACCGCGGCCTTCAAGTGCTACTGCAAGCCTACAGCTCCTGCCCTTTGCAGGGAGGAAAAATGGGCTGAGAAAGGCCTGCCTTCCTGGGTGCAAGAACCCAGCAGCTCCTTCTCACCAGGCTTCTCACTGCCCAGGGGTGCCCGGGGCTGCCCCTGCCTGTCCCAGGTGCTGGGGCAGATCCCCTAGGAGAACCCAGCTGACGGCCGGCCCCCCAACCCGGGGTCCCCTCCCTGACCAGGCCCAGGCACTGGCCTTGCCTTGTTCTCCTGGAGCAGCGACCCACAAGGATCTTGATTCCAGAGGCGGGGTCTCCACCCCGAATCTGTGGGTCTGAGTCCTCCTCCTAGACCAGGCTCCTCCTTACCTGTCATTTTTCCGGGACCTGACAGCCTGAAGCAGACAATCCAACCCCAGGTGGGTCCCCAGGACCACGTGGGGAGCTGCCCGTTTCCAGTGTCCCACCTTCTTGGGCCGCCATCCTGTGTCTGGAACTCTCTGCTCTCTCCTGCCTCACGCACGCATGCACGTATGCCCCTGACAATGGTCCTGGCTCCCAGGCCTCCGGGACCCTGGGGCCATTCACTCAGGCCCTTGACAAAGGTCCTGTCCTCACGTTATCTATTTCATTTGGTGATGAGACGTGACTTCCCCCTCCCAAGCCCCTCCAGGCTCTTGGTTCTTGAGTAAAGGAGAAGGCTTTCCCATGCTACTTGGTAGAAGGCTTCTTTGTCCTTCCTACAATTTCAAGGGAGACAATCACATCTCATCTCTCAGCAGGAATCTGTTTATTCCTCTGTGTAAGCCTTCTCGCCATGCATCTCATTTCCATTCTCAGTGAAACAAAGATACAAACGCATTTCATTTCACCCAAACCTTTAAAAAATGGGTATCACTTTTGTTTCTCCTGAATTTTATTACCTCTGTGAATCACATAATTCCTTTCCCTTATTTTTCTTAGCAGATGAGAAAGTGCAAGTCTCTGTAATTACAGGTTGGATCCCAAATGCCACCATCTCAGATGATCCATCCCTGACGTTTCTGGTGCCCAGAGCACACATCCTCACTCGCCTACTCAGAGGGAGAGGCACATCCTTCAGGACGGTGATGGAGGCCCCGCAGTGGCACCCCGAGCAGGTGGGTGTGAAAAGGCAGAGTTCATCTTTCACTCACGCGACGTCCCCTGGGGGTCTGCAGGGCTGTGGGGCAAGAGACGCGGCAAGGAAGGTGCCGACCCTTGAAGCGCCCACTCCCGGGACATGCGGCCCTTCTGCTCGCCATCCACTGGCCGGAGCTAGTCTGTGACCCTGACCCAGGCCCCTGAGGGGAGGAAGACCCTCTCTATTGCGAGGCTCAGAATGTGTGGATGGTGACAGTCTATGCAGACAACGAACCTGCCTCGGGTTTATAAAATCAGAGGCGCAGAGAGGTCATCCACTTGTCCAGGAACAGCCAGAGGTTCCCCACGTGGCTCCGTTCACCCCGGCTCACCCCATCCAACCAGGCAGGCACGCGACCCCGCACAGCCCTCAAGCTTAGGTTCCCACCTGGCCGTCCATGACCCCCAGACGTGTCCGTAGTTAGAGGGAGTTTCATTGCAATGGCATTAGGTGTACGTCTATATCACTCTGACCTATTGAAACCTCAAAGCACCCAAGGAGAGCCCTCCAAGATCAGGACCGATGGCTGGAAGGGCAGGCAGCTGGGCAGCCCCAAGATTAGGTCGTCTGGCTCAGAGGAGATGGAAGCAAAAAAAGATAGACTGTTGACCTGCCTTGGCCTGAGCGCTGTCAGTTTTCATGACCCTGGTGTCATTGTTGGAGGCAGAGCTGACAGTCCCTCTTGGGGCCATTATCACCTGACACTCAATTGGATGAAGGTTGAATTAGCTGTACCTTCACCTGTGTACACACAAAGGTGTGACTGTGACGCACCTCTCAGCATCTAGCCTGCTCCGTCGTATGTAACGAGGTCAGTGCCGTCCCTCACGATCCTGGACGCTGGAGTGAGGAGTGCTGATCCCATGTACACCACTGGCTCGAGTTCCCACGGCCGAGAAAGATCGCAGCTGGGTCTGTGCTACAGGCTGCACGCCTCGAAGCAGGGCTTGTATGTAGGGGGTGTTTGTTCCAAGGCTCTCTTTTCTCCGGTCCACAAAGCCTGAGGGTTTTGACTTCAAAAATAATGACAACTAGAAATAAGATTGGGAAACTCGAATTGCAGTCTAGTAGAGGTCTTAATCTGTAATTAGTTCAGGGGGACAGTGACTAGGTCTGGAAAATAAAACCATGCACTTCATTTAGAGAGGTATCCCAACAGAAGGTAGACCACCTCACTGGTCATCCTAGAGTGACGGATGCTATTCCCATGTGCAGACCTCATGTGCCACCCTAAGTCTGGGAGGGTGTGCAGCTGCTGTCTCGGTTGCTGGGAACACCTGGCACTTTGCCCAGGAGATCACGTCCCACGTGCAGGATGAAGGGAGGAGTCACACGCAGCAGGTCATCAACATCCCATTAATGTGGGAACCGGGTTGCTCTCCCCGGGACGTCCGTGCCAACGGTGACAGGACACACTGCAATTGACGCCGCCAGGATCTCCCAGCTACTGAGGAATCCGATGGGGAGCAGCGCTTGGTGATAACTAGTGCACGTCAAAGAACTCTTCTTTCTGGCTTCGTAAAATAAACATGGTCCTGCCAGCGGGCGGGATGCATTCAAAACCCAAACAGTCCTTCGCGAGGGAAGGAGGAAGTGCTGAACTCCTTCTGCTGCTTTGACAGGATGTTCTCCGCAGTTGCCACAGTAATGATTTTGGCAGCATCACTCTGTGTGTTATTAATGACAGTCAAGGCCGCCCAAAGGCTCCACGTAACTCGTCCCAGACACCGGGATGCCTCTGGGGCATCCTCGCTGATTTTACGCTCAGTCAGTTGTGTCTGCAGGTGAGGAAACTGTCAAGTCATATGATTTTAATATAGGGGCCCTCCCCAAACAGAGCTCCATTGTTTGCACCCCCATTATTTGGGGAAAACAAATACCACGTGAGGGTCCCCAAAACTGAGTCACCAGTCCGGGCAGATAAACCGAAAAGACAAAAGTAAATAAAAGCAGGTAGACCCGGGCAAAGCATCATAGAAATGACTGCACATGAAGGCAGTGCACCAAGGCCATGTTCTGAGAGAGAGAGATGAAAGGGAGGCAGGTCAATCTGGGAAGACTTCTTGGAGGAGGCATGTTAGACAGTTTGATGGATGATGTGGTTTCAGTTGTCAGAGACGGGAGAGGGCAGAGCAAGTGTTGAGGTAAGAATCAAGCTGAGGGCAGGGTTTGGGAAATTTGCTTGACTGAGCCTTGGAAAGGGGTCACTTCCTGCAGCCCAGCAGAAGGGAAGGTGGAAGGTGCAGGGGTGGCAGAACGGTGCACATGGGGTGCAGAGGGCAGGATGGCCCCTTGGCCTGGCTCCCAGCCCTCCTCCTCCTCCAGCCCTCCTGTATTTGACTCCATTTTCTGGTGCATGTCCCTGTTGCAGTGTTTTGACGTGGAGAACAGTGTCTGAGATCCCAGCTCACTGGCCGGAGCCACGGGGGCATGTCAGCTGACAACTGCTGTTCGTAAACTCTGGTCACGGACACGGCATCGGCCAGCCTGTGGCTCCGTGGACAAGATAGCGCTGGGTGCCCATGGCTCTCGGGACCCCTTCCTGTAAACAGTCTGATGGACTCCAGGTTACCGAACGGAGGTACTGGTGACACCCAATGACAAGCCACCATTGTGACTCTGCCGGTAGCAGAACTGCCTGCCCACTCCCTAGAGCCAGGCACCAGGCCAGTGCACAGCAGTGCTGATCCGCAAAAGAACCCCAGATGGTGGTTTTTGTTGAGGATTGAATGCTTGTGACCCCCCAAATTCCTATGCTAAAATCCTGACCCCAGTGATGGCATTAGGAGGTGGAGGTAATTAGGGTTAGGTGAGGTCATGAGGGTGGGGCTCCCATGATGGGATCAGTGCCCTCATAAGAGACCCCCCAGAGCCCTCTGGCCCTCTCTCCAGCCCCCATGTGAGGACACAGGAGAAACCAGCCATCTGCATCCTGGGAGGGGGTCTCCCCAGAACCCTCCCATGCTGGCACCCTGATCTCAGACTTCCAGTCCCCAGACCTGAGCAATAAACTCCACGACATTTTTGTTACAGCAAAATAACTAAGGCAGGATTAGAGAAACCAGGGCTCAGAGAATTGAACTAACCATCCCAGACCACACAGCTGGGTGCCTGAGCTGGGGTTTGAAAGCAAGTCTATTTGACTCAGTGCCCTGCTCTGTTCCACGATGTCTCCCCTCCCCCTCCCCCTCCTTGGTGACTAGTGAGGTTGGAAGAAGAAAAGTCCAAGGGGTTGGAGGCCGTGGAGCTCGGGCTGGTGCCGGGCAGAAGTGAGACACGGTCCCCTTTTGTTCCTGTCGCGTCTCCTTCAGCTTGGGCTCCCGAGCTCTGAGCAGCGGGAGAAGCAGCCAGCTGCCGAGGTCCGGAGCCTGGACCCACACCCGGGTGCCTCTTCTGCGGGTCCCCACTCAGCTGGCTGTGGACTTGACCCTGTTCCTCTAGGGATGTCGTCATCATTGGAACCGCTTTGCTGAAGGCTGGCTCCCACCCCATCTCCCCGCATCCGGAGAGAAACCCCAGTGCCACCACCCCTTCCTCTCGGAACTGCCCCTTCTCCTCACGGGACCCACAGCACCTTGTCTAACAGATAACAGCCCATGGTCAGAGGTCCATGTCCTTATAGGAAATTCACCTGGCTGTGTGTGTGGGGTGGGGGCAGGGGTGGTTTCTTCTGCCTGTAGGTTTTCTCTCCCCTTTTCTCCTGAAAGCAAAATAGCTGGGTTAACCTCCCACACCCCCACCTTCCCTGCCAGGCCTCACTCTGATCCCTGAGGATGATGTTGGAAGGTCAGCTAGAGTCCCCTGGCTTGGCCCTGCGTTTACAGGTATAATCTCTGTTCTTCTCCCCTCCTGGACCTTATTATTTTATACATGTTTCCTGGGAGATTCTCTTTACACTGGAGTTTTTAGGTAACAGGATCCTGAGGGGTGTTGAACATCAGCGCAGATGGACAGCATGGCTGTCTCCTAGAGAGGAGCACCATCCAAAGGGCATGGGTCTCCTCAAGGTGGGGAGAACGACAGTGCCTCTGCTTGTGTGAGGGACAGCTGGGTCTCATTAGATGGAGACAGACTGTGTTTGCACCATTTGGAAGTGCCCATGTGAAAAGTGCCTGTGGACTCACAGCAGCTAAAGGGCTGCACTGTGCCGGCAATCACACAGCTATCTCCCAGCTACAAACCCATTCTCCTATCCTCTGCTTCGTGGTGCTGCAGCCACACTCTTCCAACCATGTTTCTGATTCTCCAGCCAGCACCACGTTAGGCTCTGCCAAAGAGAGACCGTCAGGCTGAGACGTGAGGAGGGATCACTCCCTCCTGTTTGTCCCCTGTCTCCTTCCTGTTATCCATCTAGGGTGGTTCCTGTGAGTCACCCTAGCAAGAAGTCACCCTGCACGGGAAGCGGTTCCTGTAGACAAAACCAGTTTCCCAAACCAGCAGGATCAGCCCATCACACCTAGCACACACCCCTCATCGCAGCTCTGGGTCTCAGCCCCCAGGACCCCTCCTCCAGCCGGCCAGCACCCACCGCCGAAGTCTGAGGTTCAGCTCTGAGGAACCACCTCCTCAGTGCAAAGTTTTAATCATCCCAGCCTCTCCCTCTGTCCTCCTCTGGCAGTGGCTTCAGCAGTTACTACCTCTGTGACACTCCAAGCTCCTTCTATTTATGTCACCAAGTTAGCAACTTTATATTAACTTATCCCTGTTTATATCTGGTACCCTTTTTGCCTCCTGACCAGCCACCAACTAGTACACAGCCTTATAAACATTACACCTGCTGAGAGGGCAGCGCCCAGCAGGACGGGGCACGGGCTCCATAGCCAGGATGCCCAGCTCACCCACAGGCTCGGCCAGTGGCCTTGGAAAAGGGACATAAACTTCTGTTCCTTGATGTTCGAATCCAAGAAGTTGGGGTCTACTTCACAGGCAGCACTGAGGATTAAGGCAGTTAAAAGAGGCAGGGGACCGAGACCATTCCCTGAAATATAAAGGGTACTAAATAAACGTTAGCTGCCATTATCATTACTAGTATTAGTACTACCATGTAAGAGCAATAATAAAATAATAAAAATGCAGGAGAGTACTCTTCCATAAAATAATCCCCAAATCTTACCTCCTAATAACGACCATTATTAATATTATATTAACATCAATGCAGTCTTTGTTACCTTATACAGATAGAGTAGAAACCATGCGTATGGGATAATAACATTTTACTATAGCAGAATCATCATATACAATACTGTTTAATAAGTATATTAAGTTTTATTTGACTAAAATTAAACAAAAAAAGAACAGAAGTAAAGCTGAGGAAATTACTGATTTTTAGATAAATATCTCTTTATATTCTATTTCGTACAAGATCCCCCTGAGATTTTAAAAAATAAAAACATGAAAAATATTGAGGCTTTCGTCCTTTGTTTAGATAAAGTTTCCATTTTACTCGGAAACGATCGCCTGGCTTTGCCGGGAGGAGAGCCGTGAAGGAGTGGATTTTCCCCACTGCCTCCCCGCCGCTCTCCGCTTTAGCGCTGGTGTCACCGTCTCCATTGTTGTGGTCAAGGTGTAGACCACGTTCTGTTCCTCAGCTGCAATTTTCATGGGCGTTTATCATCACGGCTCCCACAAGCCCTCGTAACACAGATTTTCCATTCCCAAGAGCTCTATTTTTATTCATCTCTCAGTTTTCAAACTTCTTGTCAAATAGACATTTCCAGAGGATGTCCCAGTGGCAATATTCCCGGAGAAACTCTGAGCTGGGAGACCAGGGGCCGCTGGTCCCCGACACAGGACATCATGCGTTTGACTACGTCTGTGCTGGATTCAGGAACACCTCCTTCACACATCACCGTTTCCTTAAATGCATCACAAAACGTCCTATTGTGAGTTAAAAGTGGGTCCATTTGCAGAGTGCTCTCTGCCCAGCGGCCTCATGATTGCAACGAAAACTGGTGTGCACTGGGCCATAGCGACGGATGGTGGGGGCCCCAGCTCCCTGTCTGCTGCTCCAAGAGGAAGGGCCCGTCCCCAGGGAGGGGTCCCTTCCCAGGACCTGCACTAATGGGGGATGTGTGTCCTGGAAGGCTCACCTCAGCGGTGGACAGAGGGGACTGAGGCCCTTCATACCCCCCCGCACCTCCAGCCTCCCATCTGAGACGACGGCCCTGAATCTCAAGAACTCCCTTTCCTTGTAGTATACCTTGGGATGCAGTTCTCATAGAAACACATTCTCCTGGCTTTTGTTTTTCTAAAAGCATCTCTTCCTTTCAAAAAAAATCAACCTCAAGGTATAATTTGCATGTGATAAAGTGTAGCTGTATTAAGCGAGCAGTTGCGAGAGCTTGGACCAAAGTACACATCCGTGTAGCCACCCCCACAATCGGGATAAACAGCCCCCCCCCCCCAGTCTCTCACGCCCCCGCGCATTTGGTGTCCAGGCCACCACACACCCAGCCCCGGCATCCCTGATCTGCGCTCTGTCACCACGCTGGCGTTCTCTCCCTAGAGTTTCACATAAACGGGGTCAGGAGGCGCACACGCCTGTGTGTCGGGCTGCCGGCTCGCAGCACGCTGCCCTTGGGGTCCATCACGGGTGACTCAGCGGCTCGCCGTCAGCGTGGCCGGGAGGCAGCCCAACGCGCCGCCTCCGCTTCTGTTCCCCGCTTCACGGCGCCGGTGGCTTCCTGTGTGTGCGCCTTCGTCTTTGAACAACGATGTAACTGGGTGTAAGTGTCCAGGTTGGAGCACTTTTCCCCAGTCCCTCAACAGATGTCATGCCAGCATTTTCAGGCCACTGAATCTGACTCTCTCCACACAGCCTCAAAAATAGTGTATAGAAGAATGAGAAGAAATAAAACATCTTCTGCATAAAAAAATTCAAATACCGCTGCAAACTTCAAATTAGCTGAGGTAGAAAATTAACAAGCAGAGTGTGGTGCAAGCCTTTGTGGAAATCTAGTAGGATTTGGGGGAAACGCACAGAAAGGAAAGAGGAAATCCAAAGGCCTAAAATAGTCTAAACATAGAAAATCCACCCAAAATGCCAAAATTCTAAAAAAAGATCTTATGAGATCAATGCACTGACTACAGGGAATATTGTTAAGTGGAACTCAGAAAGGCATTGTTTCCAGAGAAGAAGAGGCTGGAAATGGAAGGAAAGACACTTACTGGATATTGAGTGATGGAAGGAGAAAGGACAGAGGAAGCAGGAGAAATTTGGCTCTCCGCAAGGTAAGACAGATCCCAAAACACCGAAGGCCCCACACCACTTCCACCTGTCACCCCCTAAAACTCCATTATAGAAGCTACACTTTGGTAAAATAACAGACATTTCTCTTAAAATATAAAACTTATAGTATTCTCCACACTATTATAGTATGAATGAATAAACTTAAGCAGACTGCATCTATATAAAGCAAATGCAAGAATAAACAGAAAATTTAAATAAATGAATTTAACCTGATGAACCCACCCCCCCAAAAAAAAATGCAGAAAAAAACTACTGCAACACTCCAAAGTAAATTAAATACCCTCATACAAGCATTTGAGGATATCAGAAATGCAGACATGAAGATCCTAAAAATAAACAAAAAGTAGAAGAAATCAACTGAGGATGTATTGAACTCAGGAAAAATGGAAGAAAAAGATAGTCACTTCAGAAATGAAAGCAAAATTATAAACTGCCTGAGTAAGAATATATTTAAATAGAAATTTATTAAAAGTCAGAATAGGAGAATAAAAGTAAAGGAAGGAAAGACATTAAAAGGGTCAAAGAAATGTGGTTGAAATGGAGGACAAACAAAACAAAACCCATCATGTGTATAATCGGGGCTTCCCCCCAAAACAAACAAAACAGTGGGTCATGGCTGATATGTAAATCTATGCTTCATGGATAAAACTTTACAAAAGAAGATCTAAGTCTACCTTTGGCCAGGGCCTAAGGGACCAGAGAAACTTGACCCAGAATGATCAACTTGAAGGTCTTACCCGGTAAAAATTCTTACACTTTAAAAGCTTTCTAAAAAAATCTCAGGACCGCAAGGAAAAAATATTAAAATAACCTACAAGGGCAAGTAAATGAGTCTGGCATCAGACTTCTCAAGGTAACAATAGGGGAATTTTTCAATAAATATGAGGAAAGAATATGTGAACTGAGGATTTCGTACACAGCCCAAAGCAGTCTAATGTCAAGGCTAATAGCAGCTTTGATCACGTCAGATCACAGGACCACTGTTCTCATGAGCCCTTCTGGAGGAATCTACTGGAGGACAGACTTCATCCAACCAAGCTACAACTGAGGAAACTTGGGCAAAGGAACTAGTGGTCACTGTTTAATCTACTTAATTGAATATTTAAGGATAAACTAATAGTGTGGGGAGGAGAGTGCAAGAATAATATGTAAGTATTACATATCTTGGCAAAATGGAAATAATAAAAACCGAAAAGGGAAGCAAAACTAAGAGTGGAGGGAAAAGAAAGTAAGCCCATTGATTGTGGTATAGAGTTCAGGCAACGGTCAAGGATTCCACCAAAACTGATATTTTTTAAAGGCAGAAAAATACTAAGTAAGAACACAGAAGACTAAGGGAATTTTACAATGTGTAAGTACACAGGGAGAACGAAACTCAAGGTAATGTAAATACCAGAGAGAGAGAAAGTAAAATAAATGAGTGGAGAAAACACAACACAGAAGGAAAGAAAGCAGCACATATGCACGAGTAACTCGAGCAATCGTGATGTGAAATACTGCAGTTGCAGGGAGACTCATCACAGCCTCCAATAACTGTGGATGACTTCCACTGAGCTATTAAAATTATTTCCAATTTGTTTCAGAAAGCAAGTATGTTGCATGCGCAAGATACATGTGACTTAAAAAGGCTAAATGTATATATAAAGGAAGACAGAATTACAGCAGGCAAATGAAAACAATGAGACAGCAGAGGTTCTGACCCTAAGTGAAAACAATTACATAGAAGGATATGTTTTAACACCATGAACACAATTCACAGTAATACGTGTCAGTTACAAACAACTCTGCTGAAAATAACAGTAAATATCTCCATAAAGCAGAAAATGTAAACGTGGAACAAAATCAGTAAGGAGCTAGAAGACACTAGCAACACTAGAGCTTACTGAACTATTTGAAAGTCCCCTCTTAGCTCACATGGGACTTCTGCTAGAACTGACCATTTATTAGGTCACAAAGAAAATGTCAATACATTCCATAAAGTAGACAATTGCAAATAACCTTTTCTGATCACAGTGCAATAAAACTAGAAACTGATAACTAAACTAAATAAACAAAAAATTAATTCAGCTTGGAAACTGAAAAAAAAACTTTCAATTAAACAACTCAGATGAAAGAGGAAACACAAATTAAAATTATAGAATTTCTAAAAAAAAATGACAACCTTTATGGAATTCATTGAAAGCAGTAATCAGAGGAAACTCTGTAGCCTTAAATGCTTATATCAATATAAACAAAAATAAATGAAAAAGCCAGGGAAAGAACAAAAAGTAAACCAAAATAAAATACAAGAAAGCAAACAAAAAATAAAAGCAAAAATTAATGTAGTAAGTAGACAAGAGAAAAATAATAGATCAAATTAATAATCAAAACCTGGATTTTTCCCCCAAATATCAAAATATCAAAGTAAACAAACAACTAGCTACCCTGATTAGGAAAAGGGAGAGGAAATCATACATATCTATAAAATAATATATGAAAAACATATATAAAATAATCAGTTGCCCAAAAAAGTAAAAATTAAGAACTATCATAAGAGATTAGTTGCAGAGCTCTATGCAAATAAATTTGAAAATCTAGAGGAAATGCATAATTTCCTATGAAGATAGAGTTCTCCAAAATGGACCCTATTAGAAATGGAAAGTTTAAACCGAATAGTTTTTATAGAAGTCAGAAAGTTATGAAGGGACTTCCCTGAAGGGACTTCCCTGGTGGCGCAGTGGTTAAGAATCCACCTGCCAATGCAGGGAACGGGGTTCAAGCCCTGGTCCGGGAAGATTCCGCATTCTGCGGAGCAACTAACCCTGTGCTCCACAGCTACTGAGCCTGCACTCTAGAGCCCGCGAGCCACAACTGCTGGGCCCACGTGCTGTAGCTACTGAAGCCTGCATTCCTAGAGCCTGCGCTCTACAACAAAAGTCCGTGCACTGCAACGAAGAGTAGCCCCTGCTCACCACAGCTAGAGAAAGCCTACACACAGCAACAAAGACCCAATGCAGCCAAAAATAATTAATAATAATAATAAACTAAATAAATATATATTTTTTAAAAGTTATGAAGAAACTACCTGCAAAAAATATGAGGTACTAATAATTTCACAAGGGAATTGTGGAGCCCTATGGCAAAGACACAGAACAAAAGAAGCACCTGGACTAAGTCCAATAGCAGCTGTCGATGTGGGCTCTCTTGACCTTGGCCGAACAGCCCCTCCCCTCCAAGACCTTGGCTGAATAGAGCACCCCACCCCCAACTCCTTACTAGGTAAAGTATCCAACTTTTAGCAACCTGACCAATCACTTAATGACACCCTTTGCCTTATGGTGTACTGACCAATTGATTAGTGCCATTTTCCTAGCAAGAATTTTCTTTGTCTTGAGGGTATAAAAATTGGCTACAAGCCTACAAAAGGGTCGGCTCTCCCTGGGCTGCCAGGAAGTCGTCCCGCTGTCTTTATAGTGTCTCTTCTCTCTCATAAACTCTATCTTCCTTACATTCTGCCTTGTGCCTGGAAATTCTTTTCCAACCCGCGCTCGAGCCTCAACAGGAATTATACAAAAATTTCAAAAATTAGGTATTCCCAAGGCTTCAAAAATTTCTCTGTGCATGAAAAGTGAAAAAAAAAATCTTTGCATGAAGAATAGGAAACGTTCACACTTACATCAGATAAAGACAATACAAAATAATCTGCTCCACATTAGAAGAATGCTAAGTAAAACCACACTGCAAAACCATTTTCCCACCCATTAGATTATCAAAGTGAAGAAATTTGCCAGCACTTTCTGGTGGCGAGGCTGGGGGGTGGGCGTTTCCATAATCGCTGGTGGGAAGGATATCTATACATCCTTCAGGAAGCCACACGTGCACTTACCTTCAACCCAGCAACCCTACTTCTCCCAAACGACCCTGAAGTTGTCCCTTTGACAATACAGAAATGCAGATTAATGAAGTTATTCATTGCAGTGTTGTTCGTGATTGCAAGATAATAATAATATTTTAAACCAAATGTTGCCAAACTAAGTGCCACCTGCCACCTGCCAGCTTTTACAATCAAAGTTTTACTGGAACACAGCCGTGCCTACTAGTTTATCTATGGTTCCTTTGAAGGACCAAGGAAGAGTCAAATAAATCCAACAGAGACCCCGAAAGCTGTGAGCCTCGAGTGCTGACTCTCTGGCCTTTAAGTAGAAGTCAGACTATCTCTGTCATCAATGATGAGACGCAAGGGATCGCTTGACTAAGTTATAGGGCAGCACACAAGGGAGTACTGCTCAGATGCAAAAAGGATTAAGAGGTATTCTTACTCACTGATGTTAATAGGATATGTTGGGGTGTTTTGTTTGTTTTAATTGGGGCACCATGGCTTCACAATGTTGTGTTAGTTTCTGCTGCACAACGAAGTGAATCAGCTATATGCGTACATATATCCCCTCCGTCTTGGCTCTCCCTCCCACTTCCCCCCATTCCATCCATCCAGGTTACCCCAGAGCACCCAGCTGAGCTCCCTACGCTATACCACGAGTTCTCACCAGCTATCTGTTTCACACACGCTAGTGTATGTATGTCAATCCTAACCTCTCAATTCATCCCACCCCCTCAGCACGTCCACATGTCCCTTCCCTACATCTGTGCCTCTGTCCCTGCCCTGCAAATAGGTTCACTGTACCACTTTTCTAGGCTCCGCGTCCATGCGTAACCAGACATACTGTGAAGTGCAAATGCAAAGGGCGAGAGAGTGTAAGTAAACAGTGTGTACGAAGAGGAAACACAAATATCTATTGGTCCATTTTTGCAAAAACAAGCACAGGGAGAATAAACCAGAAACCATGGAGACTGGTTACCTGCAGGCGTATGTGCAATGAGGTAAAAGGACTGCGGGGGACACTTCTTAGAGCATTACTTTTCAGAGAGTTTTGAATTTTGGAACCATATTAAGATTTCACACACTCAAATTCTCTAAAATAGAATACAGCAACTAATTAACACAACTGTATTTCCATTAAATAACACAGACTCACTGAAGAGGGGAGAAACTAATCCAAGAAACTCTGAACACAGTAATTTGACTATATGGCCTGATTATAAAGACCAGAAAGGAGAGACTATAAGCAGATGTTGAACTCTGGTTGGTGAGCTGTTTTCTCAGAGGTGTGGTTGGCACTTCTGAAATGCATTCTCTCAAAGCTAGGACTGTGTGAACCAGTGAGAACCCTGAGGGTGATGGGCTGGGTTTCTCGCGGTGGTGGAGGGAAGTTACAAATGTGGGAAGGGGAAACGGGGGTCACACTTTCTGCCTTTGAATTCGAAGTGAGGTGTGAATATTCACAGCTATCACGATTCACTTGGGGGAACACAAAATCAGTCTCACGCTATTCCTGTCAAGAAATGCAAAATCTGAATCTAATCGTGAGGAAACATCAGACAAACCCACACTGAACATTTCACAAAATAACTTTCCATCCTCTTTAAGGACATCAGAGCGATGAAATGTAAAATGGAGAGGAGCTGACCTATTTTAGGAGGGACCAGACACCCAAATCTCGGCTCTCAGGCTGCAAAAAATGAAATAAGAGTGAAAGACATTATTGGAACAACAGAAGAACTCTGAATGAGGATTTTGGATTAGAGAGTAATATCGTATCAGTGCAAAATTTCCTAATTTTGAAAATTTTACTGTGGTTATATAGCAGAATGAACTTGTTCTAAGGAAATGTACACTAAAGCATCTAGGAATGAAGGAACACCATGTCTGAATATTACTTCTAAATGAGAATATATATGTGCATATATATATAGGGTTCGAGTTATATGTAATAATGGAGATAGAAAATGCACAATTGATAAATGCAGAAATGGGAATAATTGGTGAATTGGGGTAAAATGTAGATGAGGCTCATTTATTATTCTTACACACTTTCTATTTCTTGAATCACATTAAAAAAATGTCCCCTAAATCGTCTTACCCATAGCCTACTGGATCTCATTTCTGAAATTCAGCTTTCAGTCTTATTGTGACTGTGAAGGTAGGGATTCTCCCTTTTAATATTTTATTTTGCTTTAATATCTTCTCATCTTTGTTTTCCAGAAAATTAAGAATAATTTGCCTAAGTGGGGTTTTCTTTGTGTTTCTCATGCTTTGGATTTGGAACGTGTCTTAAATCTGAGACATGATATTTTTAATTAGATGTGGGCATCTGTTATGGACTGAATGTGTTCCCCCCAAATTCGTATGTTGAAGCCCTAACCCAAATGTGACTGTATGTGGTATATAGCCCTCAAGGAGGTAAATATGGTGAAATGGGGTCACAAGGATGGGTCCCTAATCCCGTAGGACTGGTGCCCTTATAAGAAGAGGAAGAGACACTGCAGATCTCTCTTTCTCCTCAAGTGCAGAGAGGAAGGACCATGTGAGGACACAGAAGGTGCTGTATGAAGACTAAGGAGAGAGGTCTCAACAGAAACCAGCCCAGCTGGAACCTTGACCTTGGACTTCCAGCCTCCAGAACTATGAGAAGATAACTCTGTTGATTAAGACATGCAGTCTGTGAGATTTTTGTTATGGTAGCCTGAGCCAACTAATAGAGCATCAGTTTTGGGAAACTGACAGCCAGAATTTCAAATACTTATTCAGTCTTGTTCTCTCTCTGTTTTCCTTTGGGGACACATATACATAGATCAGACCTTTTTGCTCTGCCCCACACATCTCTTACACTTTTTTCTCTATATTTTCCATTCTTTTTCCTTTTTGTGCATCACTTTGAATACTTCCAAGTGAATTATCACCAGCCTCACTAATTATTTATTCTGATGTTTCTAATCTCCTATTAACTCTTTTGTTAAATTATTAATTTAATTTATGGTTACTCTAGCTCTAGAATCACTATCTAGCTTTTCAATGGCTATTAGGTGTCTGGTGAAAGTCTCCATCCTTTTCTCTTTATTCTTAATAGTATTAGTCATAGCTATTTTAAAGTTCCTGTCTGGTATGTCCAAAATCTGAATTTCTGTGCATCCCTTTCTAATGTCTAGTGTTGTTCTTTGTTATTCATTATTGATTTTTAGCAGGCCTTGTAATTTTTTTATTAGATATCAGATTTTGCAGGCTTTTCAGATAAAAAAGAAATGGTTGTGGCCTCAGATGATGATGTTTCCTCCAAAGAGATTAAGTGTTTTCCCGGCAGGCAAGTGGGTACCACTGGGTCACAGTGGTCCTGTCAATGGTTACTTTTTGGATTTGCTATGGCCGACCTGCATCAGTCTTTCTATCACCCTGAGGGTGTGGCCCTCACCACTGGGTATGGCCCTTGCAGGCTCTTACTCAATAGGCTGTGGTGTCCACCAAAGCCCTTGACCTTGGCAGGGTTTGAACTGTTGCCTCTTCAGCATCCTGTGGCCGCTGAAAATCTTTTCAGTGTTTTGAGCTGTCGGCCCGTTTCCTCTCACTTCCAGAGTCCTTGCCTCACACACACTCAGCTCAGGAGTTAGCCTGCAGCTTGCAAGGAAGTTGTTTGTGGGTTTTCCGGCTCGATTCTCTGAGATGCCCTCTCTCTGGGATTTAGCACCTTGATTTTCAGCCACTGTGTGTTCCTGACTCTGATTATGGCTCCTCAGCCTAGTAAGTGTTTTGCTTTCTGCTTGGAGCTCTGTCTACACCCTAGCCCCTACCCACTCCATCCTTTGGAATGGAACACATTCCAGGGAAAATATCCAGGGTAGTTGTGAAGCTCACCTATTTTGTGTACCTCCTCTCAAGGGTCATATCTCCTCAAGTCCTGCCTGCAATAACTGGTCCCCACCTCTATAGGAATCAAGTGTGTGTGTGCACACAACACACACACACACACACACACACTTTTATAGTTGTTTCCAGCAGGAGGGTTGTTACAGTATATATCTTGTTGCCAGAACTGACATATCTTTTCTGAAATTGATGTAAACAAGGGCACAAAAGGATAACATTTGATATTCCAAATACTCCTGGAAATTTTAAGACAATCATTAAATCCCTGAGTAAAGAAAGCATCATAAATAAAACTACAACTAACAAAATTATTTGATCAGTAAAGACAGAAAACAGTACTAGAATCTTGCGATGCTACTTATGTTCAAATTTTTAAAAGAAAATCTGTTTAAGATAATTATTAGCTTCATTAAAGCTTAATCCATTGGAAACTCATTGTTTAAAAATGAGGCATGGATAAATACTTTTAAAACATTCTTCAGTTTATCCATATATTTTAAATACACGTAGCACATTTGATCGAAATCTGGAATTTCATTCCAAATGATTGAAATAAAAATCATTCACATGCCCCCAAAACTCATTTGCTGAAGCCCAGCCCCCAGGATCCCTGAACGTGACTGCATTTAGAGAGAAGGTCTTTAAAGAGTGGATTAAGGTAAAATGAAGCCACAAGGGTGGCCCTAATCCCGTATGACTGGTGTCCTTATAAGAAGAGGATATTTGGACACAGACACATAGAGGTAAGACCATGTGAGGACACAGGGAGTTGGAGGTCATCCACCAGCCAAGGAGAGAGGCCTCAGCAGACACCAGCCCTGCCGACACCTTGACCTCTGGCTTCCAGCCTCCAGGACTAGGAGACTGGCCTTACCTTACGGCAGCCAGGCAAACTAATTCACCTGCTTGTCACTGATGTGTAGTGTCTTTGTGACCCAATTTTGTTTTTTTCCCAGCTCTATTGAGCTATGATTGACAAATAAATTATGTAGATCTAAGGTGTAAACATGGTGTCTTGACGTGTATATTATGTGAAATGATTCTCACAATCAAACTCATCAACCCATGCGTCACTTCACACGGTTACCTTTTATTGTGTGGTGAGATTATTTAGGATCTACTGTCTTAGAAAGTTGTGAGTATATATTATATAGCACGTTCGATCTCTAGAGATTATTCATCTTAGAACTGCAAGTTTCTACCCTTTGACCAATATCTCCTCATTTCCCCACCCTCCAGCCCCTGGCAACCACCATTCTACTCTACATTTCTCTAAATTCAACTCTTTAGATTCCACATATAAGTGATAGCAGGCAATATTTGTCTTTCTGTGCCTGGCTTACTTCATTTAGCATAACGTCCTCCAAGTTTATCCATGTTGTCACAGATGGCAGGATTTCCTTCTTTTTAAAAATGGATTCAAGAATTAAAAGTAAGACCTAAAACTCTAAAACTGTAAAACTATAAATTAAAACTGTAAAACTCCTAGAAGAAAATATAGAGAATAAATTCCTTGAAATTGGTCTTGCAATGGTTTTTTGGGTGTGAAGCCAAAAGCAAAGGCAACAAAAGCGAAAATAAAAAAGCGGGACTACATCAAAGTGAAAACATTCGCACAGCAGAGGAAGCCATCAGCAAAGTAGAAAGGCAACCCTAGGGCGTGGGAGAAGACGTTCACAAACCGCACACAGGATACGGGCTTAACGTCTAAAATAGGTAAGGAACTCATACAACTCAATAGCAAAAAAACACAGCATCCAATTAAAATACGGGCAAAGCACCTGAAGAGGCATTTTTTTCTGGAGAAGACAAGCAGACATGACTTAGTTTTAAAGGTAGGTGTGCATCCCAGTGATCGACACCACCGTGGTTAGGAAGTGAACACTGAGTCACAAATGTTCCCTTTTTGTCCTTTCTTCACTAAATCTCAGCCTTGTGTGCAAAATGGGGCTCATAAAAGTCAAAGTTCTCATGAAGATTAGAATAGTACGTAAGTCTGTGTATAAATTAGATAAGCAACAGGGATATATTATACAGCACAGAGAAATGTAGCCATTGTTTGGTAATAACGTTAAGTGGAATATAATGTATGAAAATATTGAATCCCCATGTTGCACACCTGAACTAGTGTAATATGATGAATCAAATATACTTCAGAAAAAAATATTTTAAAAAGAAATAGTATGTAAGTTCCTTGGGTACTAAAGACACAGAAGTTTATCAGTGAAATAGGGGTCTCACCCTCCTTAGAATGGAGTGATGAATGGTGACTTTCATTGACAGTGTTTCTCTTTATTGTCAAACTGCATGTCATTTTTGACTTGGAGATTTCCTTTAAAAAATTAAAACATAAAGATATTTTGAGGGAAACTTGGTATGTGTGCTGAATAGCCAACTAAATCAAGGCTGAGCCTGGCTGACTCAAAGTTCTATCCTGTGAGTCTCAGTATCTTTGTAAGTGATAATCTGTGTTAAGATAATCATCTACTTTGAAATCTGTAAATTGCAAGTCATAATAAGAAGGGTGATCCACTAGAGGCTCTTCCAGGGGACATTTCCACACATAAGTCTCAGGCTGATTCATGGCTCTGATTCTAGGAAAGTAAGGCAGGCAATTCCAAAGAGGCCCGTCAGCCCTTGTCAGTTTTCGGTATCTTCTGAAAGATGCTTTGATCTAATTTATGAAAAGAAGAGCTGCCGGCCTGAGGAATGAAAACAGACAAACAGCCAGGCAACAGAGGGCCGGTAAATCACCAGGAGGGCCTGGGCATCCCCCGGAGCCTGCACCAGACTCCAGATGACAGCCACGAATCCTGGCCACGCAGCCCCTCACACGCAAGAACGTGCAGATGAACCTGGTGGGTCCCCAAAACTATGGCCGTGGCTGTTCTGTCAGGGTCCCTTCCTGAACTTATTTCTGTAAAAAGATTGGCATTGTAGTTTAAAAAGTGAGCAAAGAAGTGTTGATTGTCAAAGAAGACCCTGCTAATTTTCTTATAAAAAGTATGGCATTGGTATAAGAACACAACATTTGAGCTATTTTGGAAGTGAATGCAACATATACATTTTTTTGGAAATTCACACAATGTATAAAAGGATTTTTCAGATGTCTTTTCCAATTTAAATATCAGAAATTAAGAATGTTACAAAATACAAATTAGCATCAAAGAACATTCTGAAATTGTTTTCTTGTCTGAGAATGAATCCAGGGCTTGCTAATTTGTCTGATACACCGGCAAGGCTGTTTTCAAGCCAGTTTCCTGATTTCCTGATCAGAGTTCGGCGGCTGCCCTGAAGCTGTGAGGTGCAGACTCTGACCCCATGGCGTCTGGGCACGCACTGGAAGCCAGTCTGGGGTAGAGCCTCCTTCTCCGATCTGTGGATTCCAGTCCTAGTTCTGTCACTTGGGACAAACACCTGTGTCATGCAGGGATGTCAGGGCGGGGGTGGGGGCACAAGGTTCAAGTTCGGAAACTGGATTCCACATCTGACCTCTCCAGGGAGCAGCTCCATGACGTGCGCTCCTCAGCTGGTGACACAGCCTCTTGGGAGACGGAGAGAGAGGAGGGAGAGAGGCGTGGGAGGCACCAAGCACACGTGCTCATGTGGCGGGCATGTCCTCGGGTGTGCAGGGCAGCCTCTCCAGCTGGCCTGAGGAACAGAGGTCCTGCATCTTCTGTCCCCTCTCATGTCAGGCTGCGGCTCAAGCCTCACCCTATGGCCACGTCCAAGGGCAGGCAGTGTGGACACTTGCACACACACACTTGACGCAGGCTTCCTCCTCCTGGAGCAGGTGTGCACTTGTTCATCTGGGCTTCTGTAGAGGATGAAGGGTGGGAGGAGGGCTGGACCTCAGTTCAGACCCTACGTGCAAAGTCGCCTTCTCCTGTAACTCAGTTGAACGTCACCTGGAATCCAAGCCTGGCCCTGATTACGTCTCTGCTACAGAACATCTGCTGGTCCACTTTAGAGGCGACTCAGCAAGGACCTGTTTATTTCTTGCCGCTCACCAGCAGGCAGCTGCAATTGTTCTACTTTATTTGCAAGGACAGGAGTGAGAAATTAACACGTCCTGAGCTACGACTCTTACAAGAGGGCAAACATTACTCATTAAAGACAAGACATGAGAGACCGGAAATAGTCACCCAGCTGTGGAGAATCTCCCAGCGACACGACCGAGGCATTCCTTGCGGGCGTCGTGGAGCCTGGGGGATGCCACAGACCAGCGCCTGTGGGAGCCTGCGGTGTCTCGGGGGGCTCGTGTCAGGTGACTATGGCCATAACACTTCTTTTATGTTAAATTATCTTTATTGTCAGTAACTTTCTAATATTCCTGGATTACGCATGGTAAGTACTCACTGATTCAGGGCCAGATGGCCACCATCTAGAACAGAATAGTTGTGTCTAAGAGTTAAAAGCATTTTTAAAAAGTTAAGACTGTGACAAAGCCCTGAAAACAAGCACTTTTGACTTTTTTAATTAGTAGATTTTATTTTTTAAGCAGTTTTATGTTCACAGCAAAATTAAGTGAAAGGCTGAGAGTCCCCTGTCCCACACAAGCACAGACGCCCCCACGAGCAACACCCCCACGGTAACGGTAGGTTTGGTTCACAGCATCATCACCTAAGGTCTGTGGTTTCCATAAGGGTTCACTCTTGGCGTTGTACACTCTACGGGTTTGGACTAATGAATGAAGGCATATATCCACCACCACGTGTGGTTTTCTGAAGCCAAGCTTTACTGGGAGAAAAACTTTTTAGGAATTCCCAGGGCTAAGTCATCTAGAACTAGACTGGCCAGATGTATGTGGGATCAGGAATGGAAAAGTGCATCCTGGAGGTTTTACAGGGAATCCTGGAGTGGGAAGGACACACATAAGGGCACCTATCCTGGTCCCCAGGAGAAGGAAGCCTTCCTAGATCTGAGGATGGGGAAGAGGATGGTGCAGTGGGCAGAATAACGGCTCCCCCAAAATATCTGTCCTAACCCCCTGAACCTGTGAACATTACCACATGTGGGAAATGGGACTTCACAAATGTGATTAAGATTAAAAATCTTCAGAAGAGGAGATTATCCCAGATTAATCACCAGGAGCCTTACAAACTTCCCCAGCTTCTGCGCACTGGGCCGTCACTGCCTGGTCACCGGGAGCCTTTCATCCTCCAGCCAGGCCTGCTGGAGCTGCATTCACAGGCTGGTTTCCCTCGGGGCACACTCCTTTCTCACCCTATGTCTAACCTGTTAGTGCATCCTCAGAGATAGCCTTACTGAAGAAAATAGAGCAAGATGAGGGCACGGGGGATTCTAAAGAAGAGGGCAGGTATGGGGAGAAGGCAGCAAGCCCTGCAGCCTCCAAGAGGTGAGTGCAAAGGCCCTGGGGTAGGGACCTTCTGGGAACATTCAAGAGTCAGGTGTGTCCTTTACACACAGTTACAACCCTGAAGCCTTAAACAGTGCCTGACACATCATAGGTGATGATAAATATTCACTGAAGGAATAAAAAAAGTCTCAGACACTCAGGAAAATCCGTTGAATGAAATGAGAGTGCACTGCCTTCCAGATATGGCTGTTGTTGAAGGAATGGCCAGTCCTCACCTGGAGGCCTCAGAGCCTCGGGGAAGCCACGGTACAGATATGGGGAAGACTCCAGTGCAATAAGAAGGCCGGCCCCACAGATGGAAGTCTGCTTCCCAGGGCCACGCACAGAAGCACCGAGCAGGTGTCAATGAATAGAGTTCCCTTAGTCTCGAAATCTCCCAAAGCAAATGGCAATTATTGTGAATAAATGAAGGCACGATCTTGTTAGTCTTCCTGCTGAAGAATCCAAAGCCAGAGCACGCTTCCCGCGTGGATCTGGGAAACAAAGGTCTTCAGCAATCTGGGCTCCAGAAAGCGCCTGTGGGCCGGGAGCGGTCAGCCTGGCGCCCAGCATCCTGCCTGCTCATCACTGACCTGAGGCAAGTGGAGTCTCCTCCTGCCTATTCGGAAACACACAAGGCGGAAAAGTGATTTCAGCAGTACTTACAGATGTCAGCTATCTGATTCACTGCCATCCTTCACCTCAGAGATAGCTTCGTGCCAATTACAGATGGGCCGGAGATTGACATGGAAGCTTCATTTTTTCCCTTCAAAATATTTGGTCCAGCGGAGTCCCTTGTCCTCTTGTTCTGTCGCCACATCTCAGGATCAGAAGGTTATTTCAAGTGTATAACTAGAGCCTTTCTAGGGTAATTTTTCCCTCCAAACTCCTCCCCATATAGGCTTAAATACCCTTTTTAAAGAAAAATAAAATCACAAAGAGTTGCGAATTTATCTCCATAGGTTTTTGGTGAACTCACTCAGAAAAACAGGAAGTGAGAGGAAAGTAGAAAAACACTTACCATCTCCAGGCTGGGGGATAAATCTCCCTGGGTGGGAACCATGTTCGCCCGAGGGGAACGGCTCCTGGGTGGGGTGGCTGGTGGTGCCTTGGGGTGGATTTGGGAATGGATTCATGCGCCAGAGCCCATCTCCCCAGGCGGCCCTGGGCCCCGGCGTCTCAGCTCTCGGTCCAAAAGCAATCCTGTCACAGAGCTGGGAGGTCGCGAAACCAGCTGCTGCCTGAACCCCGTCTTCACGGCCCGGGGCTGCTGCCGTGACAAAGCGGACTGAACTTTATTCCCTCACAGTCTGGAGACCTGAGGTCTGAACTCGAGGTGCAGGCAAGGCTGAGCTTCCCCGGGGTCGGGGGGGTCCCTCCTCCTCTTCCAGCTGCAGGCATTTTCTGGGCTGTGACTACACCACCCTAACCTCTGCTTCCATCCTCACAGGGCCTCCCGCTCCGCATCTGTGTCTCTTACAAGGATGCTGCCACGGGCCTTAGGGCCACCCTAGTCCAGGATGTTGGCATCTGGAGATCCATAGCTCATTTCATCTGCAAAGGCAGTTTCTCTAGATAAGGTCACATTCACAGGTTCCGGGGGTCAGAATGTGGACATA
This sequence comes from Hippopotamus amphibius kiboko, assembly GCF_030028045.1. Classification (NCBI taxonomy): domain Eukaryota; kingdom Metazoa; phylum Chordata; class Mammalia; order Artiodactyla; family Hippopotamidae; genus Hippopotamus; species Hippopotamus amphibius. The sequence goes on from NC_080190.1 coordinate 2,316,477, forward strand.
TATTTTAGGGGCCACCGTTCATGGGACTGCCCCAGGATCTCACACTTAAAGACTGTGGCCGCTGCTCTCAAAAGAGCGGCATTGGTCCTCCAGGCCGGGCACCCTGGAGGGAGGAACTCAAGCTCCAGTTCATACCCATTGATGGGTGATGGAGAAGATGTAGGGGCGAGACCTCAGATGCGTTCCAGAGGTCTGCGTGGGAGCCTAAGGGGGTCGGTGGATGAGCCCCCCAGCCCCTTGTCCCTCGTCCCTCGGTGAGGAAACAGGCATATTCCACATCAGGGGTGGCACTCTGCAGCCCACGGACCACATCTGGCCCACCGCCTGTTTTCTAAATAAAGTTTTATTGGAACACAGTCACACCATTCCTTCACAGCGGCTTTCACACTAGAAGAGAACTGAGTATTTGCCACCAAGACCCCGCAGCCTGCAAGCCTAAAGGGTGAGCAGTTTGGCCACTTACAGAAAATGCTTCCCAGCCCCTGACCTGAGACTTACGACCTTCGATGCTCCACTGCCGGGGCCCAGCAGGCCTGGCCCCACCTGCCCGCAGCCGTACCTGGCCAAGCAGCCCGCTCTGTGCTCACCTCTTCCTCCCCCGTCTCACACCCCACTCCCCACAGTGGATGACCTACAGGTGCTCACACCTGCCCCCTGGGCCACTTCTGGGGGAACTCGGAGGAAGACCCTGAAGGTGTTACAGACCCTCCTAGGAGAAAAGTGGTGATGGGGGGGCCCCATGGAATGACCATCCAGGTGGGACGGACTGTGCTGGAAGGCTGGCTGGAGTGGAGGGAGTGAAGGGGAGGGCTGTTGGGGGAGGTGGGTCAGAGCCCAGGGCACCACAAGCCCCAGGGGGGGTCTGGGGACCAGGCTCGTGTGGGAGGTGGTGAAGCTCCTGTGTCCCGGGTCTGGTCGCAGCGTGCGGGGCTCCTGCTGGCCCGTCTGTACCCACAGCCTCAGGCTGGCCTAGCCTCGTGCCAGAGGGACTTTAGCAGTCACCACTGCCAAACCACCCTTCTACTGTTCTTAAGGAAAACACAGGGATACCGAGGTTTCCTCAGCCAGCCTGAGCGTGTGATTCACTCTTCCTCACTGGTGCAGCTGGATTTGCTCTAAAGTGTCCTGAGGACAGAGAGCCTTTGCTGTTGTCTCTGTGTCCAGGGCCCAGGTCACCAGGAATGGCCCTGCTGCGGCCGGGTGACAGGCGGCCCTCTGCCCAGCGGGTGTGAGCACGTGTTGGCCGCATCTTGACCCACAGCCAGGTGGGACTGTCCCGCCAGGGCCAAGAGCCAGTCGCTGCAGCTTAAACTCCGTCCCGTGACCCCAGGAGACCTGCAGGGCCACCGTCCAGTGCGGAGGGAGGCCAGCCGTGTGCCTGATCCGGAGAAAACCGACCAAGCAGTCTCGAGATGGGGAGCCCAGGGTTCACGAGATTATCGATGTTCCCACTGTGCAAATTCAAGCCTTTTGTAAGGCTGTCGCAAAGCTTTTGTAAAAGTCGTCTTTACATCGGAGAAATCTGAATTTTCCGTCTGCAGAGAAGAGCTTTTGCTCAGGTGCTGGCAACGAGGTGGCAGGAGCTGGGATACTGGTTTTGGGGGGCTGGCTATTCCCTCAGGAACCCCCCCCCCCCAACCAGGGCCAGCAGGGTGAGGGAGACGGCTCAAAAACCAAAGGCACGACATGACGAGAGTTTACTTTGGGTTGTAAGAGCAACAGTTTGACTGGGCCGGGGAGAGCACGTAGAATGAGAGGCGGAGATATCTGCCTTCTTACGGAGCAGAGTTACTGCGCTCGGCGCACCCCGTGTCACTGGAAGGCCATCCTGTGTGGACGGCTGTCCCCAGGGTGGGCCCCAGCCCCAGGGGAATGCCAGCGGGGAGTGAGACATCAGAAGGCAGTGCTGTGCATCTGACCAAGGGGTACCGGTCAGCTTGCGGGAGGGGGTACAGGGAGAGGGCCCTTCCTGGGTTCCTTTCAAAGGATTGTTGGCTTCTCTTGCAAAGCATCTGAAACGGTGCTTCCGGGGAGGACGCAGGTTTGGGGGTTTTCCGTGTTGGAAGGTCGATGTTTCTTGCTTTTTTCCAGCTGATCATCATTCTATGTTTCACGTGGAATCGGGACCTTCTGCTCATACATGTCTCTCTCGGCTTGTTCTGCCTGGAGGTCGTTTCTCTGCAGCTTCAGATCAGCCCCACCGGCCCAACCAAGGGAGGAAGAGGTGCCATTTGGGGCAGACCCTAGTGAGCCGGGCAGAGCCCCTCTGAAGCCCCCGCAGCCGTTGGGGAACAGCTGTCTGGAAACAGCTTGTAATTGGCCCACAGTGGAGAGCTTAAACTGGAGGTTGCTTCTCCAGCGTCCAGGGCCCCCGCCTGTTACCCAAGGGCCCGCTTCCTGTCTCCCGATGGGAGATGAGCGTTGAAAGCATCAACTTCCAACCTGCATCCACGTCACGCTCATTAAGGACACCCTGAGTCATGGCTTCAGGTTTAAGGAAAGAAGCCGAATTCTTTGTCCTGAGCCCAGATGATTCTGGTGCCTCTGGCAGTCGGGTGAGAAGGATGCATGCCTGTGTGCACACGTGCACGTGTGGGGGGTGGCTCTCGGTCTGCAGGGACGTATCAGACAGTTCTTTACCAGGAATGACTAGAACCTGATCAGAATCGCATACGTGTTATCTCAGAGCTAAGATGCCTAAACCAGGAACCATCTTCCTTCTAAATGATGGCAGCCCTGCCCTACCCGAGTGCTTTCCCCAGATGCCAAGGGTTGGGTGGGCTTAGTCTGGACAAGGAGTAAAACTTGTGGCCACAGACAGGGTCAAGTTTGGGGAGAGGGGTGCTGCAGCCAATGGTAGATCATACAAGTTTGAGATGAGTGCAAAATAAAGCACGTGGGGATTGGGGGTGTGTGTGTGTGTGTGTGTATGTGTCAGGAGGTAGGTGTGCTAAACCTTCCACCTGGGACCAGGGCTCAGGACAGACTAGGAGGAACCATAGGGAAGAATGATCACCAGAGACACTGCTGCCCTTTTCCTAAGAGGACGGTGTCCTTTTAACCAGGACCCTCCATCGTGGGGCACAGTGACCACGAGCTCAGGTTGTGGGACCAGAGAGCAAGTTTTCCATCTTGTCCATCACTAGCTGACTTGTGACCTTAGAGGCACATGTCTTTAAACCTCAGTGTTTTCCTCTGTGAGACGGGGAGCATACTGACACCTCCCTCAGAGGTCAGGGCTTTAAATAAGATGATGCACATGAAATGCTCTGCTCAATGTCTGGCGTGTTACAGGTGTTCTGAAAATATTATTTGTAACTGCTCTCTGCTGTTTGTTTTTAAATAGATATTATTCTTTAAAACAGTTTTAGCTTTACAGGAAACTGAGCAGAGAGTACAGAGAGTTCCCATATGTCTCGCACCTAGTTTCGCCTCCTATTAACATCTTACACTAGTACGGTACGTGTGTTACAATTAATAAGCCCATTTTGATATGTGGTTATGAACTAAAGTGCACAGTGTACTCAGGTGTCCCTGTCCCAGGATCCCACCCAGGACACCACATCGCATTTTGTGTCATGACTCCTGGACTCCTGTTGGCAGCGACACTCCCTCTGACTTTCTTTGTTCTGATGACCATGCTAGGTATTTTGCAGGGCGTCCCACTATTTCAGTGTGTCTATTTTTTTACGGTTAGCCTGGGGTCATGAGTTTTGGGGAGAAAGCTCACAGGGTCAAGCACCATTTCCATCACATACTATCAAGGGTACTTACTGTCCACAGGACATATCTCTGATGCTCTGAACCTGATCACCTGGCTGAGGTCATGTGTGTTCGGTGTCTCCATGGTCAGGCTGTATTTAGCCCCACCTTTCCACACCGACCACTTTATTAGGAGGTCAGCAGCGCAGCTCACACAGAGGTGGAGAACTACGCTGTGTAAATGGTCTGGAGCTCTTCTGCTTGGGACATTGGTTTGCTCTCCATTTATCAATTCATTCAAGCATTTATCTGCATCTGTGTGGAACCACGGGTACTTGTTGTAACTTTATATTTGCGGGGACGATTGATGCAGTTAGATTGCCGTCTGCTGTGTGTGTAACTGTTTTCAAAGCTCCTGTTGTGCTTGCGTTTCCCTAGGAGCTCCTTCTTAAATGGAGTCTGTGCCTTTCAGCTCTATTATGATAACATGATGGTTTGGGGCTGGAGCCCTGTTGCTGCTGTGGGAAGGGAAAAGAAGGGAAGCATCTTACAATCTTATAATAAATTCAACCGCTTACTAGGCCTGTGACCTGAACTTGATTTTCAGAAGCTTTGTTTTGTTTTGTTTTGTTTTGTTTTCGGGGAAAGATCATTTTCTGGTTTTTATTGTTTATTTTTTCGCTTCCCTCCCCCAGGGGAGACAGGACAGTAGAGAGGCCGGGACGGGTTAATCGCCCTCCCCCGACGTGCAACAAGGCTTCCGTGAAGTCATTTCTCTCTTTCATGGAGGGCACTCTGGGCCTGTTTCTGAACCGTTGCATCCCCCTCCCCTGCAGAGCCACAAGGGGATTTTTCCTTGGCTCCTCTCTGTGAGAACCTGGTGGGATTCCTGGAGGTAAAACCCATGAAAGTAGGGCCCCCCCTAACGCTCCAGCCCCAGGGGTTTCTCACTTTCACATGAATCCACGCTCAGCCTCCAGAAATTCATCAAAATGTCCGTTAAACCCTCCTACGGTTGCGGCCCCTGTGGCTTCTGTTCCCAGCGTGTTGAGCTTTCTGACTTTGTGACCCCCGGATTCTCCCATCTCCCCAGGTTTTAGGATAGAGGTTTGTCTGCAACCTCAGTTCTCCGACAGGTCCAAGAAAAGTCATCAGCGTTCCCTTTGCTTATCTTCTTTTTGATTTGCGGGCAGAACCGGCACTTCCATGCTCAGCAAGTTGAAGCTGAGAGAACGGAGGTGCCATCGGCTGCTTTGACTCACCCCGTGGAACAGCCCCGTTGCTGGGGACGGTGGGGAGCTCAGCTCCCTGCCGCCATGGGCCAGGCTTCTGCCTGCTTGGGGTCACTTCGAGACGTGTCTACCAGACCCAGCATGTTTCACAGGAGTGACTGGGGTGGATGCCTCGTTTCCGCTGGGTGGTCACAATCAGAATCAAATGCTGATAATGCCTTCAGGAGATGCTTCAGAAAATTCTGTTTGATAAACTAAGTGTTCTTCAGCAACTTGAAGGTGATTAGGAAGCAATTACTGAAACAGAAAGGAACTCTGAGTACACAGGGAAACAGGAAGAATCCAGTCCACATTCACGGTCACACCCAAAGACTCCATGAGTCCCTGTGCAGCAGGAGCATGTTTTCAACCCAAATTAATGCCTCCTGTGTACAACTGACCTGCTTATCATAGAAACAGGACTGGATTTATCATTGCCTTATGGAGTCTGCGAAGGCTCCAGGCCCCTTTGTCTTCATTGCACCAGAATGGTGCGAAAGACGTTGGGGTGGTTTTCTCCAGACCTGTGCCTCTTACAGTGACTGGGGTGCTTTTCAGGAGACCAAGCTTGTGCAAAGGGAGAGCTTGATCGGGCTCTGGGACCAGGTCTGAAAATCGAGGCCTGTGGGGGGATGTCCATCAGGCGGGCTGCACTATGTGCCTTCTGGGCATTTTCTGATGCAAACTTGGAGGGAGAGGGAGGCAGGAAGCAAGGTGAAAACATCAAGAAGTAGAGTGAGCTTGGATGTATCATCACCCTTGCAGACAGTGAGTCTGCAGTGGGGCAGGTGTGTGTGTGTGTGTGTACAGGCGTGTGCTCCTGCAGGCAAATGTGTCCGTGTATGTGATCGTGTGGGTCTGTGATCGTGTGGCTCTGTGTCCGTGTGGGTCTGTGTCCATGTGTGTCTGTGTGTCCGTGTGTGTGTCTGTGTTTCTGTGTGTGTGCCCATGTGTGTCTGTGTGTGTGCACGTGTGTGTGTCCCTGTGTGTATGTGTCCATGTGTGGGTGCACTGTGACTGGAGTGTCACCTGCAGCCGCCCACTTGAACTAGATGTAATTAACGGTCCACCTCCATTGACTCCAATCTACCAGCATGGACCACACGGTCTGGTCAGGTTTTCGGGAGAGACACTGTTGGTTCCCACGGCGTAACCAGGTACCACACCTGTTGGGGAGTTCCGTCCTTCAAGCTGCCAGCAGGTTCTCTGTCCTCTGGACTCCTTGCTCTCAGTGGAGAAGCTGGCTTTCCCGTGAGAGACCCGGAGCACTGATGCCACGGTGGTGAGTCAAATGTTTCGTCCATCATTTCCTGGTTGGTTTACTTACCTCATGACGTGTTATCTGTGTGCTGCCGGAACGCACCCCACAGACACGCCGTGTCCCCGTCGGCCACCATCCCCGATGCACAGTGCCATCACATCCCCGTAGCTTGTCACTGGGGGCTCCAGGGGGCATCTGGAAACTTTGGGGCAGCCGTGTGCTTGGCCGGCCCCCATGCCTGGTGCCACCCCAGCCTCAGTGAGCACTCTTGGGGGTGGGGAGGCCCCGTGTCATGCTCTGGCCTTCTCTCTGGAGCCTCCTTAAAACGTACAAAGTCCCACAAGCCATTTGTGGCTGATGGGGGCCCAGGGCCGGTCTGCTGTGGCTGCAGGAGGCACGGGTGGCCGTGGTTTTGGGCAGAGCCAGCTTCACTAAAGAGCGATGGGACACGCCCCAGCAGGGGACACAGACACTCTGGAGCACCAGAGCAGGCTGGGCCATCCTAGGGCAGCTAGTCCTCCCTCTTGGGCTTCAGAGGTGTCGGGAGGTGGGAACCAGGCAGGCAGGCCTGGCACAGCGCGCTGGGAGCCCGGTGCAGACTGAGGCTCTGTTCAAGAGATCTGACCAAATTCAAGTTGAGACAGCAGGGTGTTAACCACACACAGGTTCTCCCAGGGGCCTGGGCGACCGCCTGGGTCACAGGCCAAGATGTGGTCCTGCAGCCAAGACCTTACTTGGCAACGGTGCCCTCACTCCTCAGGGGCAGGGGTCTGCCTGTCCCTCACCCCATCTCCCTATCTCCCCTGTGACTGTGTGATGGGGCCTGATGCCAGCAGGCCAGCCTGCTTCCTGATGCACAGGCAGCCAATCATCTGCTCACCTGCAAGTATCTCATTTCTGAGCATCTCATTTCTGAGCATCTCTTAGGCACCTGGCACTCTGATTTTGCTCGTAAAATAGACATAGGCCTAAGTGCACATTCCAGTCTGAAAGACAGAGTTTAAGTAACGACTCACTTGAAAATAAATTACAAGGTGCTGGTGCTGTCAGTAAAACAGACATCTCACAGGGGGTCACAGGGAGCCTCGGTCGTGAGTGCATGTGCAGGTGTGCAGGTGTGCAGGTGTGGTGTGCGTGCAGGTGTGGTGTGCGTACAGGGCATGAGTTGGAGATTGTGTGTTTGCATGTAGAGGTGTGTGTGTGTAGGTTTTGTGTGGGCGTGTGAGTGTGCGTGCAGGGGTGTGTGGTTGTGCCTGCTTGTGAGAAGTGGATGTCTGTGGGGGCAGGGAGGAGAAGAGCCAGGGAAGCTGGACTCCCCTTAGAAGTGACCCTGACCCATGTGCCCAGAGGGGCACGAGCAGCCCACTGAGAGGAGGGGGGTGATGGGCCAGGTGGGGAAGAGGGCAGGGCTCGGAGGGCAGAGTGGCTGGAGGCCACACACACCACATGGGGCAGCTGGCGGGTCAGGGGTGTGGCCTGGGCCCCAGGAAGTTCTAGGGTAGCAGTGACAGGGTTGTCGGGCTGTTCTAGAGGTCACTGTCACTGCAGGTGGGGACTCATTTGGGGCTGGGGGTGCAGGCCGCTGAGTACTGGGCCCCAAGTCACAAAGGCCCATGGGCCCACCCTCCGCAGAGAGAAAGCAGACGTCCCGCTGTGGACAGCACCCAGAGGGGTTGCCCCCCACTTCAGAGCCCAGCTCTTCTCCCTGCAGCCACGCTGGGGAGACTCCTCCCCCTGGGCGGGGCTGCATCTGTGGACCAGGGGGAATTTTCATTAAGGGAAACCAGCCACATCGCTGAACTCCAGCTTTATACATTTGGCTTAAGTTTTGAGTTCACAGGGGGTTTTAATTTTTTTTTACTTTTACATTTCTGTATTCAAAAATCATGTGAAATGACAAAATATGAAAATAGGTTAAAAAATTATCCTGTCGTCTTGCTGCAGCCGCTGTCTCTTCTGTCTTTTTCCCTGGGTGAGCACCACAGAGCTGCCCTCACCCTGACCACATCACCGTGAGCCCTGCTTTTGCATTTGACATGATTTTGTCTGCATTTTCATATTGCTACTTCTTCATAAGTTATAGCAAAGAGAATACACACATGTGTAAACGTATGTTCAATAGGAAAACACTGACAATGCAAAAATGCAGAACGCTACTAGCCCTCCCCCAAACTCTATTCACGTTTTGGAATAGGGCCTCTCACTATTCTGCCCATAAATGTTCACATGTAGTTACAACGTGGGTTATGCTGGTCATGCGATTGCAGAGTCAGCTGTGTGTACCTGGTGTGCAAGCTCTTACGTACGTAATACCATACAGTGATTAATTCTGCATTCTGAGTGTGCAATGAATGTCCCATAACCTATTTCACAAAGCCATGCTTAGGGGCTCTGCGCCTTTTTCTATTCCCTCTCTCCTTTCTCTCTCCTTCCTTCCTACTTTTCTTTTTTCCTTCTGTTTGTCTACTGTAACGTGTTATGATGAATAACCTTGCAGCCTCTATTCTGTGCAATTGCCCCATTATTCTTAGGAAAGAGATGAGTAGAATTGGAATTGCTAGGTTAAAGGCTATGTAATTTAAATATTTAATACCCATTTGTCAAATAGTCACAAGACATTTGCCACAATTTACATTCCTGCTAGCAAGGCGTAAGAATTTCCCCATAAACCTTCCAAATATAGACAATATCATGTTCATAATTATTGCCAATTTGATAAGAAAGAAAAATATGTCCTCATCATTTGAATTTAAATTTCTTTGACTTCTGGTGCAGTTGAGGCTTGATGATGTGCATTTTGCATCTTGTTAGATTTTTTTTGAGTGCTTATTTAATGGTTTAGAGCACACACTTTTAAAAACAATACAAGTCATGCTTAAGAGCCAGGGCTTGGGACTAGAGGGACTGGTCAGGATCCCGTGGCACTAAGAGCTGGGAAAGCTCAGGCAAGGCACTTCTGTCTGCAGTCACGGTCTCTAGCTGACAGGATGACCGTAAGATTCAGTGGGGTAACACGGAGTAGCACCAACACGGGTCTCGTGTACACCAAGCACTAAAGAGATGGCGTAGTTTTTTTTTTGTTTAAGAACTTTTATTGAGATACAGTTAACAGACAATAAACAGCATATATTTAGAGTGTACAATTTGGTATCCCAATCTCCCAGTTCATTCCCCCCCAACCCTCCCTGCTTTCCCCACTTGGTGCCCATGTGTTTGTTCTCTACATCTGTGTCTCTATCTCCGCCTTGCATTTCCTCTTTCATAGTTGTTAGCATTTGCCTTAGGTATTGAGGTGCTCCTATGTTGGGTGCGTATGTATTTATAACTGTTATCTCCTCTTCTTGGATGGATCCCTTGATCTTTATGTAATGTCCTTTCTTGTCTCTTGTAACATTGTTTATTTTAAAGTCTATTTTATCTAAGTGTTGCTACTCCAGCTTTCTTTTGATTTTCATTTGCATGGAATATCTTTTTCCATCTCCTCACTTTCCGTCTGTATGTGTCCCTAGCTCTGAAGTGGGTCTCTTGGAGACAGCATATATATGGGTCTTGTTTTTGTATCCATTCAGCCAGTCTGTGTCTTTTGGTTGGGGCATTTAGTCCATTTACATTCAAGGTAATTATCAGTATGTATGTTCCTATTACCATTTTCTTAATTGTTTTGTTTTGTCTTTGTAGGTCCTTTTCTTCTCTTATGTTTCCCGCTTAGAGAAGTTCCTTTAGCATTTGTTGTAGGGCTGGTTTGGTGGTGCTGAATTCTCTTAGCTGTTGCTTATCTGTAAAGCTTTTGACTCCTCCCTCGAATCTGAATAAGATCCTTGCTGGGTAGAGTATTCTTGGTTGTAGGTTCTTCCCTTTCATGACTTGAAATATATCATGCCACTCCCTTCTGGCTTGCAGACTTTCTGCTGAGAAATCAGCTGTTACCCTTATGGGAATTCCCTTGTATGTTATTTGTTGTTTTTCCCTTGTTGCTTTTAATAACTTTTCTCTGTCTTTAATTTTGTCAATTTGACTACTATATGTCTTGGCATGTTTCTCCTTGGGTTTATCCTGCCCGGGACTCTCTGTGCTTCCTGGACTTGGGTAGCTATTTCCTTTCCCATGTTAGGGAAGTTTTCAAGTATAATCTCTTCCGATACTTTCTCCGGTCCTTTCTCTCTCTCGTCTCCTTCTGGGACCCCTATAATGCGAATGTTGGTGCGTTTAACATTGTCCCAGAGGTCTCTTAGGCTGTCTTCAGTTCTTTTCATTCTTTTTTCTTTATTCTTTTCCACATCAGTGATTATCACCATTCTGTCTTCCAGGTCACTTATTCAGCCTTCTGCCTCAGTTAATCTGCTATTGGTTCCTTCTAGTGTATTTTTCATTTCAGTTATTGTGTTGCATATCTCTGTTTGTTTGTTCTTTAATTCTTCTAGGTCTTTGGTAAACTTTTCTTGCAACTTTTTGATCTTTGCATCCAGTCTTTTTTCAACATCCTGGATCATCTTCACCATCATTATTCTGAATTCTTTTTCTGGAAGAGTGCCTATCTCCTCTTCATTTAGTTGTTTTTCTGGGTTTTATCCTGTCCCTTCATCTGGCACAAAGTCTTTGCCTTTTCATTTTCTCTGTCTTTCTGTGGCTGTGGTTTTCAGTTCCACAAGACGAAATACTGCTGGTACTGCTTGATACTGCTGTCTGCCGTCTTGTTGAGAGATGGCATAGTTTATTGATGGGATATTTATGAAGTCCAACATGAATATAGAAGAATGCAAAAAGCATAGGCACACAGCATGAAGACTTTTCAAAAGTAGATTATACCTGTAAGGATCTAGATCACAAAATTAAACATTGCCCATACCCAGAAGCCCTGGCCATACACATTCACATCACTATAGCACCCCCTCCAGGGCAGCCACTGTCCAGACTGTCATAATTGGTTTTGCACGCCTTCAGGCTGTATATAAATGGGATCACAGGTCATTCCCACTCTCTATGGCCTCCTGTAAGAAGGCTGACCACCTGAGAGAGCCTGGCGGGCAGGTCATGCACAGGAGCTCTGATGACGGGCCCCACAGAGCCCAGCTTCCCAGGGTCTCAGTCCAGGCACGTGGGCAAAGAAGCGTGTCATAACAAGATCCCCAGCCCCAGCTGCTCCAGCCTCAGCCGTTGGCCTCACAGCAGCCTTTGCCATCTTCCCAGGAGAGACGAGCCATCATCACCCTGCTTGTCCCCAACCCGCTGATCTGTGAGCATGTCGGACGGCTGTTGTTTTACCCACTAAGCTTGGGGGGTTTTGTTACATGGCAGATAACTGAGTTGCAGGGCTCCTGCGGACCAGGTGGGAGCACACGTGCTGTCATGGACTGGCCCTGGAACTCACGGGTGCTGACTCTGCTGTGCGCTTTCGGTGGAAGCTGTCAGTAGCCTGTGGAGACTCAAAGGGCAGGGCATCGACCCCCAGCTGCTGATGGGTGAGTGTCAGGGAACGTGTGGTTGCACCTTACTTCCTTCACTGGACACTGTGTGTGTGGGGTCCGTCCAAGTGGGATGAGCAGTTGTAATGCTCTTCTCCTCCATGTCGGGTCTCCCGCTGCCTGTTTGTGGCACAGTTTCTCCAGCCCTTCTGCTGCCAGTGGATGTTTGGGCTGTTTCCAGTTTTGGGTGTGTGTTGGAGAGAGAGCTCCTGTGACCGTGAATGTCTCGGGTGAACACATGCACACATTTCTGTCCACTGAACACCGAAGAAGAGAATCGCAGGAGGTCACTTCCATAGAGAATACCAGGCTGCCCCACAAAGCCATGACACCAACTCACTCTCCAACCAGGACTTGCCAAGGCACACAGAGCCTCAGATATCTGCTGACCTTTGCTATTTCTGAGTTTACCCACAGGCTTCCTCATGAAGGGGGCTTGCTGTCCCACTGCGGTTCTAACCTGCATCTCCTGATGAGTATTAGCATTGAACACTTTTTCTTTTTCATGCTCAATGTCAATTTGTGTTTTTTTAAATCAATGTCAATGTGGATAATCATTTCTGTAAAGAACTGGGTCCATCTTTAATTGGTCTATTTTCTTATTGACTTGTAGGAGTTGTGGCTATATTCTAACCATGAGGCATTCTTCATTTTAAATGTAGTGTAAATATCTTTCCCTGCACTACAGCCTGCCACTCCACTTCCTTAGTGGAGACTTTTAACGATGGAAAGTTTTTATTTCAATGTAGTCTAATTTACCAAATTTCTCCTTTACAGAAATTCCTATTGTTTCAATTTAAGAAATCTTTACCTACTCCATAGTCTTGAAGATTTTTCCAATATTATCTTCTGAAAGCTTTAGTGTCTTATCTTTCACAAGTAAATTTTGAATCTATTTGGGGCTTATTATTGTTTTGTGTGTGTGTGTGTAGTATGAAGTAGGGGTCAAGATTATTTTTCCCCTTGGAGATATCCATGGACCCATCATTACTTTCAAAAATGACCAGCCTTTTTTGGTCTTCATTGCAGTTTCATCTTTGTTATGAATCAGGTGACTAGGCAAGTCGAGGTCTGCGTCCGGGTTCAATCAGCATTTCTGTCCCTGTGTCTGCACCACACTGCCTTTATAACTCCTGCTTTGTAATATGTCTTAATATTTGGTAATGTAAATACTCAATTTTTTTTTAATTCTTTATTTTCCCCTTTGCCCATCTTTAACTCTTTGTGTTTCTAAACTTTAGAATCAAATAGTTTAATTTACACACAAAAATCCTACTGGTGCTTTCAGTGAGTTGCATTTTGCAGCTCTGATTGCATCGTATTTGTCCAGTTATGTGAAGCCAAGGGGCTGGGAGTGGCAGCCAGGCAGCCTGATGGGTTATTAGAGAGCAGTTGCTCCTGCTTTGTGCCCTCTTCTTAAACCGGATCCTAGCGTATAGCGCATTTTAATATGGTTAAAAAAAACAATAAGAGATCTATTGGTACATTGGTACATCAGTGCAAACCATGTCTGTGGTTTATGAGTGTGTGTGTGAGTGTGTGCGTGTGTGTGTGTGAGTGTGTGTGTATGTGCGTGTGTGTTTCCTCCACTTTGCAGAAGAGGGTTATTTTCCATCCAAACAACGAAGACTCTCTTTCGCCATTAGCGTTTATTGATGATTTTCAGAAAGTAGTTTCCTTAGCAACCAACAATTTTCATGTTTTCTCAACATACATCTGGACGTTATGAAAGTAATCTAGACTCTTTGTGCAGAAGGCATTACATTTTAAATAATGAATGCCTACCCAGCGCCTTCTATCACAAAGTCCTGCTGAGCAAGACTGGAGATGCTCTAATGGATGTCCTACTGTCCTCACCTCCTAGAATGTTCCCTCTGGTGGGAAGACACACACACACCCACATGCAAACACACAGGCACACAGTGTGCACTCACGTTTACACACACTCGGGTCCACCTACATTCACACGTCCACATCCCAGACACACACACACTCAGGCGCACATAGCTCTGATATAGAAAGAGCCTGTGGGCCGTGGGGTGGCTGTGGAGGGCTTCCTGAGTGGCAGAGCCGTGAGCCTGCCAGCCTCGGCGCCAGGACGCCATTGGATGAAGTGTTGAGGTGTCTTTTCCGAGTGAGGCGTCAGTGCTTAGGGCCAATCCCACCCCGGGATCTGAAGGGTCTCTTCTCACCCTGCTGTGGGCAGGAGGCCCGAGCTTGGGACCCCACACCACAGCTACAAGCTCCCTTTCTGCCTTCTCCTCACAGACCCCCCACCCCCGACCCCAGCTTTCCCACCTGTGCAAGGGACAATTCCCGGGGGCCACATAGAACCAAACTCAAATGGAGACTCCGCTCACACAAGCACTTGCGCATCCGGGAAGCAGGCGGGAGGCCCGTAAACAGCACCCAGATTATGCATAAAGGGGATTTTCAACAAAACCGTGCAATGGCACCAGGAGGTGAAGCCTCTGTAGCCGCCCCGGCCCCCAGGCATCCTCTGTCCCGTCCCTCACCCCGCACTCGGCCAGGCTGGGGCTCTGGCCCGCGTGGTCCTGCCAGCGAGGCCCCTGCATTAACAGACGCGTGCTGTCTTGGGTGCGACCCCCACACACGGAGGCGTTTCCTAGAGCAGCTCTGACACCCTCACCAGCCACGTGTGGCTGGAACAAAACCCGGAATCGTGTTCTCGCCGTGGCGCTGGCTCTCCTGCCGCAGCCAGCTCTGTGCCGGCGCCACCGGCACACCCTCCCACCCCGCCACCCCATGAGCGTGGCCCGGCTGATCTATGGAGACTGGTTTACAGGTCTGTGTGCTCACTGGAAGCACACTCGAAATGAAGCCCTTCTGTCTTTCCTACTCCCTCACGGGAGCTCGCGCGTTCATTGTTCTGAGGTGTTGATGCTTGACTTGGAGCAGGCTAGAGGCAAAGTGAATTTTAGGTTCTACCATCACCATGTTTCATTTAATAAAAAGCAACTATCTCAATAAAGAAGGATGCAGATGTAACCTTCAGGAAATAATGAGCTCAGTGACATGCCTTGTGAAAGATGCGTTGTGCTTTGGGGCTGCAGAGGCGCCCTGGGGGTGATGCACGCTGGGAAGTGTGGCTGGTGCAGGTGTCGGGCCTGGCTGCACGGGCAGAGGGCACTGCTTCCCATGCCTCCCGGGAGGTCACCCTCTGGCTCCCAGCACTGGGTCTCAGGAGGGCTGCCCGTGCAGCTGCTGCCGTGGAAAGGGTCCGGGGTGAGTGGTGTCTGGTTCCGGTCAAGTGTGATTCGAACACGAGGGTCGTTTCAGTAACCGGGTGTCCCCGGTGCCTGGATAAGGGCCTGGCTCACAACGGGTGACTCTGTGGGGGCCCAGGAGGGGCAGGGTTTTCCGAACTAGGACAGTCAGGGGTCAGCCACAGGATCCCAGGCTCCAGTGTGGACAGTGCAAGCAGCTGAGGACGGCCGATTTCCATCCTTTGCTTGCGTGAGCACCGCTCACGAGAAACCCTCCCCTGTGAGCGCTGAGCCGCAGGACCCCCGGCCGCCCCCACCTCAGCATCTCACCCACAAAGCAGGCTTCTCTTTACGGGGCTGCTTCTGGAAACGGCAGGCTTGGGCCAAGGCTTGCTCTGAGGCATGCGGGCCCTGTGTTCTCACAGCTCCCCACCTCTCCCTCGAGGGGAAGATCACACAGTCCCCCCAGCTGCTCTGAGGGGTACGGGGTGATGGCGGGATGCCAAGCCATGATGGGGAGGGAGCACTCAGTACACTCAGCCATCGCTCTCTGGACGGGATGTTGTGACACCTGCGTGTTCTCAGACCCGATCACGTTTGAGCAGGGAGGGCAGCCTCGGGCTGGGCTCCTGGCCCCTCCGTCCAGGGGCTGCCAGTTCCATGGGCTCCAACGTGAGCTTCCTGGACTCCAGGATGGAGAGTATGGGCCCAGAGGTCACACCCAGAGACAACACTCGAACTTGTATCCATGAGCACACCCCCCCCAAGGGACTGAGGACCCCTAGTCCCCAGAGCAGAGGACAGAAGTGGTCCAGGTGCAAGAAACGTTCCAGCAGCACTGGCCGCAGACGGCAACCCTGCAAAGACCAGACGCTCTTATCAAGCTTCAGTGAGGAATACACAGTATTTTTTAATGTAAGTGATGAAAGATTGTAGATGAATAGCTTAGCCGTGGCTGCTATGACTTAAACGCCCCTTTGCTTTAATAAGATTCCTCTTCCCTAAACAATAAGCGATAAACTGATAGTATCATTTCCATGCACATTAATGTGAAAAACAATATCTACCACTTTTCATTTTTGCTGTTTAAAGTTTTTATAGTAAATTGAGACTGACGACTCAAGTTATTTCATTTGATTTCTTGGAAAATATAGGCTTAGAAAGAAAAGCTAAGGGAAGTTATCTTCTACCTAGTAGCAATGGAGATGAGACATTTTGAATTTAAAGATACATGTTAAAATATAACTAACTACCATTTATGAGAAGTAATTAAAACAAATGTAGTTATTCCAGACTTAAACACTGAAACAGAGTTCATGCAGAAGTTGGGCAACATTAAATGATATTGCATATTTCATCAGGGCTCAGCTGAATGAAATTGATTAAATATGCCCTTGAAATTAACTATCGATCATCTTTAATTTGTTGGATGTAACCCAATTTATTTCCCTAAGGACTTGGACTAAATTTCATAACTTAGGCAATTTCTAAAAACCCCTTATTTATTTTTTTCCTGATAATGCAGTGTACTGATATCAGCATAAAACTACAAAGCATGGAAAATATGTACAGAAGTTTGTAAGTGAAAGCCAGCTGATGTGCCTTGATCAGAATATTTGTGGTCCAAGGAAGTACTGCAGAAGGAAAGCGTGATTCTACGCTTTCACTCGGTCTATAGATTGGCTACGTTACCAGTGTAAGCACTCCCCACATTTCATCCTGAGAAGGGACCATGTATTACTACAACGTGGAACTCAATCTCTAGAAGCTGAATCCCTGAGTATTCCCATCCATTTTCATTTAATGTGTAAGCTTCTCTTCACTTTCTAGTTTGTCTTCATGGTCTGCTTTTCCTTTCAGAAACCTTCTTTCCTTTGACAAGTTGCACGTGAGTCCCAGGACCCTCCCTTCAGGCATCCAGCAGGTGGAACTCAGACACACGCTCACATCAGGACATCTTGCTGCCAACGCTGTGATGAGTGTCTGAGTCGTGCGGTCTTTCCCCAGTCCCCAGAGAAAGAATGGCTGAGTGACTGTGGCCCGGGCACCATGGGCAGGCATCTGAGAGTAAAGTGGCAGGTGCTGTCGGCTCCTGTCTCAGATGGCGTCTGTTGCTCCACTTGGGGGCCCTTTCTCAGCATTCCTGAAGGACGGGGGGGATTCCATCTTCAGTACAAAGCTGATGTCCACACAGCACTTTCCCACACACAATAGTTAAGCTCTCCACTTCCTGAATGTACAGCCCTGCTGCTACTCAGTGTCTCCTTTAAAAGACCACTGATGCAGGCCAGTCTTAGCCGGACGCTCTTGGAGTGCAGCACGTGGGTTCAAATTAGCTAAGAAACAACACTTCTGCGTAGCTAGTCACAGCCAACTCTGAAGGCTGCTTTACCGTTGTGTTTGGACCGTTTCCACAAGGCAAGGTGATGTCCCACGGTGCTGGCCAGGAGCAGCCGGCTGTGTGAGAGCCTGGCCTCAGGTCCCCAGGGCTGTGCACACCTGTCAGCGGTCACAGTGATCGGGAGAAAGAGCCACGTGACATGGAGACAGAACGTGGGAGTGTGGCCAGGACGCCACGCTTTGGATTATGCTGTCCTGTTGGAGTTTTCACACTAGGGTGAGTCTTTTTTCTCATCTGGAATATAATGGGCTTAACCATGAAAAGTGGGCAACGAGGTGAGTGGTTTTCAAATTTTCACAGAGAAGAAACGCTTGCACATAGAAGATCTCATGGACCCTAGCAGACGAGAGGAGTGGAGGTGGGACACAGCTCTGGGGAAGTCAGGGTCAGTGTGCGGGGTGGGGGGAGAGGGTCGCTGTTGCATCTCTTGTGGACGGTGGCGGCACGGAGCCTATAAGACCCAACTTGATAACCCTGATAGGCTCTCAGCTCTGAGAGTGAGGGTTCTGAGAGGCAGCGGTTGGCATCCTTTATCATGTCTCCATTTCCCTCTAAGAAACTGAACATTTGTCTCTAAAGTGTTCTTTTCTGAAATAGTTATTATTTAGAAGGTGAAAAATAGTGCCCTGGATAAATGGATGAGGCAGGGGAAATGCTAATAATTATTTTCAAACTTCAAATATCTGTGGCTATTGTGAGAATAATGTATTTTAATTATTTATTGCTGTATGAGAAGCGATCTGAAAACTTAGAGATTTAAAACAACCATTGCATTTTTGAATACTTTTGTGAGTCAGGAATATGAAGTAGGCTTGGCTGGGTGTGTTTTCTGTGCTTGAAGGGATGTCAGCTCGGGCCTGGGCAGCGCCCGTTGGTATGTGTGTGCCTGTCTCTGTCTCTGTCTCTCTCT
Source organism: Hippopotamus amphibius kiboko (assembly GCF_030028045.1). Lineage (NCBI taxonomy): Eukaryota > Metazoa > Chordata > Mammalia > Artiodactyla > Hippopotamidae > Hippopotamus > Hippopotamus amphibius. The sequence goes on from NC_080190.1 coordinate 2,334,711, forward strand.
GTCTCTGTCTCTCCCCTGGTAGAGTCTCATCTTTAGAGCAGAGCCTCTTGTGTGGCTTGCACTTTGCACAGCGTGGTTGCCTGAGATGCCGTATGTCTTTCGTGGTAACTGACGCCCTGTTCTATGGGTGCAAAGCAGGTAGGAAAACCCACCCAGATTCCAGGGAAAACTCGCGGGCACCAAATACCAGTCCTAGTCAGGGGCCTGGCAAAGCCACAAGACAGAAGAGCCAACATGATGGGAGACGTCGCTGCAGCCAGATTTCAAAAATAAAATCTGCCACCTCAGGGACTCTACAAATACACCCTCCCAGGAGAGGCACAAACAGGACGTTCAGTTGAGGCGGAGCCCGCAGCGTGGAGACTGGGGGTGGGAGAGCTGGACAGGAGGCCTGCAGAGGAGCAGCTGCTCAAGGTCAGGGGGCCCCTCCAGGGAGGAGCCCAGCCCAGCCCTGCGGGACCATCACGGAACCTGAGAAGCAAAGGCGCCTCCACCTGTGTGGAGAGAACGTTCCATGCATCACAGGAGGTGGCCTCAGGGCCACGGAGCCACACCTGCTCCTGAGCTGCAGGGACGGTGGGTCAGTCCCCGAGCGGTGGTCACCAAGGACCCCGTGGAGAGGTGAGGATGCTGGGAGTTGGTGCCAGAGCCGTGACCTCCACACGTGCAGACTCTCGGTCCTCACTCAGGTTGCAGCTTCTGCCTGCGTCCTCTGAGTCCGAAAGCAGGTCCCTGTGTAAGAGAATGACCAAGAAAATGGGCAGCAGGACACGTTTAGGAGTGAAGCGTGGAAGGGAACTTAAAGGAATAACGCCTATGGTTCGTGCTGAGAGATTCTGCTCTACGGACTGTGCCGGGACGTGGCCGGGCGGGCAGACGAGCACGGTTCTCCCCCTGAGATGCGTGCCCATCACAAAGCAGGACCCCAGAGAAACCAGGGTCTTTTTTTTACAAGTAGAAACTGAAGGGATTGTGCTCGGTTTGGACAAGGCTGTCACTCAGCTGACCCCCACTAGACAGGGGTGAAGGTCCCCTTTGCAGGGCATTTTCTTCCCCCCGCCTGCGCTTGGGGCCTGACTTCCCTCGGCCAGAAGCAGCCAGATTTGTTCCGATGGGTCCTTCCTTCTTCCCCTGCTGGCGAGGGAAGGAGGGAGGGACCGCTGGCCCATGGTTAGGGGACAGCTGAAAGCCTGACACCCGTGGAGACAAATGGCCTTTTATTCATTTATTTGCCACTGAGATTTGCAGCCCAGGGAGGAGGAAGCTCCTACCAGAGCAGGGACGCACGGGGCTGCATCTGTGAACGGAGGGCACAGCCAGGGCTGTGGGAGAGGCTCCCCCCAACAGGAGGGTGGGTGCCCCCCAGCCCCGTGGAGGATGTGATGGGCTTCTTTGAGTAATTCCACGGGTGGTGGGCAGGGAAGCCCACTACTCTGGGATAAACATCAGGGCCGTGGCCAGAAAGGAGGACACTTAGAAAAGGCCTCCGTGACTAGAGAGAGTGCCCCAGCACTGCTCTGGAAGAAGGGACCCCCTGGTGGGCTCACAGGGCCCCCTGCTCAGCTGCTGGGTCGGGTTCTAGATCGTAAGCCGTGGGCCGTGAGATCTGAATTACCACATGCAAGATGGGTTTGCTGCTGCCTTCCATCCTCTGCTCCCTTGGGAGAAGCGTTTCCACCTGTAAAGACATTCGTACCAGGCTCAGGAGAATCATGTAAGCACAGGCTTCGGTGTAAGGACCGAAGTGTAGGACATTAATTAGACTAAATAGCAGCGAAATTGCAACTAGAGCACGAGGCAACACCTGGTGAGGCTGTTATTAATATTTAATATAAACAGTTTCGAAACTATCCTAGACACCAAGATAGAGGAGAAGAATTTCTCCACGTCGCGCTTATGATGGAGTAACAGGCACTTGGATGCAAGGTGTAAGTCCTGGCTGAGGGGACAGAACGCTGGTCCCACGTCCCTCCAAGCCACGTGCTGAGTTGTCTGCAAGGGCCTGGGTCTCTGGTGGGCCTGCACATCCTGGCTTCTCCAGTTTGCTTCAGCCAGTTCTCCCACTCTTAAAGCAATCAGAAAGGAAGGGCAGACTTTTGGGGGCATGTTTTATTTTATTTCCAAGTAATCAGGGAAGTTGCAAATGTTTGGGGAAAATAGGGTGCCTGCAGTCTGTTCTCTGTGGAAGGGGAGCGGACTGGGGGGAGAGGTGCGTGGAGGGGAAAACCAGCCCCATCAGAAGGACCTCACGCCCCACAGTCCAAAAGGCGCAGACCCCGAGTGAACACAGACGCGCTCCGTTTTCAAATGTGTCTGCATGTGCTCCTTTCTAAGGGGTGCTTCCTTTGTCTGCAGCCCCCCTGTTCTCCAAATATATATTTGAATCTGCTTCCAAGGCGCATTTACCAGGATGGCTAAGGTGCCGCTATTCTCAAAATGTGTGCGTGAGCTGCTTTTCAGCTGGACACCATAGGTGATTCCTCTTCCTTCTGGACCCCGGAACAGTTCCTGGAAGGTGGTGGGTGGGAGAGTGGGCAGGGCTGGTGGCCCCGGGTTGTCCTCGTGGAAGCTGATTTAAGCATCAAGGTTGAAAAATTTTCCTGCTTCCACTGGTGAGAGCGTCTCTCCGTCCTTTCTGAGGGCAGAATTTCAACAATCCTCTGCGTTAGTATCCCAGGGCTGCCAGAGCAAATTATCACAACGTGGGAGGCATAAGTCACCAGAAACATATCCTCTCACAGTCGGGAGGCCACGAGTCTGAAGTCCAGGTGTGGGCGGGTTGGTTCCCTCTGGGGACGAGGCAGCACCGTCCTGGGCCTCTCCTGGCTTCCAGGCGGCTGGCTGTCCTCGGCTTGTCCTCAACCACCCCATCTCCACCTCCATCGCCAGGTGCCCTTCTCCCCCCGTGCGTGTCCCTGTGTCTCCTCTTCTTCCAGGGACACCAGTCACAGTGGGTTAAAGACCCCTGCTCCAGCTGGACCTCATCTGAACCAATCACATCCGCAAAGACCCTATTTCCAAATCAGGTCACGGTCTGAGGCTTTGGGAGGACGTGAATTGCAGGGGTGGGGGACACTCTTCACCCCAGTATCAGAGCAAAGCCGCATTTCAGGAAGTTCTAAGTCTGCGGCCTTTTGCCCACAGCAGGGGCTGGCAGGGGGGAGGGCACGCGCCCCCCTGCTCACAGGGTTGCCGCCAGCTGGTGGGCCTGGGTTATGTGTACCAGGCTGATGCGCTGTCTGGGTGGGGCCTGAAAGTCCTTACACGGAATAAACTGCTCAGAAAATTCTTATCCTCGTAGAAGTTCAAGAAGCAGCTCAGAGATGCTATTGATTAGAAGGAATGCTATCAACATCCGAGTAAACAAAGGCTTCCACAGCGAGGAACGATGAAACCTTCTTATAAGTCAGGCGCGGTAGGTACTGGAGGCGCCTGGCCCAGTTAGCGGCCAGCTGGTTTGTTATTTTACAGCATCGGACATTCAGCGGTGAAGAGAGGGAACTGCAGTCACTGCAGATCAGGGACCCCCGTGAAGCAGCGGACCCTCGTCCATCCAGGTTTCGGGGAGAGAGACGGGGTGCAGAGTAGGAGCTGGGGTGGAGGCACAGGGCCGAGGGTGTGAGGCCTGGGGAGGGGCCCTGGACAGCTGTCGGGCATGGGGGGCCCTCCAGCCACTGAGGACGGAAGAGGCTCAGCGGACTTTGGGGCAGCTGGTTTGAAGGTCCCGGGGACAGAGCAGGAGAGCAGGGCCACGACACAGAAGTCGCTGAGCAGACGGGGTCACGGAAGAGGGCCTGGTACAGCGGTGCCCGGGGTGAGCACGCTGCCCGTGTGGGCGTGAGGACCCAGCGACCGGGCCATCGCCTGTCAGTGCCCTCGGTGGCCGGGGGCCAGCATGGCTCTGGGGCCTCTGTCACCGTCCCCGTGACAGGCGTCCCACAGGCTGAGCACGTCTGGGACCTCAGACGCTCGGGGATGCTTTCCCTGCCACCTCGGGGGCCCGCCTGGCACAGACACGGGGACTCGGAGGGGTTAGTCACGCGGCCGAGGATGCACGCGTCATAGCGCTGGGTGCCGAGTTCCACGCCCACCCTGATTCCCGTTCCCTTTGATTCCTGTTCTGTTCTGTTGGTGATGTCACAGCCACACGACCTCACCGTGAAGAAGGACCGTTTTCACCCCATGTTTCCTGGGAGGCGCATGCACTGATAAGTGAGACGTTTCCGGGGGCCGAGTGTTAACTGCTGTCCTCGCTGCCAGGAACGTTTCTAAAAGCCTCCTATCCCTGAATCCTTTTTTTTAAAGAACTCTTATTGAGATATAATTGACCTATAATAAGCTGCATACATTTGAAGTGTACAAATTGATATTTTTTCCTTATTAGTACTGTATCTCCCAGTTCATCCCACCCCACCCCCCACCTGAATTCTTAACAGCTGTCTGGTGGAGACCTTCTCATTCACTCTCCAGGTCCTTGCCGTGGCAGGAGCACAGGACACCTGGGCGTTTACCTGGGCATGTCCCTCACCAGCCCACAGGAGGAGCAGCCGGGAAGGGCGGCTGGGGACAGGCTCTGGGGCCAGGCTGCCTGCATCCGACCCGTACCTCTGCCACCTTGTAGCTGTGGCCATGGGCACAACTCCATCTTCTCACCTGTGAAGTGGTGATAACAATGGCCCGTTTCCTGTGGAGTTTTGGGGAGAGTTAAAGGAACAAAAACTCAGTGCTGGGGCCAGGGTCTGTCATACAGTCTGTTTCAACAGACATTGGATAATTTGGCTATTCCACACCCTCAGCACATGTGCGGACCCCTGGTTGGGATTTCTAATTTAATCTTTTCACTCCCAGGACTAAGTGGGTTAAGTCTGACTCAGAATTGAGGTGATGTAGCAGCCAAGGGCTCAACTCAGGGCTCTCTCTCACCCAGAGACCAGGGCCAGCACTGATCCCCAAGTGGAGAAGCTCCTTTCTGAAGGGAAGGGAAGAAACCCTCCAGCCTTCATGTTTCCTAAGCACACCACTTTCTCTCCTACTTTCCACCCAACACGGTCCATCGGGGGGAAACCCGCAGCCCCAGGCTCACCCCCGGCCTCCAATGCACACAGCACGGGTGGACCTTTTACACCTTCAGAGCCTTTCTCAACACACAACTCCAGGCTTCACCACCATAGGTCAGTTGAAGCTGACATGTGACTTGAAATCAATCAGTTTTTCTGGTCAGTAGCTTCTTTTTCTTTGTCTATTTCCACATTTTCTGTTTCCGAACCCAGGAATATTGGAAAGAAACCCTGGGGAGGTATTAAAACACCCAGCTCGCATGTCCCTGACTCTGCATTCACGGTCTCCTGTGTGGAGGGCATTCTGCCGTGAAGTTTACATCCAAGGGAGCAAAATAGAATTGGTCCAAATGAGTCTTGACTTCCCACACCCACCAGGTCGACAGATCTTGGTGCTGATGAAGCAAAGATGCAGTTATTAGGAAGTTTCCTGAAGTTGTGTCATAAAATAAACTCATAAGCAAAAAGGTCTGTCTTGTAAAATAACCACCTTTGTTGTTGTGGTGGTGGTGGTGGTGGTGGTGTGTGTACGTGTGTGCCTCTGTGTGTGTGTGTGTGTGTGTGTGAGTGTGTGTGTAGGGGCGGCAGGTGGGAGGCGGGACTCTGCAGGCACACACCTCCAGGAAGTTTAGATGATTCCAGAACTGGTCATGAGAACACCAGATTGTGCTTCTGGGGAAAAAAATGGTCTACTTTCCCTTGCTGAGACAAAATTGTTCTCTGTGCTATCTTCCCATGATTTCTGACTCTGTCTTATGAGCAAATACAGGACGTACTTAGGGGTTATTTATTATAAATGAAGTAAACGAAAATGCTCTGGAGAAGAAAGAAATATGACCACCAGGAAGAACCAGAAAATTGAGCTTTTCACAGACGCAGCCACGCATCCCTTCTCCTCTTCCTCTGCCTCAGCCGCCTGTGAACCGGCAAGAAGGTCATTAGATTCCCATAATTCAAGAGCCAAAGACTCCTTCATCTTGGTATTTCAGATTCTGCAGTGCTGTCCTTTTCTGAGGACTTTGCCTGCACCTGTGCCCCGTACAGCCTTTCCCAGCTGGGACCCTCCCCTGCCACCCGTCACCAGGCAGCAGTGGGGAGAGAAGGGGGCCAGGAGAATCCCCGGGGGGGGGGGGGGAGGTTCTGTGCCTCTAGGGGAGCGTCCCAGTTGTGGGCTGGGCTCTCAGGTGCCTGGTGACTTTGGGCCCAGACACCCCACCTCCAGCCCCCAACACTCCCGTATACACGCTCTGGCCAGGCCTGGCCGGGCACCGTTTGGTAGGAAGGCCGAGGCCAGCTCTGCCGGGCGCTGCACGGTCAGGCTCCCTGTGTTCACCCCTCCTTTATTCCCATCCTCCTTCCGTCACTCGCCCTTTACCTATTCCTCTGCACGTGTGTCCTGAGCGCTTCACGCCCCGCTCAGCTGGAGGAAGATGCTGCATTTTCTTTCTGTTTTCGTTCATGTTTAGTTTTACTGACCTTTTCCGATGTTTCGTTTTTTAAACTAACGTGTTGGAGGCCATTTCTTTCCTGATAAAATGCTTCTCTCCTTCAAGTGCTCACGTGGGAGAGCGGCCTCTGGGTCAGGGACCACCTTGCCAGAGGAATAGGTTTGGGGGGACCCACTCTGCCCCCAGTCGCAGGGCAGACATCTAGTCATGGATCAGGACTCCCCTCGTGGCCAGACCCCGTCCACCTTTCCTCCTCCGGGCGGCCCAGGGTCTGCCGTTCACGGTGGGCAGGATGCCCGCCCTCCCTCGGCCCCCGAGCGCCCGGCACAGACACCTGGCTGTCGGGTGCCGCTGTGCTGTGTGGCCAGCACAGCTCTGGGCTTAGACCGCGTGTGATCATTCACGACAGTTAATTCTGGGACGTTCTGACGTGGAAGCAGCCCAAATGTCCATCGACAGAAGGACGAAGAAGATGTGGTACATACACTGCTCGTGTGTGTACACAATGGACTACTACTCAGCCATGAAAAGGAAGAAAATAATGCCATTTGTAGCAACACAGATACAAGTAGAGATGATCATACTAAGTGAAGTAAGTCAGACGAAGAGAGACAAGCACCATATGCTATATCACCTATGTGTGGAATCTCAAATATGACACAAACGAACTTATCTACAAAATAGAAACACACTCACGGACATAGAGAACAGACCTGTGGTTGCCAAGGAGGAGGTGGGGGGAGGGATGGATTGGGAGTTTGGGATTAGCGGATGAAAACTGTTAGATATAGGCTGGATAAACAACAAGGTGCTCCTGTAGCGCACAGGGAGCTCTATTCAGTATCCTGTGATAAACCATCGTGGAAAAGAACATCAAGGAGAATAGATATGTGTAACTGAGTCAGTTTTCTGTACAGCAGAAATTAACACAGCATTGTAAATCAACTATATTTCCATTTTTTTTGATTCTGGGAAATATTGTACTATGAAACACCATTCTTTACAGAGACCCTTAAGGTGCTCAGGAAAAGTGGCCACAGAAGGTGTGTGTGTGCAGGGAAGGGTGGGTCCTTGAAGGTGGGAACTTCCAAGCTCGGCCTTCAGGTCACCAACACCCTTGCTTCGAAACAGGACTTTTGATTGAGCACATGTGTGCATTTTGAATATCAGAACATTCTAACTATAAATATTTCGAAACATTTAAATATGGAGAAAGTTCTATAAACCAATTAAACACCTCTGTGTAGGGACAGAGTGATGTGAACATAGCTATATTGCATGTACAGTGTTTCCACCACAGTGTTCGAGGACGTCCTTGCAAACATTAAGCTTCTGGTCCTTCCCTAAGACCTATATGCGATCACGTCTGCTCAGCCCAAGTCCTAATACAGTCCAGTTTCGATTTTGTCCATTGCACAGGGTGGGCATGTCCGCTCCTGAGCCCAGTGGCCCTGCGGGGAACCAGTTCTGTCCGTGGGGCTGTAGTGGCCTCCTCGTCTTGCACAGAAGTGGGGAGGCGTCATTTAGGTGCTGCTTCTGCCTGTGGGGCTTTGAGGTGCCAGCGGACATGAAAGCTCTTAATCCTAATGTAAACGACCAGGTAGAGGAAGGCTCACCTATTGGCAGGTCCCACACCTGAGATCCACCAGCCTGGAGTCCCCGGAGCCGGCCCATCCCCCAGGCTCGCCCATCCCCGCCTGAGGGACCCTTCGGAGTCTCAGCTGTTTGCAAGGTGCCTGGTGATTCATCCTCTGTAGCAGGCTGCAGTCTGAAGACAAAATATTATGAAATCCTATTCAGGGTGCAACCTTGGAGGCCTTTCTTTTCTTTTTCCATTAAGGATCAACTCAAAACTCAATTAACAAGTGCAGAAGGAAAGGAATGTGTTCTTAATGGTCTTTCCCACCACATCTAGGAGAACTGCCCATCTTTCCATCACAGGGTAGTGGCCAGGTCACAGGGCTACTATTTCTAAAGAACAGCAAAGCCCACCGCCCACCCACCCACCCAGAGCTGTTTGGAGAAGTCAGCATCCATCTCCCCACTTTCCACCCACCTGTGGAGGATAACTGGGTCTGCTGGCCGACAGAGCACAAAACGTCAAGACCCAGCAAACGTAACTGAAGGAAGTGAAGGCTGGACCGTGAAAGTTCTGCAGGTGTGTTGATGATCGTCCAACCTTTCAAAGGCCTCTCCATCTGCGCCTGCGGGGTCCGGCTTCTCATCAGGGCCTCAGCCCAAAACCTATTTCCTGCAAGAGCCTGTCCTCACCACCCTGGTTTCCTTGCCTCCAGCCTTTGACGCTCTCAGATCACCTTATTCTGTCACCGTGAACGTACCCACCTGTTTACTCTTAACCTCCCTCCCAGGCACACAAACTCCACGTGGGCAAAACCCAGCACAGCCTCCCTGCCGTTTCCAGCAGAGAGCAGATGAGAGGCACGAACTTCACGCAGACAGGTAGATAAATAGATAGAATATAGAGAGAGGTTATATATGCTAGTAATAGTTACATATTAACAAATTTTAATATATAACGTATAATCTATATCTAACATATACATTAATATTAAAATTATATCAATATATACGTTCACTCATCTATTTAAGCATGTATGTGTGCATGTACATCCACTCAAGAATCCACATACAATTCAATCATCCATTCCTACGTATGTTACTGAATGAATGAATGAATTGTATGCATCCTTACTTTTGCCAAGTGATAGTGCCTTTCTGTATAAGGTACTGATACACATATTTATAATTGTTTATTTTTTTTGTTTGTTTGATTTTGTTTGTTTATTTTTTTTGGGGGGGGTACACCAAGTTCAATCATCTGCTTTTATACACATAACCCCGTATTCCCTCCCTTCCTCGACTCCCCCCCCACCATCCCTCGAGTCCCCCCCATCCTCCCTGTCCCCGTCCTCTAAGGCATCTTCCATCCTCGAGTTGAACTCCCTTTGTTATACAACAACTTCCCACTGGCTATCTACTTTACAGTTGGTAGTATATATATGTCTGTGCTACTCTCTCGCTTCGTCTCATCTTCCCCTTCACCCCCCGCCCCCTCCCAAACCTCGAGTTCTCCAGTCCATTCTCTGCATCTGCGTCTTTATTCTTGTCACTGAGTTCATCAGTACCATTTTTAGATTCCGTATATGTGAGTTAGCATACAATATTTGTCTTTCTCTTTCTGACTTACTTCACTCTGTATGACAGACTCTAGGTCTATCCACCTCATAACATATAGCTCCATCTCATCCCTTTTTATAGCTGAGTAATATTCCATTGTATATACATGCCACATCTACATTTGATTTCAGAAATAGCTGAGTTGTGGAGAACACTGTAACTAGTAATGTGGGAGTTGCTGGATGTGGCCCTCACGTAGCTGGTGTTTGGGGGCCAGGGGTCTGCAGCTCCTGGAAAGCCATCACCTGTGCTCCTCTGGCTGAGCCCTCTGCAAACCCTCCAAGGCAAACACTCCTTAGGTTAAATATTTAAAAAGTGAAGAAGGAGGAGCAGGAAAAGCCTGGGGTGTGAATCCTCCTTTCGAAAGCAGTGGGCAGCCGAGTTTGGGTGAGCTTGTAAATTGATGCCCCAACTGCTTGATGTGAAAAAAAAATTGGAATTATGTAAAGTGGAAGGTGTCTCTGTCCCAACCAGCCGTCTCCATGATGTGAGGCGCATGGGGTGGGCGCCCCCGGTCTCGGCCCCAGCATCCCCGACGGGGCTGAGCCTCTCTGCGCCCCACCTCAGGTCCGCAGCAGCTGCCACACGGACCGCGCGCCCGGATTGCCAGGCTGTGGTGACAGTGACAAAGCCAACACTTAGGCAGGGCTAGCGTCACAGGCGACAGCTCATCGGAAACTTGCAGGCATCCTACGGAGCCGCGGTCATCATCCTTCCCTCTTTACAGATGGACAAACGGAGGAAGAGTGCGGTTACCTTGCTGGGGATTTAGGAGCTAGAAAATGGCAGAGCTGGGATTTGGACTCAGGATGCGTGGGCATCATCACCGCATGGCACAGCCCACGGGGCACCCGCCAGACCCGCCAACCGGCTGCAGGGACGCGTCCTCAGCGCCCAGCTTTGCCAGGCACCTCCTGAAATCGCTCCTGGGACGTTGAGCGGGGGCCGGGTCAGCAGCGATTGCAGGGTGATTACCCCCTGCTCCTGACAAGGAACACCTGCCGGGCCGGGAGAGCCTGCTTCCTTCCCTGCTCCCTGATTCCTCCAAGAGTAAAGGCCTTACGGCTCCAGGGGCTGCAACCGGGTTCTCAGTGGCTCACATTTGCAGTGAGAGACACCGCGTGTTAAAGAAAATGTCCCCCATGCCCCCCCCGGCCCCATGTGTCGGCCTCCCCTGGGCCACGCCCTTTGAGTCAAGCCTCCCAACGCAGCCATCACTGCCCCCCACCCCCGGCTTCTCCCCGGTGCCCAGGGGCACACTCGCCAGCTCAGACTTGTGCCAGAGAGCAGGGTGGAGTCACACGCCCACCTCACCATCCTCAGGTCCCAGCCTGACCCCTTGCCCTCGGCCAGCAGCAATCAGGGCCTCCTTTCCATCCTCACCGTCCCCAGGCTGCAGAACCCCCTGGGGAATGCCACGGGACGAGGCGGGACCGTGGGCAGGACTGGCTGCAGGGAGGGCCGAGCTGGCTGTGCCCCCACCGCACACCGTCTGATAGACCCGGGCCGCTTTCTCCTCTACGCAGAGAAGTGATCCCAGGGTGCAGCAGCTGTGGAGCCGGGGCCTCACAACTTCACGCGTTCCGGTCTGCAAACGCCTTACAGGACGGCACGGAGCAGGCATCCCAGCAGAGAGGAGCAGAGCTTCTGATTCAACAGACTGTAGGCCTGAGATACTCCAGGAGGGAGTGGGTGACCCCAGGGTGGGATCAGACCCACGGGCGGATGGGCCAGGCCTGCGGGAAGCACCGGAGCTCCCGGGCGGTGGGGGCTGAGGACTACAGGGGGTATCCCCGCTCTGGAGCCAGGGAGCCCACAGATCTGAGGATGAAGAAACCTGGTCGGGGCACAAAGAAGTCGTCCCCCCCGTCGTGACCACCAGCGCCGTTTCCACATGCACAGCGGTGTCCCCACTCCGTCCTCGGGGCAGAGGGGCCTCCCGGGCAGCCCGCCCCTTGGAGGAGGCAGAGCCCCGTGATGGGAGGGGGTGTCTGCGTCTGTGCAGCCTTGGGGACTTCCCGCTCGCCTCCTTGAGGGAGAAGAGGTCTCAGGTGGGGAACACGTCTCCATCACCGCGCAGAGCAAGGGCAGGCAGAGGCAGGCGGGCTCTGCGGGCGGCGGCCTGGATGTGCCATGGGGGAAGGGCTGGCAGGCATGTGGGGAAGGGCTGGGTGGGCAGGAGAGTGCCCAGCGCCGTGCTGGTCGGGGTCACAGCCAGCTGGGGTGGGCGTCGGGGAGGCTGACTTTCAGGCTTTGCCAACGTCTGTGGTGTATGTGCTGCGGCGTGGCGGACTCCTCGCCTCCAGCGGGGCGGCCCTGAGTGCAGAGGCGGGACACGTGTGACCCGGCGGCAGCACCCCTCGGACAGGCCCTGCTGGCTGGCCTCTGCCGTCGGCTCGGGCAGCCTGCGGCCGCGATGTGACGGCACCCTGGGCCCCGCCAGACTGCTGCTCTCAGCAGGGCCCCCTTCCTCCGCCTCTCCCCGCTCCCCTGGAGCCGTCATCCCCCCTTGAAACGCTCACAGAGGGGTCACAAGGTGCAGCCGCAGGCCTCCAAGGGTCCGTTTGAAATAAACCCGTTTACAGAGTCTAAAGCGCTTCTATTTCCCTGAGCTCAGCAACGGCTGAGGTGAAGCCTGGACCCGCGATGTCTCTGCCTGACCTCGCTTCCATCCAGTTCCACAAATCCCGCCCTGCTCCGTCTGAGCGGGTGTGAAGATGCGCGGGCATCTCCAGTGATTTAAGCCTCCCCAGGAGTGCGGGTGCACAGGGCCCTTTTCTGGAAAAGGAAGGACTAATTTCTGTGTCAAGCGAGCTGAGGAGAGAGGCGTTTTTCTGGATCACCACTGGCACCTGGGAGCTGGCCTGGAGGATGGGGAGGGCTCCCCAAGAGTTAAGAGCAATGTGGGGGAACAATAAAAGTGGAGTCACTTCCCTATTTCAAACCGGAAGTTATCAAGGACCCTTAAAGAGGAGCTCATTATTTTTTTTCCATATGGAAAAATAACAACTGGCTGATTTTATTATTTTTTTCTTTAAGAACTTTTATTGAGATACAATTGACATACAGTAAACTGTATATATTTAAAGTGTACAATTTGATATTTTTTCTTATTAGTGATGTATATATGGCAATCCCAATCTCCCAATTCACCCCCCCCCAAACGCCCCCGCTTTCCCCACTTTGTGTCCGTATGCTTGTTCTCTACATCTGGGTCTCTATTTCTGCCTTGCAAATGGGTCGATGTGTACCATTTTTCTATGTTCCGCATATATGTGTTAATATATGATATTTGTTTTTCTCTTTCTAACTCACTTCACTCTGTGTGACAGTCTCTAGGTCTATCCATGTCTCTACAAACGTCCCAGTTTCATTGCTTTTTATAGCTGAGTAATATTCCATTGTATATATGTACCACATCTTCTTTATCCATCCATCTGTTGATGGGCATTTAGGTTGCTTCCATGTCCTGGCTGTTGTAAATAGCGCTGCAATGAACATTGGAGTGCATGTGTCTTTTTGAATGATGGTGTTCTCTGGGTATATGTCCAGTAGTGGGATTGCTGGGTCATATGGTAGTTCTATTTTTAGTTTCCAAGGAAACTCCTTACTGTTTTCCATAGTGGCTGTATCAATTTACATTCCCACCAACAGTGCAAGATCACTCCCTTTTCTCCACACCCTCTCCAGCATTTACTGTTTGTAGATTTTCTGATGATGCCCACTCTAACCGGTATGAGGTGATACCTCATTGTAGTTTTGATTTGCATTTCTCTACTAATTAGTGATGTGGAGCAGCTTTTCATGTGCCTCTTGGCCATCTGTATGTCTTCTTTGGAGAAATGCCTATTTAGGTCTTCTGCCCATTTTTTGATTGGGTTGTTTGTTTTTTTAATATTGAGCTGCATGAACTGTTTCTATATTTTGGAGATTAATCCTTTGTTTGTTGATTCATTTGCAAATATTTTCTCCCATTCTGAGGGTTGTCTTTTGGTCTTGCTTATAGTTTCCTTTGCTATATATTGCTAGGTGTTTTATTCTTTTTGTTGCAATGGTGAATGGGATTGTTTCCTTAATGTCTCTTTCTGATCTTTCATTGTTAGTGTATAGAAATGCAAGAGATTTCTGTGTGTTAATTTTGTATCCTGCAACTTTACCAAATTCATTGATTAGCTCAAGTAGTTTTCTGGTGGCATCTTTAGGATTTTCTATGTATAGAATCATGTCATCTGAAAACAGTGACAGTTTTACTTCTTTTCCAATTTGGATTCCTTTTATTTCTTTTTCTTCTCTGACTGCTGTGGCAAGGACTTCCAAAACTATGCTGAACAGTAGTGGGGAGAGTGGACATCCTTGCCTTGTTCCTGATCTTAGAGGGAATGCTTTCAGTTTTTCACCATTGAGGATGATGTTTGCTGTGGGGTTTTCGTATATGGCCTTTATTATGTTGAGGTAGGTTCCCTCTATGCCCACCTTCTGGAGCGTTTTTATCATAAATGGATGTTGAATTTTGTCAAAAGCTTTTTCTGCATCTATTGAGATGATCATGTGGTTTTTATCCTTCCATTTGTTAATATGGTGTATCACATTGATTGATTTGCATATATTGAAGAATCCTTGCATTCCAGGGATAAACTCCACTTGACCATGGTGTATGATCCTTTTAATGTGTTGTTAGATTCTGTTGGCTAGTATTTTGTTGAGGACTTTTGCATCTAAATTCATCAGTGATATTGGTCTGTAGTTTTCTTTTTTTGCAGTATCTTTGTCTGTTTTTGGTATCAGGGTGACGGTGGCTTCATAAAATGAGTTTGGGAGTGTTCCTTGCTCTGCAATTTTTTGGAAGAGCTTGAGAAGGATGGGTGTTAGCTCTTCTCTAAATGTTTGATAAAATGCACCTGTGAAGCCATCTGGTCTGGACTTTTGCTTGTTGGGAGATTTTTAATCACAGTTTCAATTTCATTACTTGTAATGGGTCTGTTCATATTTTCTATGTCTTCCTGATTCAGTCTTGGAAGTTTATACCTTTGTAAGATTCTGTCCGTTTCATCCCGGTTGTCCATTTTATTGGCATATAGTTGCTTGTAGTCATCTCTTATGGTGCTTTTTATTTCTGCGGTGTCCATTGTAACTTCTCCTGTTTCATTTCTAATTTTATTGATTTGAGTCCTCTCCCTCTTTTTCTTGATGAGTCTTATTAGAGGTTTATCCATTTTATTTATCTTCTCAAAGAACCAGCTTTTAGTTTCATTGATTTTTGCTATTGTTTTCTTTGTTTCTATTTCATTTATTTCTGCTCTGATCTTTAGGATTTCTCTCCTTCTACTACCTTTGGGCTTTGTTTGCTCTTCTTTCTCTAGTTTCTTTAGGTGTAAGGTTAGATTGTTTATTTGGGATTTTTCTTGCTTCTTGAGGAAGGATTGTATTGCTATAAACTTCCCTCTTAGAACTGCTCTTGCTGCAGCCAATAGGCTTTGGACCATTGTGTTTTCATTGTCATTTGTCTCTAGATTTTTTTTGATTTTCTCTTTGGTTTCTTCGGTGATCTGTTGGTTATTTAGTAGCGTATTGTTTAGCCTCCATGTGTTTGTGTTTTTTAAAGTTTTTTTTTCCTGTAATTGATTTCTAATCTCATGGAGTTGTGGTTGGAAAAGATGCTTGATACGATTTCAGTTTTCTTAAATTTACCAAGGCTTGATTTGTGACCCAGAATGTGATCTATCCTGGAGAATGTTCCATGTGCACTTGAGAAGAACGTGCAGTCTGCTGTTTTTGCATGTAATGTCCTATAGATATCTATTAAACCTAGTGGGTTTATTGTGTCATTTAAAGCTCGTGTTTCCTTATTAATTTTCTATCTGGATGATGTGTCCATCAGTGTAAGTGGGGTGTTAAAGTCTCCCACTATTATTGTGTTCCTGTCAATTTCCTCTTTCATAGTTGTTAGCATTTGCTTTATGTATTGAGCTGCTCCTATATTGGGTGCATATATATATTTATAATTGTTATCTCCTTTTCTTGGATTGATCCCTCAATCTTTATGTAATGTTCTTTCTTGTCTCCTGTAGCATTTTTTATTTTAAAGTCTATTTTATGTGATATGAGTATCGCTATACCAGCTTTCTTTTGATTACCATTTGCATGGAATATCATTTTCCATCCCCTCACTTTCTGTCTGTATGTGTCCCTAGGTCTGAAGTGGGTCTCTTGGAGACAGCATATATATGGGTCTTGTTTTTGTATCCATTCAGCCAGTCTGTATATCTTTTGGTTGGGGCATTTAGTCCATTTACGATATATATGTTCCTATTACCATTTTCTTAATTGTTTTGTTTTTGTTTTTGTAGGTCCTTTTCTTCTCTTATGTTTCCCGCTTAGAGAAGTTCCTTTAGCATTTGTTGTAGGGCTGGTTTGGTAGTGCTGAATTCTCTTAGATGTTGCTTGTCTGTAAAGCTTTTGATTTCTCTGTTGAATCTGAATGAGATCCTTGCTGGGTAGAATATTCTTGATTGTAGTTTCTTCCCTTTCATCACTTGAAATATATCATGCCACTCCCTTCTGGCTTGCAGAGTTTCTGCTGAGAAATCAGCTGTTAACCTGATGGGAGTTCCCATGTATGTTATTTGTCATTCTCCCCTTGTTGCTTTTAATAATTTTTCCTTGTCTTTCATTTTTGTCAGTTTGACTACTGTGTGTCTTGGCGTGTTTCTCCTTGGATTTATCCTGCCTGGGACTCTCTGCACTTCCTGGACTTGGTTGGCTATTTCCTTCCCCATGTTAGGGAAGTTTTCAAGTATAATCTCTTCCAATATTTTCTTGGATCCTTTTGCTCTCTCTTCTCCTTCAGGGAACCCCTATAATGCTAATGTTTGTGCATTTAATGTTGTCCCAGTGGTCTCTTAGGCTGTCTTCAGTTCTTTTCATTCTTTTTTCTTTATTTTTTTCCACATCATTGATTTTCACCATTCTGTCTTCTAGGTCACTTATGAGCCCTTCTGCCTCAGTTAATCTGCTATTGGTTCCTTCTGGTGTATTTTTTCATTTCAGTTATTGTGTTGCATATCTCTGTTTGTTTGTTCTTTAATTCTTCTAGGTCTTTGGTAAACTTTTCTTGCAACTTTTCAATCCTTGCATCCAGTCTTTTTTCAAAGTCCTGGATCATCTTCACCATCATTATTCTGAATTCTTTTTCTGGAAGAGTGCCTATCTCCTCTTCATTTAGTTGTTTTTCTGGGTTTTATCTTGTCCCTTCATCTGGTACAAAGTCTTTTGCCTTTTCATTTTCTCTATCTTTCTGTGGCTGCAGTTTTCAGTTCCACAAGACGAAATACTGCTGATACTGCTTGATCCTGCTGTCTGCCCTCTTGTGGAGGAAGCTATCTAGGAGGCTCATGGGTGCTTCCTGATGGGAGGGACTGATGGTGGGTTGGGCTGGGTGGGTGGAGCTCAGTAAGACTTTAATCTGTGGTCTGCCAATGGGTGGGGCTGTGTTCCCACCTTGCTGGTTGTTTGGCCTGAGGCTACCCAGCACTGGAGCCCACAGGCTCTTTGGTGGGGCTAATGGCAGACTCAAGGAGGGCTCACACCAATGAGCACTCCCCAGAACCCCTACTGCCACTGCCCCCGTCTCCTCAGTGAGCCACAGCTGCCCCCCACCTCCACAGGCAAACCCCCAACACCAACAGGTTGGTCTGGTTCAGTCTCCTATGGGGTCACTGCTCCTTCCCCTGGGTCATGGTGAGCACACTATTTTTTGTGTGCCCTCCAAGAGTAGAGTCTCTGTTTCCTCCAGTCCTGTGGAGGTCCTGCAATCAAATCCTGCTGGCTTTCAAAGTCTGATTCTCTGGGGATTCCTCCTCCTGTTGCCAGACCCCCAGATTGGAAAGCCTGACGTGGGGCTCAGAACCCTCACTTTAGTGGGTGGACTTCTGCAGTATGACTGTTCTCCAGTTCGTGAGTCACCCACCCAGCATTTATGGGATTTGATTTTAATGTGATTGTGCCCCTCCTGCCATCTCATTGCAGCTTCTCCTTTGTCTCTGGATGTGGGCTGTCTTTTTTGGTGAGTTCCAGTGTCTTTCTGTCAATGATTGTTCAGCAGTTAGTTGTAATTCTGGTGCTCTTGCAAGAGTGAGTGAGTGCACGTCCTCCTACTCTGCCATCTTGAACCCCATTATTATTTTTAAATAGTGTATGCAAAGGGTGAAGAATTCAAACCCTCCAAAGAAATGTGTAATAAAAAGTACACCTTGGGACTTCCCTGTTGGTCCAGTGGTTAAGACTTTGCCTCAATGCAGGGGATGTTGTTTTGATCCCTGTTCAGGGAGCTAAAAATCCCATATGCCTCATGGCCAAAGGACCAGAACATAAAACACAAGCAATATTGTAACAAATTGAATAAAGACTTAGAAAGCAAGTACATCTTCCTTTCAGCAGCCCCAGACCCCTCTCCCCAAGGCAGCGCTGGTCACCAGACTTCACGTAGCCCCCATAGAGAGCCCCTGCACACACAGGTACATATGTGTGTATGCGTGACACCAGAGGGTCCTAAATAGACAGGAGTATGTTACATAAGTTGTGACAATCGTGCCTTTCCCACCAGCGGATCCAGGGGGCTGGTCCACTTTGGTTCAGAGGCAATGGGTTCTCTCTTCTTGTCTTTTTGTCTTTTTCTAGCAGCACAAGCGCTGCTGTGCGGACGCTGCATAGGAAATGGAGCAGCCTGTGTTCCCTCCGAGGGTTAGAGAAGGATACCGTGTCCACATGCTGTTTATGCAGGCAGAGCATCTGGCTCTCTGGCCACTGAAGTAGCAGCTCATGGAGGTGAAACAGGTACTTCTGCGGGGGTGTCAGAAACCTCAGGACCCCCAGAGCCAAGGGCAGGGTCAAAGCCATCCCCAGAGTTGAATTTCCTGAAACTGAAGGCTACAGTTTGCTAGGGAGATGCTGTCTCCCGGCCGTATCCTGAGCCGGGCAGAGGGACAGGGGTACACAGTCTCTCTCGTGCAGTGGAGTCCAGACCAGGTGGGCTGGGGTGGTGGGGGGGGACTCTGGCCCCAATGTTCTGGCGCTCGTCTTCCCCCGAGCCTCTCCTCCTCTGCTAAGCCCTCTCTCGCCTTCCCCTCCACGGGAGAGGAGCCTGTCCACCTCTGCCACTGCTGGACCTAGTCTATCTCCCGGCAGCTCTCACCACCCAGCATCGCAATTAATGTTTCAAGGTGTGTCATTTATTGTCCTTCGTTTGTTTTGGCTTTGTTTTAAAAGCTAAGCAATTTTCTTTCTTGGAAGTAAGACTTGTTTATTATGGAAAAGGCAGAAAATACACAACCTTGGAAATATCTAGCTGACTGCACACGAGGGAAGAACAGGGACGTGGGGGTCCGTGAGCCCCACCTTCATAGTGAATACATGACCTTGGTGAGGGACACCACCTCCTTGTAAGAGGGGCACAGCATCCTTTCAGGGAGTTATTGTGCAAAATAAGTGTCTAGCACTGTTTTAAGGCACCTGTGAGGTGGTGAGCAGGTCACATCCGCTTCTACCCCTCCAGCATCCACAGTCCCTGCCAGACTGAGGGGCCTGGAGATTAGTGATTGTGAGATGTGATGGCTAATTTTACATGCAACATGTGGGTAGTGTGGGTGTGTGATGTGTACACATGGGGGTGTCATGTCTCTCTCTTCATGTGTGTGGTATGTGAGATCTGTGTAGGCTGTGCGTGTGTGCTTGTGAGATGTGTGTGGGGTGTGTGTGTGTGTGTGTGTGCACGCGCATATGTGGCATGTCTCTGTGCGTGGGATGTGAGACCTGTGCAGTGTGCGTGTGCCGTGTGGACGTGCTGTGTGTGTGTGGCATGCACGCACGCTAGTGTCAGCGGCACAGCCGTCCACAGCAGGCCCTGGCCCTTGTGCTTTGCACTGTCACCTCATGTGTCCTCACAGCATTCTGTGAGAAAGTATCTTTCTCTCTGTTTTTAAAGAAGAGGGACTTAACACGTTGAGGAGCCTGGCCGCTGCACATGGCAGGTGGTGGGATCTAAGTCTGCCCGCCCCTGGGTCCTGCTCCACAGGCTCCCTGCCCCCACGGGGCTGCCAGGGGCCTGGAGGGGTGCAGGCTCCTGGGACAGAGGACAGCTGCCTGGGGTGGGAGCTCAGAGGCCTGGTCTGAGCGTGAAGTGTCTGCAGGCGGCACCTCTGGGGTCCGGTGGGCCCTCGTGTCACGCAGGGGTGGCCGGGAGTGAGGGGCTGCTCTGGAAAAGTTGAAGGTCAGGGGTGGGAGGTCACAGGGCAGAGGACACCGGGGTGGCCAGGCTTGTCGGGAAGAGGAGGCCCTGAGCCTGGGGCTGGTCTTCCATGCCTGGCTGAAGACCAGACCCTCCCAGGTGCCCACAGAAAGACCGGTCGAGGTGGTTGACCAGATGACCCGAGCCGGCCAAGTGCCAACTTTTGCCAGGGAGGTGGCAGTGGATCTGTGAGTGAGGGGCAGGTCCCAGCCCTCCCCAGAGCCCCCCACACCTCCTCCAAAGCCTGAGAGCTGTGGAGGGACAGGGTCCTGGGGCCCAGTGGGATTTGAGGGAGCACAAAATCCTGGCTCATGTCAACCAGAGACGGGCAGGCCCTGCCCTGCGGGTGATGGGCTGTCCAGACAGGGAGCCCTCTGCACGCAGGGCGTGTGCTCACTCAGGGTAAACCGGCCAGGGAAACACAGAGGGCTCGGGGCCTGGAGCTCAGGGGTCTCTTTAAGAAAAAATACAAAACAGGGCAGTAAAGTAAATATGAAGAAAAAGAAATCACAATACATTTTAAATTTACAAGTACTGGGAAGGCCACCAGCATCACAAAATCCAGGACAAAGCATAACCTTTCTTATTAATTAATAGCCTCACATAACCTGCTTTTTCTGGTGACACGTTCTCTGATTGCTTCTTCAAATGGCAAATTTGTGGGATTGTTTCCTAGGGAGATGATGGTCTTTATTCTAGCACAGCTCAGTGAAATGTTTACATTATTATTATTGATGTTTAGAAAGATTTCTTTCTTTGTATCTCAATGTCAGTAATATCATGACATTTTTTGTAAGATGGTTGTCAAACCTGGAAAAATATCTATTGCGTTTCTTTCAGTTGGGGCCGTACAGTTTCTGGTTACACTGAGTTCTCTGGGGCAGCCGCGGAAAACTCTGAGCGGACAGCCCTTTAGCCTATATGCGTGTGGCCATGGCTGGGTATCAAGAGCTGCATGCCATCTCTGTCCACCTCGACGCTTTAGGACAAATCACTGGGAGGTGATGACACACCTCTGCAGGTGGGCTGAAGTGACCGCAGGAGCAGACGCAGGTGTCCATCGCCAACTAGAGCAGCACATAGGGGACAGTGGGGGAGGGGAGGGCGACAGTGTCCACCACGGGCCATAAACTACTGGTCTCTCAGCTAAAATATCTGAGGCCTGGTGAGGGCTGGCCAGGCAGAAGACGGGCCATCTAGGGCAGTGTGAAGACTCCTAGCATGGCCGTCAGCCTTGGAGTGAATCAGGCCCCGCTCCTCACCAGCTCCTGGAAGCGTCCAGCAGCAGCTGACTCCACCTGGAAGTGGCTTTGAACCCCATGAGTACAGGCCCACTACACAGAAAGCCAGGGCACCCCCAGCTCAACCTCCCCAAGCTACACCCAGACACGCCTGCAGCCCCTGCACAGCCTTCCGCCCAAGGGGAAGCGGCACCCGCGGGAGGTGCAGAGGAAGGAAGGTGCAGAACCAGCAGGCTGCAGCTTCAGTGGGTTTTGCAACTTGTACCAAGTATACTGTAAACACACGGCCAGACCCCTCCCGGGCTTTGGGTGGGTGTTGTCAGGAGGAAGCTAGAAAACCCCTGTGGCTCTGTGTTCACCCACTTTTCTCTGCAGGCTTCCTGGGGGCAGAGAGTGGACGGGTCCCACGCTGGACCCCTGGTGGGAGGGCAGGGCTTCATCCTGGGTCCCTGCCCAAGAACCTGATGACATTTGGAAGAATGTTCGTGGCAGATCAGAGGAATTGGTCTGTTCAGAATCCATCCGTGTCAGATGGAAACCGAGCTGGACCGCTGTATCCGTGCCTCAGGGCTGCTGTAACAGGCACCAGAAGCCAGCCAGCTTAAAACCACAGAGATCCATCCTCTCATGCTCCCGGAGGCTGGAAGCCTGAAATCCTTGAGTCTGTAGGGCCATTCTCCCTTCGCAGGTGCTGGAGGAGGAGGCTTTCTTGATTCCTCCAGCTTCTGTGCCTCCTGGCATCCTTGGTTTGTGTCTGCACCACCCCAGCCTCTGCCTCCCCTTGGCCTTCTTCTCTGGGGGTCTGTTTTCTAATCTCTCTCCTTATAAATTCACCAGCCATTGGATTGGAGCCCACCTGACTCCAGGGCAACCTCATCGTAACTTGATAGCAACTTTGATATGCAAAAGCCCTCCTTCAAAACAAGGTCCTGGGACATCCCTGGTGGCGCAGTGGTTAAGACTCCATACTCCCAATGCAGGGGCGCCTGAGGGGTTTGATCCCTGGTCAGGGAACTAGATCCCACATGTATGCACAACTAAGGAGCCCGCCTGCTGCAGCTAAGAGCCGGCGCAACCAAAAAAAAAAAAAACCCAAACCAGCAAGGTCCCATTGACATGTACCAGGAGTTAAGATGTGAATCTGTCTTTTTGAGGAAACACAAAGTAACCCACACCAGCATGGGTTGGTTGCATGGGAGAATTTGCAACTAAGTAAATATCCTGCCAATCAGAGGGGCTCTCAGGGTCAAATGAGGTGACCTGAGGTAGCCTCCTGTAAAGCTCAGGACCCCCGAAAATGGCCTGAAAGTATATTCAAACCTCATTTTTCCCTTTCATCTTGAAACAGAACCAAGTAAATGGATGGGTGACCCACTTTGGACTCCAATCGATAAAGAACGATCAGGGACTTCCTAAGAGAGAAAACAAAAACGTAGGCACAAGCAGATGGACCCCAGACCTGACAGTCACCACGGGAGGGTGGTGGCCCTTGGCTGTCTCTGGAGGAGACATGGGTTCCTTGGGCCTTGGACCCAACACTGATCTGATGCTCTTTGACCTCAGAGTGATGCGGAGGGCTTACAAAGAAGGTGCATTTCTCGCAGAATTGCAGTTCCTGCCTAGCCCCACATCCTCTTCTGAATAGGCAGGGGCTTGTTTTTGCAAATCTCTCTTCCCTGCCAATGCTGGCAGGAGCTGGAGATGTCAACGGCAGTAAAAGTGAGAGTGAACAGGAGTGCGGGACTGGCAGCTCCGCAAAACTCCATTCATCCACTGAATCAGAATAAAAGTAGCTGGGTGCTTGAGAACCGAAAGGTGAATTTAGAAACCTCCTCAGGGATTATACTTCTGTGTCGAATTGTGTTCAGATCATGGCATAGGAAACAGGACGAGACTCACACGTCATGAGAAATTCAGTGGTTTTTTGGAATCTTAGAAAGATTACAGCAGATTCTTGCAGAGCAGAAGCTGTATCGCAGAGAACAGGAACACAGCAAAAGCCCTGCTTTCTCTGCACCCAGAATGAATTGAGAAACTGTCGGACGCGTGCCTTAGCTAATCTAGATGAAATTGATTTCACTATTCCTCATTCTCCAACCTGAGACGAAGGCTGGGCAGAGGGAAAGTGCACCTCTGTTTTCAATTCAGCCTTTTTGCTTTTTAAAGAACTCCAGGCTCACTTGTCCTTTCCTTCTGTCCCCTGATAATTAATAAGAACTGATTCTTTCTTTGGAGGCTGACAGAAGAAGGCTTTGAAATCTAATGGGAAAAGTCAGGGAACATTTGTAGACTGGTTTTTGGAAGAGTGACTTCTCGTGCTTTTTTGGGGGTGGAATGAGGCCCAGGAACCGGGAGCCTTTTGAGGGAGGGATGAGTGTGGGTGAGCACCTTGCCCTGAGGGAGCCACGGGCCGCCGCTCCCCACCCCGCCCCGTTCCAGGGGTGTGGTCCCTTTGACGGTGGCCCCGCCGGGGTGTTCCAGGGGGCTTTGCTGCCTGACAGGCATCCCCTCCTCTACCCACATCTCTAATGAAGGCAGGCTCACGGAGAGGAGGATAGGCATCTTCTCAGGTCAGGGGATGTCACTTTACCTCCTGCTAAGACCTGCAAGCATTTGGAGGCAGGAGAGCACGATCAAGTGCTGGCCGGGCCTCCTGGTCCGGTATCTGCACAGGACTCTGCTAGCTTAGGACCCAGGGGCCTGGCTGGAAACACACAGCCTCCAAGGGGTTACTGGGAAGACTGGAAAGTAGGGGCCATGGGCAAAGCGGTGGGCAGGCTTGAGGGAGTCCGCAGGAAGAGGCAGCATAGGGACCTGTGATGCCCCAGAGAGGAGACCAGGGGAGCAGACAGCAGACCCCAGGAGAGATGCAGCTGGGGAGGGGCTGCGGTGCCTGGAGCCTGGACAAAGCGAGGCAGCCAGGCTCCCAGGGAGGGAGACAGGCGGAGGGAAGCTGCTGGACGTTGGAGGCAGAGCCCCTGTGGTTATGCTCCCAGCGCACAGAGCAGGCCGGAGGAAGTGTAGCGGGAGCAGCCAGCCGTCTCCGCGCCTGCAGTGGGGAGGGCATCCAGACAGGCCCCACGTGTGGAGCAGGAGGAGGGCGGGGCTGGGGTCCCAGCATGTCAGCAGCTGCCCCCTCGCCCCTGCCGCCCTCTCGGCCTCACAGAGGGACCCCTGATGTGGGATGTTTCCACACGCCTGTGCACAAACGCCCAAACAAGCATAGACTGAAGATTTTCTCTGTGCTCACCAGCACGTGCTTGACATTTTCCAACAATCCATTCATTCAGAAACATCAGTAAATTAATTCGTAATTCTAACTGACTTTGCCGGGTCTCCTGATGCTTCTGCCGTGACCAGTGTTCTTTCGTCGTGAGTCACTGCTCTGCTCAGATCACAGCTCTCCAGCAGACATGTCTGTCCCCACGGTCTCCTCCCCAGCTTGCCATGCAGAGGCCAGTGCTGCCCTAGGCACCAGGACGGGGATGTGTGCCCCTGCCCGCAGGGAGCCACAGGGAGGAGGGGATGGTGTCCTAGCCGGCCAGCTGCAGGAGGGGTTCTCTAACCGCAGGGTCAGTGGAGGTGCGCGGGAGCTGATCAAGGCACTGGAGGGCAGGTTCTGCCTGGGCCTCAGCCAGGCCACCAGCTCAGGACACCCAAGACAAGAAGCAGGAGAGGGGAGTGACGCGGAGCCCACTCTGAAGGACCAGGAGAATTGCTTAGAGGAAAAGCAAGGCTGAAGTGAGCTCCAGGTGTCCGGAACAGCATGGGGGAGGGGCTGACAGGGGAGGGAGCAGGCGCACTGGATGGGAAGTGACCAGCCGACTTCAGAGGGTCTGTCCTGTGGTCAGCAAGGTGGGCAGGGGGGCTTCCCTCCATCTTCAGGGCAGCGGGGAGCCGTTGCAGGACCCCAAGCTGGTACCAGGCGGTCCCACAAGCAAGTCCAGGGGAGGCCGAGGGTAGCGTGCAGCATGCGGGGAGGGGCAGGCAGGTGTTCGGGCCAGAGAGGGGGGCTGGGTTTGGGCTGGCTGTGAAGACCAGGCAGGAAGTGGGTGAGGCTGGGGAGGAACCAGGGGTCTCGGGGGAAGGCATCTCCCATGGGCAGCGCCCACCCAGGGTGACTTGCTCCACCTTTCTGCTCACCTGGTCACCGATCACGTTCTTGGGTCACGGTGGTCTTATTTCTCACTCTCACCCACCCCGCATGAAAAATAGCACAAAATGCACCCTCATCTCCAGTCACCCCACCAGCGGGCAGAGGTCCGCGTGGGCCCAGGTCCCCTGGTCTTTTCCTTACGGGCAGAGGCAGGCCCCTGAGAGCCTGCTCCCCGGGGAGGCTGGTGCAGGCGGGCAGTGGGCAGGCTCTGTCCTTGCTGCCCTGAGGACACTCCGGGTGGGGCTGCAGTGTCGGCTAAACCCCATCTCCTTTGCAATGTTCCTTAGGGTGAACGTTACGAACCCGTGGTATCCACCTTTATACACAAAAGCCTACTCAGGGATCGATGTCATATTCCCATTTTACAGATGAGAAAACCTTTTGTGGAGAGAGTGACCCAGGCAAGGTCACCAGGCCTGGCAATCAAAGAAGCGGAGACCTGGCTGGTCTTTTCAGCGAAAGTGCTCTGACTTCAGCCAGAGGCTGATCTGCCCCCTTCCTAGGGCCTCACGGCCACGATGCTGTAGAGACACCTGGAGAGACCTGCGGGCCCCGATGGGGGCCCAGGCTTCCACTGGCCCCCCCCGCCCAGACCCCCTGGCTGTGCCCATCCTCACTCGGGGGAGCCGTGCATGCAACTGTGTTTTGGGATCTGAGTGCAGACCTGGGGCCCGGCAGGGGGGCTCTGGATCTGCAGCCCCAGACACTATCCTGTGGCTTCCTACCTGCTCTGCCGGCTCCGTGCCTGCCGGCCTGGCTAACCCCCGGTCGGCCCTTGCGATGGTCAGCTTTATGGTCTGCAGCTATGGTGCCCAGTTATGTCACCAAACACAAACCTAAGTGCTGCCGTGGAGGGCTTTTGCTGGTAGTTAACACCAACAATCACTTGACTTCAAGGAGAGGTGATTACCCAGGACAAGGCGGGTGGGCGTCTCCCCAGCCATGAAAGCCTTAACAGCAAAAACCAAGGTTTCCCGAGGAAGAAAAAATCTCCAAACGTGTAGCACCACATCCTGCCTGAGTTTCCAGCCTGTGCTGCAGATTTCAGGCATGCCCGCCTCCATGGTCACAGGAACGCTCCTTTACAAAGCCTCCTCGTCCTGTGTGCTGCTGGTCTGCTTTTCTGGAGAACACCGACAAGTCCAGCCTCCTCTGACAAGAACACGTCCTTCCTGTCTGCCTTCTAGGCTCAAGGGGAAAACAGAACTAAAGGAAATGAGGTGTGGATGCTTGCACAGAGGGTCCTATCAACTTTAAATCTTCCATGACTGTGACCTTTGCCCAGGTATGTTTCTAGGCTGGATGGTGACCAGGCCGATGGCATCTCAGAACATCTGTATCCCTGTATCTGACAACAGACACTCACACCCTCTACCCAGGGGCTCTGAGGCCCATCTGAGATGGAAAAAGAACCATTCCTGGCCTGGCGTTCTCACACCCAAGGCCAGAATCACAGTTAATAACTGGGCATTTAACAGGCCGCTGGCCCAACCCATATCTCAGGGTCTGGGTTGAATTATGTCCCAAAGTATGTTCCATTCCTAAACCCCTGTGCCTGTGAATGTGACCTTATTTGGAAATGGGGTCTTTGCAGATGTGATCAGTTAGGTCCCATGATGCAGTCACTCAGGCTTTGGGCAGCCCCAGTAGAATGACTGGCCTCCTATAGGAAGAGGAAAGTCTGGACACAGACCGAGGCCACGTGATGACAGAGGAGGGAGACTGGAGGGATGTGTCTACAGGCTGCGGTCACCCAGGGTTACTGGAAACCACCTGAAGCTGGGAGGAAAGCCTGGGACAGATTCTCCATCTGAGCCTCCAGAAGGATCTAGCCTGCCAACACCTTGATTTTGAACTACCAGCCTCCAGAACTGTGAAAGAACTAATCCAGTTTGTGGTACTTTGTCCTGGTGGCCTGAAGAAACTGATACAGCATCCTTGATTGCAGGCATGGGGGGAAGAGCTAGCTAGACAGCCCCACCTGCACCAAAGATGATAACCTGCAGGTACCCACCGTGCTTCTATGGAGCACTGAAAAGATGCGGGACCTGGTTTGGGTGGGAAATGTCAACACCTTCTCTCTATAAAGATAACCACAGCTGTGCAGAGACTCTGACTGACAAGCGACTTCCGCCTCCATAGGCGCTGGGACTCACGAGGACCTCAGACGTCCTCAGGCTGGTCGTCACTGCTGATGTAAAGTGTGGGATATTTGCAGTGAGTACAAGACAAGCCCTCACCCCCTCGCCAGCGTGCTCTCTCTCAGATGTCCCCATGCCTGGTCCAGCTACCCACCCCGCCATCTCCTGATCAGTGCAGGACATTCCAGGCTACAGAGGGGTGGGCTCCTGGAAAGTCCCAATTCTAAAGTGAGCTAAGCCCGAGCCTCCCATGTAGCATAAACGCACCAGGCTGTTTGTGTCTTATATTCCTGCTGGGAAAACCTGCCTTCGAATGCTTGAAGCCTGGAGTCACCGGGCAGCGGTTTTTCATTTGCACGATCACCCAGAGCCGCGTTCGGCAGCACCTGGGGACAGAGCGGAACGGCTCTCACCCCCTCGCTCCCCTACGTGCTGCCTCTCTATCTCCAGGCAAGAGAAAGCTGGCAGGCGAGTCTTTTTCTACGGAGAGCTGGAATTTGGCGGTTGCAGCGCGGGCGAGGTGCAGTCAGCCTAGGATGGTGCAGCGCTACGATAGGAAGTGGGACGACGCGAGGCCAGAACACCGCTGGGTTCAAAGTGAGCCGGCTTGTACTTGAAGATATCTCATCATAGAAGTTTATTGTGCAACTTATTGTTTGGGGGAAAAAAAAGACCTCTATAGACCCACTAATGGATGGCCCAAGGTCCCTGAGTCCTGCGTCAGTGGCTTTGAAAGGAATCAGTGTCCCCCGCATGGAGATGCTGAATCCCAAAAAGAACAGGTTTGAGTAGGAGCAACAGACATTTCTGAGTCTATTCTAGAAAGATCATCTGGATGGGTTTTGTACACGGTCAGAGGATGGTAGGAAAGACTCAGTCTTCTAAAAGCGTGGAACAAAACAAGATGCGTGACACTAAATACTTATGAGGTCTGTTTTCCGTTCACCCCTTTGATCCACCCTGCCCCGTGCCCCGTAGATGCCCTCTGACCCCCAGCTGGGTTCCACCAAAGGGGCGAGGACAGCAGGGGGTGTGAGACGGGGAGGGGAGGGCTGGCTTCTTCCTCCAGCTGGCCTCATCCCCCTCCCCACCACCCCTATCTCACGCTCCCCTCCAGCACGTGGCCTGAGCTCGGGTGGTGCCGCCAGGCCGGCCAAGCACCAGAATCCCACCCATTCTCTGTGCCTGCCTTTCCACAGCATCTCTTCTCTACCCTTCCTTGGGTCCCCTCAGCTCATCAGAGGGCCGTCTCCCTCCTGCTCGCCTGGCCCCCGTGCCTCTCAGGCATCCCTGAGGATCTTTCTTGTCGTGTTGGTGATGTCACGCCCTGTGCATGCTTGAAGAAATCTAACCATTGGGAAAACACCTGCCAGCCGCCAAGGTACATGACATGCTGGTCTTCACGTCCACCCTCTGGGGCGTGG
Organism: Hippopotamus amphibius kiboko; assembly: GCF_030028045.1. NCBI lineage: Eukaryota > Metazoa > Chordata > Mammalia > Artiodactyla > Hippopotamidae > Hippopotamus > Hippopotamus amphibius. The sequence continues at coordinate 2,363,658 of NC_080190.1, forward strand.
GCTCCTGTTTCTGCTCTAGAATCTACACACCCCGCCAACAAGCACTGCTTTGCTCGCATGGGCCGTGTCTGACATTGTCAAGTTATGGAGACTTCGGAGGAGACCGGGTGGGGGTCCAGGTTCCCAGGCGCCCACAGGCAGGGGACCAAAGACACCACGTGGAACACGCAGCCAGGGAAGGGCTGCCTTGAGAGGGAGTTACGTGGGACTAATGGTTATTTTTCAAAGATGTCAAAGCAGAATCAACCGTCCTCCCCAAATTAAAAGTATAAATGCAGCGCATTCCTAAAGACTCACTCACACCTTCAGCAAACATTCACTGAATCCTACTCTCGTGTCTGGTGCTATTCTGGGCGCTGGATCAGGGTGGGCTAAACCGTCTCAGCCCGCGGGGAGCCCTCTGTCCACCGCGGCAGCCGTGCAGCGGCCCGGCCCCAGAGAGGTGCCTGGCGGTAGAAGCCAGCAGGGATGTCCCCTGAGGGCAGGAGCAGGCATCAGCCCAGCCCAACCCTGCACCCCTGTCCCCAGGGGCTGCTCGCAAACACAGGCTTAGGGGCCCTCCGAGAGGTTTGGGCCCTGGTCAGGCCTGGGAATCTGCATTCACCATCATGTGGGTCTACTGCTGTTGTCTGTGAAACTCGCTTAGAGAGAGGCTGCGTTTCTGTGTCCAGCTGTGCACCAGCCCCGGGAATGGAGGCCCCAGGAGGAGGTGGGCCTGGCCTCACACGTGCTCGCTACCCTGCAAAGCTTGACCCAGAGGCCCAAAATGTTGGGGCCTCTTGACCGTCCTACTGGATGGTTGGACTAAGAGGCTACTCCAGGCAAAGCCCCCGCCACGAGATCCTGCCACCCTGGGGGTGACGCCAGCCTCACCCCGGCTGCTGGGCCCCGGCCTCCCTCTGAGGACTGGCGGTCGCTCTCAGGGTTCCCCTTCCTCCAGCCAGTCTCATGACTTAACAAGGTCACTCTCTTGCTCCCTCATGGCTCCCTCATGGCAGGTCCCATGGCCGGGATGCTGCCCCAATGTGCTCCTGTCACCTCCACTCTGGGGAGATCTCTCCCGAGAGGGAACGAAGTCCCTGCCCATTGCTGGGTCTGAGCCCTGAAGCGTGTGGGCTTCCGGCTCATGTATGCTGTGTCCCAAATGGCCCCCACAGAGGCAGCACAGGGAGGCCAGCTGGCCGCAGGGCTGCTAACAGCCCATTCTTGCCCTTCTCCCCACGCCCGCCGGGCCCTTTCTTCCTCCCCCGACGGGCCCTTCCCCGGCCCTGGGCATCACCTCCCACTTCCCCTGGGGCTCCGACCCGACATTTCCAGGGTTGACCTTGAGTCCAGCTTTGCTTCTGCTCTATCCAGACAGAGAGCACGGGGTGGTGCCCAGAAAACACAGCCTTGAGCCCCACCGGCCTGGCCCCCCAGCCAGCTGGCACAGAGTCGCCTCTGTTGCCGTTTCCAGTGTCACGCAGGCTGCAGCACCAGGGGCCGGCATGCTGGGGACACGAAGGGGCGGGGGCCCCAGAGAGCCCTGGAGCGTGGAGGCTGGCGGTGCCCGTGGCCCTGCTGTGCCAAGCTTTCCGGGCCTCCTCAGCCAGAGCTGCAGGGGTTGGCCCGTTGGTGGTGGCCCCAGGATGGAGAGGTCATCAGCGAGAGCTCGCGCAGGGTCGAACGGGGTTGGAGCCGCCAGGATGTCAGGCCGAGCCCTGGGCAGGTGTCTGACCAGCAGAGATGTATCCATGTCTGAGCACAGCGCAGCCCAGGCCCATCCCCCTCATGCGGGGGTGTCACACCCCTGGCTTGACCCATCGGAGGGCCCGTGCTCTTAACTTAGGGAGCTTTTGCTCTTAAATAAGATTTACTTTCATTCACACCAAATCCTGCTGAGCCTCGCACAGAAAGCAAACTGCAAAGAGGCTCCGATTAGAGGATGCGGGGCCCTCATCCGTCCCGAGCTTCCTTTCCTCCCTCTACGTGGTCTCCCAAAGCCTCACTGAGCCGCTTCCCCAACGATGTTCACAATCGCTTTGATGGATTCCGAGATGCAAAGCATTTGCTCTCTTCCTGTTAGGATTGTGGACTCTGCAGTATCAGCCAATGCAGAAAAGAAAGAAGGATGGCCCTGCTTGTGTTCCCTCTGCTGCAATTCCTACTACCATCAAGGAAGGCGTTAGCACCATTGCAAGAATTATTAAGATGCTCAAGAAAATAAGCTGTTAAGAAAATGCATTTAGGTATAATAAAATGAAAGGGCCTTGGTTTTCCTTGCCAAAGGAATTACGCAGAGGGACATAAAATGTGAGGTTATGACTGTAACCTTCCAGCTAAACATCTCTTGCCCGGCCACAGCGTCAGGATGCTTTGAGTGGAGCAGGAAAGCAAGCCACTGCAGCCTGGCGCATTTCAAAGGAACACGGGTGTGTGCTTGTCCACGCCTGTATCTTTCAGAGGGTGCTCAGTATCACCGGGGAAGAGCTGGTGGTCACGACACAGCCATTGCTGCCAGGGCAGAATCGCTGGCAAACACAGCTCCGTGAAGGCTGGTTCTAAGCCCTGCCGGACCGTGTGCCTATGGGCTGTGGGGGAAACAGGTAAAAGCCACGCGCCTGCACTGGCTCACTCCGCCGGTGCTGTTCCTTCGTTACCCTTAGGAAGCAGCGTGCGCCCTGTGTGCGGCAGAAGAAGGGTCCCAGGTCACAGGAGGGGACTGAATAAGGGGGCGGGTGTGAGGACAGGAGCCTGGGTCCCTGTTCCTATGACAGGCCCGGGCCAGCAGCCGTGGCTGAAGGGGGACAGATCTGCCCGGAGCGCACGGGCCAGGCCTCTGGCTCTAGAGCAGGGCCCTCAGAAGTCAGAGCAACGACCTGCGGGTAAAGCCCTTTCCATTCCACATACTTTATCGATCAGCTCCACGAAACACATAAGAACAGTTTTCAAATGTACGAATGGACGCCTTGAGCTGTAAATAAACATGAAGACATTCTGCTGCTCACTTACTTAGCACGGGCTTAAGTGAGGCTGTGATTTTTCAACGATGTCGTCCCACAATTCACCAGCTTTGTTTTTCTTTTTGTCCAAGATATGTCTCTAGAGGTAAACAGATCTGAATTCATTCTGCATTTTCAGCATGGACTCTTTTTATTTCTCCCTTAGGAAAAAAAAAAAAAACCAAACCAATGAGCTGTGCACTGTCCATAGGGAGAGATGACACCTGTCTGTTTCAGGATGGCGATGCTGAACCTACCCCCTCGATGAAACGCTGCGGTGACACACCAGCTCCCTCAGACACACAGTATTCATATTTTATGCAACTAGTTCTAAAGTTACACTACTTACAATGCACAAATACAAATTCCATCATTACATTCATGGGTAGGCTCCGTTACCCACGAAATGGCGCAAACACAAACAGAAGTAACGGAGGCGGAGACAGGAAGGCAGAGCCAGATGCCACGATGGGAGCGGAGGCCCGGGCGCTGACTGGTGCCTCCGGGGGTGTGGAGGGGCTGCACCTCTCAGCCCGGCCCGCCCCCCCCCCCCCGACCCTGGGGCTCTGCAGCTGTACTAGAAGTCACCACAGATGGCACCGCCGCCTCCGTGTCCCACCGCTGTCCCACTTGGGAGAAGGCGGCCAGGCCCCTGGGCACAGAGGAGGAGAGAAGGAGAGGGAGCGAAAGGGCAGAGGGAGCCACCACTGAGGCCCCCAGGGACCCTCGCGTCTCAGCCTGGGCCGTCCTCCTGTCACCAGCAGAGGCTCTTTAACAGGCTCATGTGGTCCAGCAGCGCCCCGAGCATCCCTGGCCTGACCGTCCGCATCTATTCCAGCGGCTGAGCGTGGAGGCCACAGACGCTCGGAGCATTCTCTCTACTCGGAGACCCTCCAACCAGGATGGAGCCTGGCCCCCAGCCCGGAGACTGCAGAGGTGTCCAGGGGACCAGGGTCCCCAGAACCTCCCACAGACCCGTGGGCTTTGGTGCCGGTGCCTTGCTGAGTCCACCCAAGCCCCCTCTGTGCCGTGGTACCCTGTGGAAGGCTCCAGGCCTCCACCAGCCACGTGTGGAAAGGAGAGGGAGTGAGGCAGGAGCGAAGGCCGGGGAGCAGGAGTGATGATAAAGTGCTTCCAACAGCGCCTGTTACCCGGTCAACAAGGTCACGGCCGCCCCTGTGGGCAGCCTGGCCCCGCACCTCCTCTGGGGGTTGGAATAATCTCAGATGGCTTTTCTATTTTTGACCAAGGACGAGGAGCCTTTGAAGACCGGCTTGCCGCTCTGAAGTCCTGTTCTGAATCCTGGGAGCCCCCTTTCCCGCTCAGCTCCTCCTCGTGGCCGGGCGTCTGTCACCACCCAGCCCAGCTCCGTGATGCGAACGAACGTGGCCGTGTCTGTGCTGGCTTCTCGGTGTCAGTCACCTGAGGAGGAAAACACCTGCCCGCATCTTCACGGCTCAGGATGCACGTAACACTGTCGGCTCCAAAGCCGAGTACATTCCTGGGACGCATGGGACCACCTGCACACACACGGCGCGCGCACACACACACAGCATGTCTGCCTGCCGTGACCGTGGCCCGTCCTACCTGAGGAGGAACAAGCCAAGCAGTGGAGGCTCCCAAAAGCCACTGCCTTGTCCCCCGTGTGTGCGGGGGCCCTGCCCCGGGCCAGCCGCTCTGACAGACCCCGTGGGGTTAGGACCCAAGTTCACGGTCGCCCTCCTACAGGCCTCCCTGATTCTGGGGGCAGGTAAAGGGTCAGGACAATAATTAACCCAAGGACGGCCATGGAGCAGGTCTGCTGGGACAGAGAGAGGCCACACACCGTATTCTAAATATTTATTTGGAAGTTAAAAGTCATCCTAACAAATTGTACTGTAATATGTCCATCTTCCTACCTGGACAGGTGTACCCCACACAACAGCACTGAAAAATACAGGTACAGCTGTGGTTTGTATGCTTCTGAAAGGTGGCAAAATAGCACTGAATTGGCCCCATTACGCGTGGCTGAGGGCTCTGGCGTTTGCCTGGTGAGGTCGCGTGAATAATAAAATTGCGACATGCGAATCCTATAAACAAAATGCAAAAGACAGTGTTGTGTGCTTTCATTTCTGCAAAATTTCTAATTATCACGTTTCCTGAAGGGTTTTTAGAACTGCTTACTTTTGACAGGAAGGATCTATAGAACTAAAAATAAAATTCGACCACATTCAAAATGTAAAAAAATGAATTTTTATCAAAACTTAAATATGAATTTTCAAAAAAGTAAAGTGATTGTACATATTTTAACAATTTTCTCAAAATAGTAAAATATCCAAAACCCAAAATACAAATTGTAATTTGCAGTACCGAATATCAACAATCAAGAAAAAAATTATTTAAAGAAATCTGAATTTTTTAACTTTTCACTTTGCCATCTTAGGTCAGTCTTATCAAGTAACTTTTACACACAGTGAACTCGCCGCGAGCCTGGCGTTCAGCACCTGAAGCAGCGCGCCTCGGCCTTCGGACCCTCGGTCTCCAGGAAGAGGCCTAGGTTCTCACGCCCACGGCCCCTCCGCACTCTGACAGCCCCTTCGGCGGCCAGCCCACCTCAGAGCAGGGGACAGACGCCCAGATGTCCTTCCCATGGGCCCCCGGGTCCGTCCCTCTCACAGGTGGGAGCCTCCCTGCAGAGACTGGATGAGCAGGGATGATGCTGCGGCAGCTCAAAGGGGATGCGGCGCCCGCCGGGCACGTGGCACACCTGCCGAGGACGCACTGTGGGGGCGGGGGTGGGTTGCAAAGTGCGGCCACAGCTGGGGAGCCACAACCTAGGAACAAAGGGAACCAGCGTCCCACGCACTTCCTCCCTGAGCCAACCCCGTGACCTCCGACCCCACCCCGAGACGGGCAGCTTCTGCCGGGGGGGCGGCAGGGCCAGTGTCTCACTGTCCTGGGGAGTTTCCACAGCCGGCAGTGATGTGCTTAGGTTCCAAGTCATTCCCTTTTCATTTTACTTTTGGCTGAGTTCCCATTTTTGAAAGCTGCTGTTAGCCTTTCTAAGCGTTTACCAGAAAGGGATGGATTCCGCTCCAGGGACTGTCCAGGCAGCCCCTCACACGGGCTGAGCTGGGAGCTGAGGGCCCTCCACGCAGCGCAGGCCCAGTCTCCCTCCAAAGGCCAGGGACGGGGGCTCACCCACCCCGTCCCCAGGTTGTCCTGCCAAGGGGGCACCTCGGGGACCATGGGAGGGAAAGAAGGTCCCCACCAGTCCCCAAACTGGTCTGCAGCTGCTTTGTCAAAGGGCGTGCGAGCCCGGCCTCCGCCCCTCCAGGTGGAGGACGCGCCCCGCCCTGAGCTCCCATTACTTCAGGCTGCCACACGTACCCGTCTGTCTCCGGCCTCAGCCACAGCAGGCCCGAGTTCTCTCTCCCACCCCAGTCCTGCACATATAAACAGAGCCCCCCCCACCCACGGCCTGGCTGGTCACTCCCACCAGCCCCCCTGCCACTGACACCCCAGCTCCTCCCCACGGCCTGCAAGTGCCCACAGGTTATGCCCCAAGACCCCGGGCCTCTATAGGCCTCCCTGCACTCCTGGCCTGGCCCGGGCGCCACCCCCACCCCCAGCCCTTTGGGGACTGGCCTGCGTCCAAGCTTCCTGGGCACCCATGGAGGTCCGAGTGGTTCCACAGTGTCTGTGGTCACCCCACTGGCTCCCAGCAGACCTGCCCCAGCTCCCGTCTCAGGGAGACTCCCCCACACATTTTGAACCAGATCTCCAGGGAGGCCAGAGCCCAGCGCCAGCACGCACATGACCTTGAACAAGGGTTGCCCTTTCTGGGTTCCTGGCCCTGTGGGGGGCAGTGCAGAGGCAGGGTGGGGTGCCAGGGGATCCCCTTCCAGGAGGGATGCTTCGTGACCACGTGCCTGTCAGTCCCAGCGCCCCACAGAGTGGAACAATTATGCATGTTTGCGGTCACGGGCACACGTGTGTCGGGTGCGGGCCACAGCCTGAACCAGTTTAGAGCGTGAATCCCACGAGGACGCCCAGCAGGCGGCACCCGTGTCCCCACACAGGCCCGGACGGAGCTCTGGCAGGACGGAGGCCACGTGTCCTCATCTGTCTGTGCAGCTGTCACGAGCAAGGAAGGAAGAAGCTTCCAGACCCTGATAGATGAGGCCGAGGTCAGGGCTGAGGCCCCATAAGGAGGGTATTAATGGCCCAGGAGACAGAGCGGGCCCTACATCAGCGGTGACACGGCTGTGAATCACCTGCTGGGTTTCAGCACCGTCCGGAGGACGCAGTGAGGACGCGGCACTTCTCTCCCCGCGTGTCCTCCTGAGGCTGAACGCCCGCCTCCGTCAAAGTCCTCTCTGTGGGGTGCTGTGAGCTTCTCTGGCAGAGGTCCCCGAATCAGCGAGAAGGGCCTTCCCCATCGAGGAGACTGTGGGCCCCTGCCGTCCTGGTGGGAAGATTCCGGAGTCCCTCCAGCTCCACGCAGCAGGACCCGGTGGCCCCGAAAGACCCCTGGCCTGCAGGAACGGGGTGACTTCTCCTTCCTGCCCCAGCTCCTTCCAGGGAAGCTGTGCTTTCTCAGCAGCTGACCCGGGTGGCTCGGCCGGGCTGCCCTGCGGCGGTTACCTGGATGCTGTTTCTCCTGAACATGGTGAGGGGGCGGCCCTGCAGCCTCAGCAGGGGGCGGGGCCAGCTCCAGGAGGGTGGGGCCAGAGCAGAGCCAGCCGGTGGGGGAGTAAGAAGGACCCCTGCTCCCTCCTGGGGGCCCGTGCTCTCGCCCACCCAGGAGCCACTCAGCAGGAAACCCACCGAGACCTTGTCTGTAGCACAGCCCCTCCCAGACCCACCCATGCACGTCGGAGACCCGCCCGGCACAGCAGCCAGCACTGGAGCCTCAGAGAGAGCAGAAACCACTCCCCAGGGGACAGCCCGGGGCAGTAGAGGCTCAACAGCTGTGGGGGGCCCTGGGGGGGCGGCCCTGGGGGGGCGGCCCTGGGGGGGCGGCCCTGGGGGGGGCCCTCCCTCACCGCCCAGGGCCTGGCCCCTCTCCCCTGCAGGACCCACCTGGCCCTTGGGTCCCCATCTCAGCTTCATCCCACAGGCCCCTGAACACCCTCCCCAGGCGCCCTTTCCTGCCCCTCCAGGCACCCCCCCCACCACCGCCAACCCCCCCCTTATCTTCAGCCCAGTAAAGCGGCCCCTCCATTTACACCCCTTGCAAATCCAGATGAAGACACAGATCCTCTCTGTTCTCAGCACCGGAGCTGAAGACTCCCACCACTGTGTCTATGGAAGTCCAACCCCTAAGCGGCGCCCTGGGTGAGCTGCGGGAGCGGCAAGGGCGAGGTCACCTGAAACCACCTCCTGGTCCCGGAGCTCCCGTCCCGGGGCCACATGCACCCCGCCGTGGACATCAGCTCCCTGTCCCCCAGTTTCCCCATCTCAGAGTCCAGCCCCTGCTCCCTCTAGATCCAGTGCACCCTGTTCTCCGAGCCCAACACCTGCCTCCGACTCCAGGCCGCTCCAGGCGGGCCGGGGGGACCAGAGGCGCCTGCAGAGGCCAACCCGGGCAGACCCGCTGCGCATGGCCTCCTGCAGAAGGGATGGGGAAGGCAGGCGGTGCCACACTTCCTCACCCCCCACCCCACCCCCGGGACACGGGACGTGGGGCCCGGGTCTCAGCGGTGGGGAGCGAGGCGATCCTGGCCCAGCCAGCCCCGCCCACCCCACAGGCTCCCGTTGGCCAGGCCTGGCCGGCGCCGCCCACCAGACTTCGGCTGCTAAACAGGACCTAGGGCTGACACGCCGTCAGGGCCTGCTCATCACGGTGTAGACGCGCACTTCTCGCCTCCACCCGCGTTCCCAGCGAGCTCGCAGGCGAGGAGAGGAAGCCACAGGCGTGGGCTCAGACCGCGTGCTGTGAGTCCCAGCTCCGCCTCGTGAACAAGCAAGCGCCCTCTCTGAGCCTCACGTCCTCAGCTGTAAAATGGGGATGATGACGGCCCCTTCCTGGGCTGTGAAGGCCAAGGCACCTGAGGCTGTGCCGGGCGTATGGTGAGAACTCTGCGCGTGCTTTCGAGAAATAAAAAGAAACGCAAACCCACCCGCCCACAGCAGCCAGGCCCTGAGGGAGCAGATACCACGGGGCAGTGGGCCCTGCACCAGTGGAGATGGACGTCCAGGGCGGCCTTAACTGGCAAGGCCAGTGTGCTCAGCTGAACGACGCCCCCAAAGGTTCCCAGAACCTGTGATATGCTGCCTCACCTGCAAAGGGAGAGGAAGGATGCTTATGGAGACAAGCTGCTCATTCGCCGGCCTTGAGATGGGGAGATTGGGTGAGGCCAGCGTAATCACACGGGTCCTTATGGGGAAGAGGAGGCAGAAGAGGGAGAACCGGAAAGATGGCAGCGTGAGAAGGACTCGACCCACCTCCGCCGGCTTTGGAGAGGGGGGTAGGGGTAGAGGCCGCGAGCACTGAATGCGGGCAGCCACTCCGAGCTAAACATGCCGGGAGCCGCGCTCTCCTCGAGAGCCTCCAGGAGGACTCCTGCTGACGCTTTCAGCCCAGTGAGTCCACGTGGACTCCTGACCCGGGAACGGCAAGAGGAGGCTTGTGCAGGGTTTGAAGCCACAAGCCTGTGGCCTGGTGCCGCCCTGGGGGACTCACACAGCGAGAGCCGGTCCACCTTCCGCTCACCTCATCCTTCCCATCCCTGCTGGTGAGCCTGCCCTCAACGTCCGGGGCTCGTTTTCTGAATCCCAGACACACATGTGCTGGTGTGTGGTCTCAGCCCAGATGTTAATTATACATTTTCCAAGCTTGAAAGAATGCACAAATCTGCTGAGATTGCTAGCTTCTTTCTAAATTATAGCCGTTTTATATAAACATACCTTTTATGCCTATAAATCTTTCCAAGAGGCTGCATTTCTAGGCAGAGTAATATCTGTCTAGAATTTAAGACAACTAAGGGATTACCACGGGCTGCTTTTTCTTCCTTGCCTGATGTTTTTTCTGTGGAAAGTCAAGGCCACAGTCTCCCTGGTCACTGCCTCTTTGCAGCACAGATGCAGGCTGTTCCACGTGCCAAGTGACACTTAATTGCACGACAGCTGCGTGCACGGCAACTGGCCCGAGGTGCTGTGGCCGGGACCACGAACCGCAGGTGACTTCGAATGACCTTGAGAGGCAGCAGGACTGTGTGACACAAGAATCAGGGTGCCACGCACTTCCCTTGTCTGAGGCGAATGTGGGTTTGATTTCGGCCCGCAGGCAGTGGCAGGCAGCAGCGAGCCGTAGCTGGAAACAAGATCTTAATTCTTAGCTCCCAGACTGGGAGTCCTAACCACTGGAGCGCAGGGGCCAGCGACTTGGGCCTGGGTGCCTAGTTCTTGCCGGCCTTGTCAGGAATGAATGCAGGCGAGGAGGCAGAAGGGAAAGAGAGAAGGAAGAAAGTTCACTGGAAAAGCAAAGTACATGCAGAAAGACGCACAGGTGAGCTCAGGGAGAGTCCTGAGTCGTGGCTCTGGGCAGTGTAATTTCTTTATGAAGGGGTGGTCTTCCGGGTCTTTGTCTTCTCCTCGGCCAATTGTATTGTTTTGACCCCAGGGTTCTTTTGCCTCTGGACCCTCCCCTGGGTGCACACACACCCCTCAAGTAAGATGGATCCTATCGCAAAGGCCTCTGGGAGAGAGATAGCAAGACATCGAGTCTGGCATCCCCTGCCTTTTGACCCCATGAAGGCTATTACAGGTGCATAGGGTCTCCCTTGTCCCAAAGGTGGGGAGTGTGTGACCTCTTGCTCTCTTAACAAGGTTAGCCCTTCTCTGTCCCTGCCATAAAAGTGTCCAAGTGTCCAGTTATTTACCCTATATCTGTTGCCGTTTCTTATATCGAGGTGCAAATCTCAAAATGTAGACAGGGTCCAGTTATAAATATGTAATCTGGAGCCCAGCTGTCTCTTGCCTTAGGAAATGTAAATGGGGGCTGGTAATGGATGTCCGGCCTGGAGCTCATCCTCTTCTCTGCCTCATGAGATGTAAACGGAGGCGCCAGTTGTAAATGCCTAGCCTGGAGCCCATCTATCTCCTACCTCAGTTTGATACTAAAATGTAATCTCCACCATGTCCTTTAACAAGTCTTTTATTTCCTGAAGCAGGAAGTTGCAGAAGTAGTAAGAGGTCCCATGAACTGTTCCCCCAGTTCCCCCAGTGGTTCCATCTTCCGTACCTGCAGCACAACCTCAAGCCCGGGAACCGGGCGTGGGCACCAGGGTGAGGCTCTAACCCACAGCCTCGCGGGTGTGGACTCACGTAACCTCCACCATCATGGAGGTCATAGATATCCCACCAACACACAGAGCCCTGCTGCTCGCCTCCTACGTGCCCACGCCCTCCGCACCTCTAATCCTCTCTCCCCCCGTGTTCTCGTCACTTGGAGAACGTGACACACATGGAACCACGCGGCACGTGACCTTTCGGGGTTGCCTATGCGGGATGTGCCCTTGAGACCCACCGGAGTGGACGTGGGCACCTGTAGCTCAGTCGTCTTTATGGCCAAGTGGTATATGGTTGAATCATTTTCCTGTTGAGGGGCGTCTGACTATTCCAGTTTTCCACTTATCACAAATCAAACTACTATAACCTATTGAGCACAGGATTTTGTATGGACATGATTTTTAAAAACTTTTCCTGGGAGAACTGCTTAAGCGTGTGACCGGGTCATACATAAGCATGTGTGTAGCTTTGAAAGAAAGTGCCGAAGTAATTTCCAGGACATAGAGGATGGGTCTCTCTACAACCTCGCCAGCGTTTGGCCTTGTAGCTTTGTCTTCCCAGGCCTCTTTTCTGGTCCTTTAGCTCGCGAGCAGGCTCTGGTTGGGGTTTTTTTTGGTCTGTGCCTATTGGCGTGTAGGGGTTTCTGGTTTCTCCCGTGTCCAGTCTGGGGGACATGAGGCTAAAAGAAAACCCGGGGAACCCACGGTCGTGTTATTCCTCGGGTCTTGAGGGTCTCTCACTGGTGTACCTTCTTCTCCTCCCCTCTTCAGTGTCTTCTTCTGTGTGTTCTGTGTGTGACGTCCAGGGACTTCTGCCACATGGGGTGAGCAGAGTGGTGACAAGTGTGACACTCGTCTTTCCAGAGGTGTGAGTCCCCACTTCCACGCAGCACCGAGAAAACACCTTCCTAGACAAGCGGGCAGCCTGCTGCTGGGGATGGCCGGGTTCCGAGAGACCCTTCAAGGTCAGCCTGCGTGCCCCTGCTCGTCTGGACACTGATTAATGATGCAGCCTGACCTGTCGTTGTGTCAACCAGCACACAGCTGTTTTCTAAGTTCAATCAGCAAGGTTATCAATGCTCTTATACTGAAGGAAAGAATACCTTGAAAATCAATAGATATTGGAAATGATAACTGTAGATATTGATCAGTGAGTATTAACAAGTTACACTTAGCAAATTCCACATTTATGCAGGAACTCCGTACCGTCCACCTCCTCTCCTGTGCCAGGGCCTTTTTGAAAAAAAAATTTTTTTAATTGAAGTGTAGCTGATTTACAATGTTTTGTTAATTTCAGGTGTATAGCAAGGTGGTTCCGTTTTACACACATATATATATTCTTTTTCATATTCTTTTCCATTATAGGTTATTACAAGATACTGAATATAGTTCCCTGTGCTACACAATAGGGCCTTGTTGTTTATTTTACATACAGTCATGTGTATGGGCTAATCCCAGACTCCTCACTTACCCCACCCCCGCTTCCCCTTTGGTGACATAAGTTTTCTACGTCCGTGAGTCCATTTCTGTTTTGTCAATAAGTTCCTTTATACCATTTTCTTAGATTCCAGGGCTTCTTAACACGTGCGTTCTCATCGCATTCATTGGCAGAGCCCTTCACCCATTTCATCATGTTTTGTGACATGAACGTCGTCCGCATGGAATAATTTTAGATGGTCCAAGACAGTTCAGAGAGCTCCCGTCTGCTCCCCCACTCCGTTTCCCGTCGTACACGTAGAGGTTCGCTTTCTAACTAAGAAGTCCACATGGGCACAACCCAGTTAATGCAACGAAAGGCTCTCTTTGGCCGCGCCAGTTGTCCCACCAGGGCTCTTTTTCTGAGCCAGGGCCCCACCCAGGACCCCCGCTGCGCTGAGTCCTCACGTGCCTTCCGCCCCCTCGGGTCTGGGACTGGTTCTCGGTCGTTCCTTGTCTCTTACCTGCCACAGTGCTGCAGAGTCTCCCCTGACGTGTGCCTCTCAGCTCAGGTTCGGCTCGTGTTCTGCCTGTTGATGACCCCGGTTTGGGGGTTTGATAATGATGATGGTTTGGGGGCAGGATCCCCGGGGGTGAGGGGCCCTCTCAGCGCAGCAGAGCAGGGGGGGCGTGACTCACCCGCCTGGGTTATCCAGGCGGCATAAACCCCGGTGACTGAGAGGGTAAGGGGGGGTCTGCCGGGGTCTTCACCGGGAAGCTGCCATTTTCCCTGTTCGCCTTCTGTTCTTCGGGAACTACGTCACCAAGGGCAGCCCACACGCAAGGCGGAGAGAATGCAGCCCCACCTCCCGGGGGACGAGGGAGCATCTCCATGGATTAGCTGAAATTGTTCTGTATGGAAACGTCCTCCCCGCCCTCGTTTATTTATTGACTTCATTTATTTCTACCTGTAGGATGTCAGTGAGCTGGCCTCGTGTGTATACATTTCGTACGGACGTTATCACCCCATAGCCCCCTTCCCCACATCGCGTGGGGTCTACAGGAGGTTGCACGGGGACGGGTCCCCTTAGCACCAACGCCCAGCTCCCCGTCTGCCTCCTCTGACCCCGCCCTTCTCCCCCTTACTTTCACGGCCGGCACAACACCTGGCTCGCCTTTGCTGGACTTCTCGAAGTTTCTGCCGCTGAGACACGGGCCTGGGCAGTGGCAGGTCCCTCCGAGGGCTCCAAGGCTGACTCAGAGCTGCCCCCATCCCCTCCCCCGGCCTGGCCCTCCCTCCCTTTCAGCCCCCAGCGCATCTGGAGGGGCTGTTGCGGGGAGACGCGGCCAGGCGGCCCGCCAGGCTGTGGCTGCAGAGGAAAGGGGGTGCCCGGCTCTTCCTCCGTGATTCTGGAATTGGGGGGGCTCTGCCTGACATTGCCCTAGTTTGGAGATAGAACAATGTGTGTTATAAACAATAAACACGTGAACTCTGTGGGCAGAATGCAGCCTTTTATTTATTTATTTTTATTTTTTTTAAATTTTATTTATTTATTTATTATTTTTGGGGGGTACACCAAGTTCAATCATCTGTTTTTATACACATATCCCCGTATTCCCTCCCTCCCTCGAGTCCCCCCCACCCTCCCTCGAGTCCCCCCCACCCTCCCCGTCCCAGTCCTCTAAGGCATCTTCCATCCTCAGAATGCAGCCTTTTAATAATCAACTGAACAGATATTACGATTTCCTCTAACTGTAGATCAAGGGCCTGCATGGGGCTGTTCAGAGAACGCTTCCCTGGAAGGGACTTGACCTTGGAGCTGCCAGTGAGGACGCCCTCTCAGCCCCTGGGCAGGAGCTTCATCAGCAAATACTTAAAACACCCTGAGAGACTCACCATTCAGGGTCGGAGTAGGGATGGGAGACCTGACTCACTCTCAGGCTGAAGCATTTTGTGTCGGTGTGTGTGTCATCTGTGTACAAACACTGCTTTCCGATATGAAGGTGACGAGGCCCAAATGTTAAAACATCTTAAAGTTCAAATACATCAGATGCTATTCATCTGCTCTCTAATGTTTCACTGAGGAGGAAATCTTTCCCCCCCCCCAAAGCAAATCAAGGTCAGAACAATAATCTTGCAAAGGTCAGATTATATCACTTAGGTTGATTGCATCATCCTCAAAGTCACACCATCAACACCTCAAGGGCAGCAGAGGGCACAAGAGGCAGCTAAGAGCCTATGAGGGGTGAGGCTGACTTGCAGGCACCGGGGCTGCAGACCCTCCTGGGGTCCCAGGCAACGCCTCTGCCATCTTGCTTTAGGCAAGCGATGGGGCCGGCAGTGCCCTCGGGGTGTCCCGGGGGAGGAAACGACTGCCTGCAAGGTCTACGGTCTGCCAGTCCATCCTGCTCACAGCGCCTGTTTCCGCCAACCCCACAGAAAATCTAAAAGGTCCCCTCTGAGTCCTGTGGTGTGTGGATAAACCTAAGCAGGTGGTGTGGTCCAGGCTCCCCCAGGGAGGCTGCCAGGGCTAGGGCTCCAGCCCAGAGGTCGGAAAAGATCACCCCCGACGGCCACTGAGTTCTGTCTCTCTCTTAATTCTGTGAAAGGCTGGGATCTCAAGTCCTCCTCAACTTGAAAATGTAAATTGGGAAAACATGTTCACAAAACCCCCCTCTTTCCCTGTTCAAATAGTCTTCTGTTCAAATCCTAAGAGAGTTTTCTAACATAAAGGAGGAAGTGTAAGAGAATGAGAAGAAACAGAAAATCAAAGCTGCTCTTCCCTGGAGAAACCAAAAACAAGATGACAGGGAGCACGTATTAGTGGAAATTAGAGTGGTTCAGAGGGCCCTTTCCCACACATCGAGTGTGTGAAGCTCAGAGACGGTGGCCCCTGCTGAGTTTGTTCCAGACGCTCAGTGGGCCTCCCCGAGCCTTCCTGCCTCCTTGGGCTTGAGGTGGCTGAGGCAGTCACATTAGTGAAGCATTACTGTGATCGTTTTGTAGGTTTGAGTCAAAATGGGCCCGACTTCTGCAACAGGATGTGACAGGACACAACTGAACATTATGCTCTCTTTGTTTTATGAGACTCAGGCTTGCCTGTTTCAAGGCTTTTCCATCCTTTAGCACGATTCAATTAAGCTACTGCCATTGAGTCACTTGCAGAGATCTTACTCACATCTGAGCAACCTTGAAGAGATGACATGACCACACGGCCAACTCTATGGGGTAACTGGCGTGGCTGCCAGGCCAGGCTGTGGCAGCCCCACGCCTCTGATCCCTGGCTACGAGATACGAGCCCTAATGAGGGAGAGACTTTTCAGAAGGATTATTACAGTGGGGTGGGGTGGGTGACTGCCACAAGGAGAATCTCAGAACTTGGGATCTGCAGCAATCTCCAAGGTCAGAAGGAAAGCGATTTTCTTTTATGGGGAGGCGTAACCAAGGCTAGAAAGAACTGGGTGTAGGAGGATGGTGTGATGAGACAGTTGATCAGGGAATGTTCTTGGGAGCGAGCGTTCCTTGTCCCTGTGTTCAAGTGCTGGTCAAAGTTCAGGGCCTGGAGGAAAGAGAGAAGCCTGTGTTGGGGAGACAAATTCTCCTCCACCTTCTTAGATTCTGTACCTGGGGTGTGTGAATTAAACCAACAAAAGACAGATTAACAGGAGGAAAAATTTACACGTGTAATGTGGGAATTCTCAGTGATGAGTAACTCAATAAGGTGGTTAGAATTTGGGACTCATATACCTAAGTTAGTAGGTTAAAGGGATGGGGGAGAAAAAGCTTTGGGGGGAAGAACAAAAGGATTTCTTTAGCAAAGACAAACGGGTTTTTAGGAGAACAAATGAGAAGTAGGAAATCTGTGGTAATGTTTGTTTATGCAGGCTGAAGTGGTCCTTCTTCAAGGCCATGACTCTCCCCAGAGGGGGGATTTGTGGTAGGTCTACTCTTGGTCTCCCCCCTGGAAGCAGACCTGCCCCATAGAGGGAATTGATGGCAGCCTCATTTCCCAGAAGTTACTGTTTTTAAGCAAAAAAGGGAAGCTCCGAAGAGCTCCTTTCTGCATCTATTATTCTCAAATAATTTTCTTATTTTCAGCTTAAAATAATTTTCTTATCAATTCTGGGGTTCCAAGTGGGTTCCCGCAACCAACACTTGGTCAGGTAGGGATTTCGTCCAGATTGGCCAGTGGGGGCAAATGGTTCAGCTAATCGTTGATGAGGTATAGGATGGGGATTTGGGGTAGGGGTCTGGGCTTCTTGTAACCAGAGGGCTTCTGTGAGTCGCATCCACGTTAAAGGGGCGGGTGGATCTTGGCCGTTCTCCCCAGAACCCGAAAGGGCAGGAGGGTTTGATGACTCGACATGGTCACTATCACAGCTGTCTCAGCAATACGTCTGGTCCACGATGGTCCCCTGATCCGACAGAGACTCCGTGCGTTCCAAGATGGGGCCAGGGTCTGGGAGTACTTTATCCCTGGCTTCACTTTTAAGTCTTCTGCAGGCTGTGCCCCCTCCACTGCCTGTGCCTGGGGTGAGCACGCCCACTACACTCCGGGGAGCCAGGTGCAAGGCCAGGCGTCACAGCCATGGGGAGAAATCCCACACAGAAATTCTCCTCAAACCTACGTCATCAGTGTGGCTGAGGAGAATTAATGCCAAGAAAATGGAAAAACCAAGGCAGGACTTCTCCCTCCTGAGAGCACTGATATTTATAACTGACTTCAAGCCCATCTGTGGCCAGGCCAGTGTGTGTGGCTTCCCTGCGCGGCTGAGGCTGGCACCTCTCCAGCTGCAGGATCCCATCTGGACCATGTCTGGAATAACACTACTCACACATACCTGGGCACGTCCAGGACGGCAGGGTCCACTTCCCGAGCTGCCCTGCGAGATGCGGCCACGGAAGCAGTGGCCCCGGGGCGGGGGAGAGAGCATCGCAGGCAGCAGCTGCCCGCCCCCTCCACCCCCCGAAATGTGTTTACACACACAGCGCCAGCAGCATGGACAGGCCACGTCAGATATGTGCCCTCGCTGGTCGGAAACTTCCTGAAGGGATCCCCGCGTGTCCAGGCACTGTCCTCTGCAGACAGGGCAACCGTGTGCCGGGGGGACCATAGGTTCTAGAACTTCTTGGGCAGCATTAACAGGGGCTGGCCGAGGCTCCTCCCCCTCCCGCCGCGCCCCTGAAATTGACGAGCAGGTACCCGTGCTCACGTGTCACCCCATCCCTTCTGACCACGCTGGTTTGAGCTGGGTCTGGACGTGGGGTTTGTTGAAGCTTGACCGAGTGATTCAGATATGCGGCAGGGACCTGGAACCGCTGCTTTAGGGACTTGTTACTGAAAAGCATGGCCCGTTAAAATACAGAATCCCAGGCCCACCCCAGACCTAAAACGTGAAGGAGACCCCCTGGTGCTTCATACACACACGTGGAATTTGAGAAGCATTGCCCAGATATCAGCAAGTTTGCTCTCTAAAGGGTCAGGTAACAGTGATTTTAGGCTCTGTGGGCCACTTGCAGCCTCTCAGCTCTGCCCGTGCCGTGTGCAAGCTGACACAGAGGGTGTGTGAGTGTAAACGGTGAGTGCACTGTGTTCCAAAACAACCTTCGTTTACAAAGACAGGCATGAGCTGGCCCATGGGCTGTAGTTTGCTGGCCCTGACCAGGGAGGCACCCCAGGAGTGATAACCCAGCTTCTGCAGGCAGCAGGGGTGTGACGAATGATGGTTACATTGTCTGTAACGTGCACATGTGGGTGGCAGACCTCAGCAGATATCATGGTCATCTTCCAGAAGGGCCCAAAGGAGGTTGGCCACGGAGCAGGCAGAGGGCACACAACAGCATTCAATCCTTCCCCGCCCAGCATCACAGACTACCGTGGGTTACATGCACCTGCTTCTCTCTCACAGGTAAGCGCCCCTCCGGCTGGTTCCCCCAGGTCATCCCAGGTGCCGTGTGCTGACCGAGCCGTGCAGCTGTGAAACCTTGGGATGGACTCTAAGAGGAATGGGGGCATTTGGAAAATCTTGGGTGGGTGAGGGTTTTAGGGAAGCAGTGCTTGGAGCCTTGGGCAGTTGGTGACCGAGGGTGGGGAGAGCAGAGGGTCAGGAGGCTAACACGGAGGTCCGGGAAGAGAAGAAGACACCAGCAGGAGCAGACTTTACCTAGGGATTTGGTGGTATCTCACCCGCAATCAAAACGGATGCACCTCAGAGCTGGTGCGGGGGCCTCATCTCAGCCCCACACACACCCAGGCACCCAGCCCGGCTCCGTCAGGGAGGGGGAGGGAGAGGAGATGAGGAAGGATGCAGACTGCCACAGACACCCCCCTCCTTGTTGGACATGTTTAGAGCGGGATTTGCGGAGTGACCCTGTTCTCAGGAATGTTCCAGCACATCCCCCACAAATCCCAGATGTCTGCAGCGCCACCTCACACAGGCTGCTGGGTCCTCCGATGGGGGCTTTTAAGCAAACGGGTGATTATTGGTGTAAGTTCCCAAATATGTGCTGACAGCTTCTTAAGGAAAAGGAATGCAGGCGTTGAGGTGGAGCCCATCACCTGGGGATCTGGGCACAATGGCTGCGACTTCATTTTTAACTGAGAAGAGTTCCGTCTCGAGAGGGTCGTCACGGCAACAGTAAACGCTGGTTTATTATCCTGTCAAGTCGCATATGGATCAGGGATCACGGGTCCCTGGCAGCTCTCCTACACCTGGCCCAGCAAGGGGCTTCCTTCTTTATGCTTTGCCAACATTTGGTCTTTGATTGCAATTTTTAGACTAGATATCAGGGGGGAAAACATAGGAAAAGATTGGATTATGGGAAAGAAATGCAAACAACTTTGTATCCATTAAAAAGTTGATCTGGGGAGGTTTCACGGCGGGTCTGAGGAGGGATGACGTCTGGCACGAGGGATTTTCGTTTTCTCGTCCCAAACTTCACAAGGTGGAACAGCGGAGCCAGGTGATTCAAGCACTCGTGAAGTTCTGGATTTTCACCTCCTGGTCGGTCTCACTGCCTCTCCTGTGGGTCCCTGGCTTTGGGGGCTTTTCTGCAGAAAAGGAGAGCGAGGAGAGGGTGAGTGGCCACCAGGCAACAGGAAGGGTCATGGGAGGGAAGCCAGGACGATGGGGGAAGTAAAGCCTCAGCTGGGAGGTGGGGGACACTGGGGCGTGACTGGAACTGGTGCCGGGGGCCCTAGGGCCGGGCAGCCCCCCAGACCCCGGGGCAGGCGGAGCACAGCTGTCTTCAGGGCAAGACACAGGCTCGGCCCAGAAAAGTGGCCTGACCCTGAGTCACGGTGCACCAGGCCTCCACGCCGGCCATCGTCACAGGGTAACCGCGTGGGGCAGCGGGAGCTTCTGCCCCGCCTCTGCCGAGGGGACAGATGATGCCACAGAGGACATGGAGACGGAACGTGGAGCCCAGTCCTGCCGGAGCCCAGCTTGGGGCAGGCAGTGCAGAGGGAGCAGGGGACGTCCCCTAAAGTCTGAAGATGCCGGCCGCTCTGCCCAGGGTCAGGAAAACACACCCTCCAAAGATAGCTTTTCCATTGTGTGAGTGCCAGGAGGCTGGGGAGCCTGGAGGTGACCACTGCCCGTGAGGGCTTCCCCGGGACCCTGGGCGAAGTCCTCCTGGGCTCCCCCTCCACCCCTCCGTTTTCCGGGTCTCAGTCTCTACGTCATCGGATGCCACTTTGGTCCCTTATTAGTTACGGGAGGGTCTGTTATCCTCCAAAGGCATCACAGTTTAAAAGTCAAAGTTACGTATTTTCCTTTGTGTTCTGAGACTTCCCTGACCATGTTCTGCCATGTTATAATTTGTCTGTCTTGTCCGTTTGCCTGTCCTCTCTGGCTCTCCCTGATGACCTGGCCACTTCCGATTTTGACCATTTTGTGGAAGGCTGAGAGGACCTGGCCACGCTCAGGTGCTAGAATATGATCACGGTTTCAACAACTCTGTTTCTAAAATCTCCCAAATCCTACTCGATTTGCTGTATTTTTGGATTCTGATCTAATCACTCTGATTGCTCTCTCTGAAGAGCAAGAAACTTCAGGCCATATTTACCTCTAAATGTAACTGTGTGGTGACTTAGAGAAGCTTTCCAGAAATTATTAGAGAAACTACCCTTCTTCAATTACTAACACAACTGTGTTCTTCTAGAATTCTGTGCAGACGAAAATGCCCGACAAGGCCCCGTTTCTCACTCAGTTCCAGAGCAAGAGACACCAGGGCTGCATCTTCACTCGATGGCCAGTTCTGAGGATCTTAGAATAAGGGTCACAGGGACGCGTGTGCTTGGCAGGTGGCCATCCGCCACGTGTTCAGGACAGAGCATCCAGCCACAGCCGGGGAGGCCAGGCTTCTGGCATCTAAGGAGACCAGCCCCAAGCTCCCGTCCAGTCCCCTCTCCAGGTGGTCAAGGCTCGCCACTTCACTGCACTCTAGAGGTGACACTGCTCTGGGGAAGGAGCTGTCTGGGGGACCAGCCAGGATTCCTGGCTCTCCTCCCACCCACCCCCAACCCCTGCCCCTCCCAAATGCTGACCTACCCCCACTGGCTCTGGTTTGCCATCGACCGCTAAGTGCCTGGTGGTAAAATATTCACTGTCTTGCTTTTACCCAGACAACTTTATGACTTCAAATTCATTAGGAAGAAGAGAAAAGCTGCTGTATATTTTAACACCGGAATTTAAGACCTTGGAGGAATGGCACTTGAGGAAGGAAATGGCCCGTCCCACCATCTGCCATATTTGGAGGAGGTCTAGGCGGACAGCTGAGCTGGTCCTCACGGAGGCTGGGGTCTCGCGCAGCTAGGAGCCTGGCTCCCCCTCACTTATCTCTCTCACAGCATCTCTCTCACCTGTCTGCCTGGTGGCACTCAGGTGAGGACCACAACGCAGTGGTCTGCAGATTAATTAGTAAAATGAGTATGTGATTTAGGCAGGGGTGCTTGGCACACTGGACATCCTGTAACTTCTTGTCTGTCTGTCTGCAGGTTCTAGCAACTTCCGTGAGGAGCAACCGGGCATTCCTGTAAGTAACCTGCATTTAAAGCTACAGAGTGCTGCAGCCTCAAGTGTGGTTTGGTGCCTCCCCCAGTGGGGGCCGGCAGCAAGCAGCTCCACGGTCCTCGGTGGTTCAACACGGCACGGCAGCCCTGGGCGTGGCTCCAGAAGGCAGGCAGAACTGCCGGGGCCCGGGAGAGCTGGCGGTCCCCACGCGGCACCAGCAGAGTGCTCTGAGGGGCCTGGCTGCATCTCAC
This sequence comes from Hippopotamus amphibius kiboko, assembly GCF_030028045.1. Classification (NCBI taxonomy): domain Eukaryota; kingdom Metazoa; phylum Chordata; class Mammalia; order Artiodactyla; family Hippopotamidae; genus Hippopotamus; species Hippopotamus amphibius. The sequence goes on from NC_080190.1 coordinate 2,385,594, forward strand.
CCTCTTCTGTGAGTGCAGTGGGGCAGGGATCCCACTGGCAAGGCGCTCAGGGATGCCGCCCTAAAGACCCTGGACTCAGGATTATTTTCTTAAGGGTGGTATTCCTTTATGCAGGTATTTCAGACATGAATGAAATGTCAGCGGCTCCTGTGAAGGTCACAAGTACCTTTCTATACTGCCAAATCTGTGGTCACCTCTCAGCCTTCCTCTGACTCATCAGCCTGCCGCCCCCACGTGCAGCCTCGATCACTCCCACCTCCCTTCTGCTCCCGGCTCCCAGGTTCTGATCTCTCCTGGACCTTCTCCTGCATCGCAGCCCCTCATCCTTTGCCCTGGACCGTCTCCATCTGGCGGGCACTTGGGCTCCGTCCTGGAGCGTCTTCCCTTCTCTGCCCACGTGCAGGCCCCAGGTGCTTTCCCCTGTAAGGTGCCACAGCTCTGCAGACCACCTCTACGCTAACGCTCCTGACGGCGGGCCAGCAGCCCTGCCTTCTCTCAGCCTCCACGCCCGTGAATCCAGGGCCCCTCCGCATTTCCATCTGTGTGTCCAGTAGACAGTTTAAAGTAAACATGCCCAAGAAATATTTAATTTTTCCACATAGCTCTCCTGAGAAATCCCCCACCTCCAGAAACAGGAGCTCCGTTCTTCCATTCACATAGGTCAAAGGCTCAGAGCCCTGCTCGACCCCTCTCTTCTCCTCCTATCACACCATCCAATCTATGAGCAAATGGTAATGACTCTGTTTTCAAAACGTTTCAAGAATCGGACCACTCTGTACTGTCTGCTCCATGATGACCCAGCTGAAACCACTTTGATGTCTTGCCTGCACTATTGCACGAACCTTCACAAAGTAAGGGCATATAGTATGGTTTTATTTTGGTGATTTTTTTCCCTGCTATGCCACCAGGCACTAGATGTCTGGCAATTAGTAGGTATTCGATAAATATTTTTTTAAATGTTGCAAATGTTTTATTGACTATTCTTATATATATATATGTTTATATTTTTATTGGGGTATAGCTGCTTTACAACACTGTGCTAGCTCCTGTTGCACAGCCAAGTGAACCAGCCACATGTAGACACATATCCCCTCCCAGCCAGGTCACATGGCTGTAGAGAACAAACGTGTGGACACCAGGTGGGGGAAAAGGGGGGTGGGATGAATTGGGAGATTGTGGTTGACGTATATATGCCGCTGGGTATGAAATAGATAACTAGTGAGGACCTGCTGCATGGCACAGGGAACTCTACTCAGTAAATATTTACCAAATAAATGTACAGATTTCTACCTGGGTCTTGCCCCTCTCCCATCTGCTCTTTCCAGAACTGTCAGAGTGATCATTTTAAAGTTATGTTACATCCCTCTTCTGGTGCCTTCCCTCCTGGCTCAGGCTAACACTGATGGCCTGAGCACAGCCACATGCCTTGCGTGACTGGGTCCCATTGGCCCCCTGGCTTCCTCTCTCCTGCTCTCCCTGTTCACACAGCCCCAGCCGCTCGCACCTCTTCCTGTGCACACCAGGCACACTCTGCCTCAGGGCCTTTGCACGGTGCTTACCCATGCCCGGTGCTTTTCCCAAGACATCCACATGGCTCAGCATCTGCTTCACTCAGCTGCCTGCTCAAGCATGACCTCATCAGAATAGCCTTCCTGGACCACCTATGCCAGTTGCCCCTCAGTATCCCTTCTCCACCCTTCTCAGACCCAGGAGGCATGGCCTCGGTCACCCAGGCTCCCTCGCCTTCTGGCTTCTGGTTGGGCTCAGGAACGGGAAGCACCCCCGTGAGTGGAGGCGGGGAGGAGAGCAGGCACTGGCCCTTGTAACCCTGGCTTTGCTACATCTCTCCGGCTCGGGCAGTGAGTGCGTGGCTGTAGCTCCCGTTACTCAGACCTTCTTCCGTGGCTACTGCCCTCAGCAGGCTCTGGAAACACAGCTCTTTCCTCTCATTGCCTCAGGCTTAAAGCTGTAAACAGCTTGATGCTGGTCCTACTCCTGAGATCTCCTCCATTGCTTCTGGGTTTCCTTAATGCTTCACACAGCTCTGTAATTCCTTCATTAGGTCTCTTGACTTAAACCCTTTGAGGCTGCCCTCTCTGACCTGTTGGGTCAGCACCCTACGTACAATAGCCCTTCCTCTATATCTGCCTGCTCCTGCTTTATCTCCCCTTTAAACAGTCTGCAGTGCTTGTCCTGTATTTATTACTTTACCAGTTTATTTACGTCGGTCTCCCTCACTAAAATTGTAAGCTACATGGGAGCAGAGACTTGGTCTCTTATTTTCGTCCACGTTTTCAGCACATAGAATGGAGATTTAATATAATAAACACTCAGTACATATTTCTTGGGACAGGGAGTGTATGAACGAATAAATAAACCCAGTTCCTATGGGTGCCTGTAATCAGAAAAGTCAGATTTGGGGCACTGCTCTTTCTGAGGTTATGATTTGCTAGATATGGATGTGCTAAGTGCATCTAACCCCCTACACGTGTTAATATTGAGTGCCAGGTCCCCGGCTTCAGGGGGCAATGGAATGGGGCCTGAGCGGGGGGGACGCGTGTGAGTGCTGTCCGTGGTCCTAAACACCGTCCCCCATCAGATAAGGGACAGGTCTTTCAGAAGCGGATCCCTGTGCTTCCTGACGCTGTGCTCACACCAAGTTTTTGTGATTCTGCTTCCACTTCCTATCTGCTAGGTTTCGAACTTACGTTTATCCAACTCAAACACCGGGGCCTTTCCCATTAGGCACTGCCGCCTCCTTAGGGAAAATGAGACCCTCAGCTCCTTAAGACCATAGCCCTGGATCTCGAAGGGGCTGCCCATCCACAGCTCTCCCGTCCCATGTTCTCCCATCAGGACTGTCCAGGGCACCCAAGTGCAATCCCTGAGTGGCCAAGTTGCTTCCCTGGTACACCAGCCTCCAAAGAGTCTCTCCCTCTCCTCCTAGAAACCCTCATCTGCAAAGCTTGCTGGGCCTCAGAGGTAACTGGCTGAGTGCATGGTCTTCCAGCTCCTATCCACGTGAGGACTGGAGCGCTAATTAAGTCAATTGTCCAGATGGTTCTGAAAATTGCCCAAGCCGCCACAGAAAAGAATCACGTGTCATTTAGTTGGGGTAATGATTTTTTATGAATAAAGTAATTAGGAAAATATATGTAAGTGGAATATAATAATCCATTAGCAAACATTACACCCCAGGATTTTTTCACTCTAAGCGTGAAATACTGAGCATCCCAATGCTTCTCACGGAAATCCTGAGGCACCCAGGAAGAGTTGTGGATAGACACAGCTGGGGCATCAGGATTCATTCTTATCAGTCAAGTAACTGGAGGCTGAATTTCCCACCTGCCAAGGAGGGGTCAAGGTGCAGGGTGCAGACGTGGGAGAGTAAAGGTAGTCTAAAGTCAGACACTAACAGGCCACATGGTCCAAGTTAAGCCACAGAGACCTCTCTGAGCTTCAGTGTCTCCAGAGCCGAAATGGGGTGATGGGGAGTGAAAAGAGCTGTGGATTATGGACGGAGGTATGCACTCCGGGAATAACAGCTCAGTGCTGTTTGAGAATACCCTGCGATGTGCTGTGATTAGGAGGTAAGTCAGCTCTGACGTGCAGGGCTGTGTCACGGGAGATAAAACGCCATCGGTGGGCTGGTAGGGAAGCAGAAGCAAGCGGCGGGAGACTTAGCTACAGAGGGACAGCAGCTGCTATCGGGGCAAGGACCAGAGGGCGCGTCCCCAGACACCCCTAGGATCTGAGGCCCTACACTGCCCGGGGGCTCGTGGCATGGCAGAGACGTCACTCGGAGGCACGGGACAGTGCTGGGCTGGCATGTTCACAGAGGGCTGTGCGTGCAGGCATTAAGACTGGGGAACAGCGTCCAGGACTGCTGGGTGTAAAGAGCGGGGACGGGTGGGGGAGGACCGCACTGTTTAAATAGCAACCCCAGGGCCACATTGGGGTTCCTTTTCCAGTGCACATGCACCCACTTCTGCACTGCAAGGGACCCTGGGTTCCGTGTCAATCTTGCAGTGTGGACTGATGTTGTATGTTTTTCAGTATTGCCATCTGGATTCTGAACTTCTCATGTCTGCATGGACCTCCGCTTGAGAGATCTTATCCTCCACACTGTTTGCATCATTACAGATCATCACGTCTCTCCTACCTTCAGGTTCAAGCATCTCTGGCCGGTGCCTTCAGCCCACTGTCTGCATCACCCACACGCCACAGCATCCTCAGCCCACGGACTTTGCCACACTTACCCCCTTACTGGGATGCAATTGCCTGTGTAATTTTTACAGTCACTCCCATGCATGTTGCCAGCCTTCTCGTCTCTCCCTGTTTTTGCTGCACTAAATTACAATCCAGGTTAAATTCAGTTCTCCACCTACTTCATGTCGGCTGCACTAACTGGACCTGCAAACTGAAGCTGGCTGTCATCGGGGGCACCCTGATGCTGCCCAGAAAGCCTCAGCATTTATTCATGGTATTTTATCCTTCTCTCCTCCCCTTGCTGCCTCCAAAACCCTTCCTGCCTCTTAAAACATCCAACACCTCCTTTGTCACCTGCTCACCCAGCTCACCCTGCTTGCTATTTCACCAGGAAAATAGAAACAATCAGAATAGAATTTCACCGCCTCCCGTCACAACCACCCATCCATCTGAGCGTGTGACAATGGACTTTACCCTCCCTTCAGTTACAAAGCTCAACCCCTTCTCTCCTGCATGAGGTCCTGCCCCCTCTCTCCTACTCAAGGACATCACTATAGCAATTATCCCCGCTCCCTCCAGCATCATCAAATTTCCCCTCCCCACTGGACCTTCCCAATCGGCACATCAACGAGCTAAGACTTCTCCCCTTGTAAACAAAGAGCAAAACACCTTCTCTCCACCCTCTTTCTCCTGCAGCTCCCACTCCATCTCCCTCCTCCCTTCACAGCACAACTCCAAAAATGCTTTTGTCCTCAGCGCCTCTAATTTCTTTTGAACTCAATCCAAGAAGGTTTGGCCGTCATCTCTCTGCTGATGCTACACACATCCTGATGAAGCAGAAGGAAATGAAAAGTACCAAAAACAGATGCTCCCCAAACTCAGAAAGTCCTTAGATCCCAAATAAGGGGTCACACTGGATTCCCTCCTCACCACCAGCTTCACGTCCAAGCCATCAGCAGCTCACTTGGATTCTACCCATGCTACGGTAAACCTTGAACCCCTCTCCTCTCCTCCATCACTGGATCTACCTCCCAAACCAAACCATCCTCCTCTCTGCTCTCTCAACTGGTCCCCTCGTGTTCCCTCTTTCCACACGGCAACAGCAGTGGTTGAATGGGCACAAGTAGTAAAATAACAATAATAAAATGAGCACAAGTCAGGTGTCAGAATCCCACACCGCCTTCCCATCATGCTTGGGTTGAATTCCACACACCCACCATGCGTGTGGGGCCTAAGTCACATGACCTCTGCCTGCTTCTGCAAACTCACCCCGATCCTGTGTACCCCCAGACTCGATGCCACCATCAGCCTTCTCTCCTTTCCTGAAACAAGTCAGCACTGTCCCCACCTCTCCTCCTTTGGGTCTGCATGTTCCTATGTTTGGAACCCTCTTCATTCACATGCCCCCTGCATCCTTCCTTCCCATCACTCAGACCTCAGCTCAAACATCCCCCCTCATGAGGTTTCCTTGGCAACCACCCGTGGGTACCCATTGCCCATCATTATCCACTACGTCCATCTCTTGCCTTTTCCTGAGAGCTCTAGTTGCCATCAGAAATATCTTATTTTCCCTAACTTTTTTTTTAATCCTTACAGGAATGTGCGGTCCACTAGGGCAGCTACCGCGCCATCGGCTTGGATCCAACATCGCTTGGACCTAGATCGATGCCCAACACAGGGGGTCCTCAATAGGAACTTGCTGCCAGGATGGATAATGATTTCCTGCCCTTCTTTGAAGGGTCGTTTTCTGCGTGTTTCTCACACATTAACTCTTAATTCTCGCGAACATTACAAGGCAACACCTTATTATTCCAATATGATAAGTGAGAAAACTGAACCATGGGCAGGTGTGTGATATGTCCACAGCCACAGAACCAGGCAGTGACAAGAGCAGAGTGGGAGCCCAGATCTTGCTGCCACCAGAACCCAGGCGGTTTTCATAAACATCACTTGAGAATAAGAAGGGTAGCATCAGGTACGGGGGCATGCTTTGATTTTCGTTTTCTCCCTGAAGCATGGGAAACAGAGGACGGCGAAATGGTCCAAGCACCAAAAAATGTAACATAACAAAACCTACCATGGGAAAACGATTTCAATTTTTCTCCAAACAGTTCTAAGCATAGTTACTAGGTCTTCCAGTATACTGATCAAAAAAAGCAAATATATTTTAATATAAGAGGTAGTATTTTTCTCTTTAAAGATTGTAATGCTCTTTGGCAATAAGGGGGAGAGGAGTAAATCGATGTCACACTCTTCCTCGTGACCTAGAAAAACAGTTGTGTTGAGCAGTAAGTCTCACCCCCAGGTACTGTGTAATTAATTCCCCAGGAATATTCGTGTTGACAGCTGTAAAAGTTGTGCTGTGTTTTCTCATGCTAATCAAATAATGCCTTGCAGATACCAATGGCGGCTCAATATTTTCATCCAACTTGCAAAGCACTGTATACTCTATTTCATTAAAAACCCACTGTCAAAAAGCACAACAGTATCCAAGCAACTCAACACATACGCGGAAGATCAGTGCAGCCCTGTCTTCCTTCTCAGTATTTTGCAGACTTTGCTACATCTTTGATGTGGAAGCAAATGTGTCTGTCACCCAGGTGAGCAGAACAGGTTGAGGCTGATGGAAGCATCCTCATTTCTCTCTGTGTCTCTACCGCAGTTTCAGGGCTGCTTTATGCATGTTGACTGTGTAAGGCTCACCATCATCTGAAAACAAGGACCCGCCCCGTCATCGCCCCCAGTTTGAGGTGGCAACGTGAGGACTGGATGAAGCCCAAGAACGGCTCACTCAGCGGACTTCACCAGGGGCCAGCAGACACATGAGTGTGACCCCAGGCCCTGAGAAAGTGTCTGCAAGGCCTCCCCAGACAAGTGTTTCTTCCCAGGTGCTAAGTGCAGTGAAACAGGGAGGCTCATGGGGGGACCGGCAGACCCTCCATCCTGAACAGATGGCACTCTCTCTCCAGTCACCACCCTCAGGGACACGTTAGGTTCAGCACAGCAATGGTGAGTCAGTAGTTTCAAAAAGACAAATCAACACAAACTCCCTGTAACCAATTTTTCTTTTTCCTATCAGAGGAAGTCAAGATAAACCAGTCATGTGGAAAGGGCATTACATTCGGGGTATATATGATTGCAAGAGTTTAAAGATATTTTCTAGTTATAACTACGAAGGAAATTGCCCTCCTATCTTTTCATTTTTTGGACACATTTCTATAAGCACATAAAATTTGCCCTTAAGGCACAGACATCCTTGATCGCTAGGAGCTGGCGATTTCTGTTCCTAATTACTAAATTAACTACCTCTGAATGCAGCGGCTTGTTTCCTCAACAGGTCAACGCTGCTGTTTCAAACAAGGTTGACGGCCAAGTGGGCTCCAGCATGGGCTGTTCTTGCCCTTCCTTCGCTCTTTCAGAAATAACTGGGTTTGGGGACTTCCCTGGTGGTCCAGTGGTTAGGACTTAGCTCTTTCACTGCCAAGGGCCCTGATTCAATCCCTGGTCGGGGAACTAAGATCCCACAAGCCATGCGGCGTGGCCGGAAAAAAAGAGAATTGGGTTTTGAACCAGGCATATTATTTATTAAAAGTACCACTTTATTTCACTTCCTCAACAGCAGTTTTTTTCCTTTTCTAGAGTCAAAATTTGATATTCTTTTTATTCAATTTTTCTGACACGAGGTGAGTCTCCCCATCTCATTGAAATATTTAGAGGTGAGTAAGTGATCACTCTTTTTGCTCGGCTGCAGTCGTGTGCGGTGGGAAAGCGCCCCCTTCCTTAGTGAGGTTTCTTCTCGCACAGGGAGCCCAGCAGCAGGCTTCCTGCTGGGGCACCGTCTGGTCTCCAGGGGCTGCGTCAGGATGGGGCTCCCTCCCAGGAAGCCTGGACCCAGGCTGCATTTCCAGGCCACAGAACTGGTGGAGGGGTTGGGTGACCTACTTCTCCTGAATCCATGTGGAAGGTCAGCGCTGCCCAAGGCGGGAATGCGGCTCCAGGGAGATGCTCAGACACTTGTGGCAAACAGACCCCAGAGCCGCGTTTCTGCCCCGGGTCCAGCCCCTGTGCAAGGACACCTGGGCAGTAAACGTCCTCCACTGAGAGGTGGTGGAAACTGGGCCAGGCTGTAGGACTAAGTGGCGAGTATGCGCTCCTTCTGGCCCCGAGATGACGTTGGGCAGGTGCCCTGCTCCCCAGGGGATGACCCGGAAGGGCTTTATTCTGGGCTCTGCATTTCCAGCAGCCCACACATACGGGTCTATGGGAGAAAATGGGAGCCTGAAGCCTGAGGCCCTGGGGATGCAGGGCCCCAGGGCAACCTCGGGGGAAAGCGCAGGCTCCCCCTGCTCACCCTCCCCCAGGATGGATGACCCAGGAGGACCTCCCAGGCGGGAGGAGCTCAGGCTCCCTGCTGCTTCCACAGGAGGTGGGAGGTCTCATTTGCTGCAGTCTAGACAGACCAGCGGCCCCGGGGGCAGCACCCCTACCCCAAGGCCTCCACCACCTGCGCTTCCAGGAAAACACCAGCTCGCGGCGGCCTTCCCCAACTGCCCGGAGCCCTCAGGACGAGGCTGCAGGGGTTCTCCACATGCTGGGCACCAGCTCCAGCCTCGGTGGCCCAGGGCCTGGCAAGACGTGGTGACGAGAGGGGATCCTGGCCCCCCTGCGCTGCTCACACCAGTTACCTTGAATCCAGGAAGGATCTGGGGCTGCATCCTTACTTTCTTGTGTAATTTCTTAAGTTTTCCCAGTGGCGCTGTGGTGGGAGCCGGCCACAGGCCACTCTGTCTGCCTCCAGCTGTGAAAAGCACTTACAGGGAGTAAAAGGGAAGAAGTCCAAGTGACACGTGATGAGACCGGGCGCCCGCTCAGGTACCTGCCTGGGTTACTCACCATCATGTGAACCCTCCTTCACCAGTGAAATGGGCCCTGCCACCTATACCCCATCTTCCTGGATTTGCAAGCAGCTCAAGGATCACAGTTAACACAGACGCCACCTCTTCCTCTTTTCCTCTGGACTCTGACCTTGGATGACCTTCAGGACCCTAAGAGTGATCCGACAGCCCTTAGCACAGGTGCGTATGTAAACGTCGCGGCAGAGTGAGAGTGATGGGCCCCTGTGAGAGCTGACAGCCAGTTCCTGGGAAGAGCCGGGCATGGACGCTCAGCCACCCCGGGAGCCGGCCTCCTCTCCTGCCTCCTTGAAATCCCTGGGCAGGAAATGTTTCTGTGTTTACAGCCCACCAGCATCTACCACGTGCTGGTAGATGCTTGATCTCTGAGAGCTGAATAAGCTAAGGCAGAGGTGCTGCTCCTTCCCCAGGATAAGCCCCCACCTCCCACCCCAAGGACTGAGATGCTACCATCCACACATGGCCTTCGAAGAGGTAGAGCCCTAGGCCTTTCCGATGCTGCATCTGCTATTCCTCCTCGCAGGCACTTTGACTGTTCACTGCAGGTCGGCTGGGACCTGGTCACCGGGACATCAGCTCACGCCCATGGGGACAGCCCTGCACCAAGGGGGCACCTAAGAGCCTTGCCACCAACAGCACTCAGAGACCCATGGAGGACTTTATTACGTGCCCACCGTGCTCCCGATCCGAGCTACTACCAGGAGGCGACCCCCCAAAGGTCACTTGGGTCCCTCCAAGACGCTCACAGCCTGCTAACTGTTGCAGGATGGGGGCAGCAGGATGCTGGAGGGAGAGGACAGAGACCTGGCAACCCCAGGTGCTGGCTCGAGGCCACGTGCTAAGCTATCAGCTCCAGGAGGCTCAGAGTGGTTAAGGAAATTACAGGTATCTGAGTCCACTCTGGCTGCTATAATGAAATACCACAGACTGGGTGACCTACAAACAGCAGAAACTTACTTCTCATGGTTCTGGAGGCTGGAAGTCCAAGATCAAGGGTGATCACGATTCAGTGTCTGGTGAGAGCGCCTTCCTGGGTGGCAGATGACCGTCTTCTCCTTGTGTCCCCACAGGGCAGAAGGGTCCAGTCTGTCTCTGGGTCTCTGTTATAAGAGCACTATTTCTGGGAAATAGCAGAGCTGAGGATGAACAAATCCCTCACCCAATCATCACTTCTTACATTATTTCAGAGGGAAATATTCCCCTGGGGACCATCCGCGGTTTCTCATTTGTGCTCTTAGAAGAGCATCCTCATCTCTGTGCATCATCTCCCATAAGAAAACCTTCACAGGACCCCCAAGGTGATGCCATCTTCCATGTCAAACAGTCACTGGAAACAGTGGGATCTGGAAAGACACGTCTGTTAAACTCCCCAGATGGACTTGCCTGTGAGCAGTTTAGAGAACAGCCTGATGAGACCGTGGGTTGGAGCTGAACGCCCCTCCCTGCCTGGGAGCCGGTACAAAAATGAGCAATGATCGTAATCCTGCTGCACTCAACTCCATTTTAATTGAAAATGATGTCTAAGATCCCTGCCTAACTGGACTTCGCCTGTCCCCATCCTTTCAGAGTCCGTGGATTTATGCCCCTGCTCTTATGAACAGCGCTGCTATTTCCCATAAATATGCACAGGTTTCTCTTCGCACAATAAATATTCCAAAGATCATAAGGAAATTAAAACGGAGCTTGAAGTTGGCTGTCCACACATGAATCATGTGCTCAGGAACGTCTATCCCCAGTCATCACGTTTCCGACATAAATATTTTTGCTCCTTGGTTCTAAATGGCATAGGAGAGACTCGCCTAATAGATTTACAGTGTATCCGTGAGTTTCAGGGAAGGTGGAGACGGATGGCTTCTCCTCAGCCTCGTATTTATTTAGAAACAATCCACCCCATTCAACTGTGCAGCCTATTTGTTTTGGGGAACGGGCGTGCTGGCTACAATTCACTTTACTTTTGAAGAGGAGTGTATTACCTACACAAGCTGAGGACCTGCACTCCAGTGGATTAAGTCATCAGAAAGTATTTGTAGAGGCCTTTTTAAGGTAAAGATGTTGATCTTATTTCCTAAGCATTCAATTTCTCCCTTGGGTGTTGGGACACGGTTCTAAAGAGAGAGGTCTGACTAAAATCAGGTTTAGAACATACATTAAATGGCTTTAACACAGAAGCATGACCAGAGGATTACTTTCAAATTGGGTGATAAAATGCCCAGTACTCTGGGTGCCCCGCACGCCTGGCCTAAGCAGCTCTGACACCAACCTTGTGGCCGTGTCAAGGTGCTGCGAGCAGGTGCCCCTTGGCTAAGCCCCGGGTCTCACGGGCAGAGCGTCTGGACCGTCAGCCCCACGAGCCGAGATGTTGCTCTGTTCCAGCATCTGAAAGCATCCTGGTCCATAGGAGATGCTCAGTAAATACGAGTCAAGTCATGAAAGATGATTACACCCTCCCACGAGAGGCAGTATTTGTTTCATCTGACGGGATTATAAAAGAGAAGCTTTGCAAGGCCCTCCAAGGCTCTCGAAGTCAGTGTCTGGCTTGGGCTCCAGACTGGGTCCTTTGAGCTGTTTGTCAGTAGACCCAAGACAGCCCAGGGCTCCATCTCTGTGTCTATAGAGGTCACTGCAGACTCAGGCAGGGGGCCGCAGGGAGAGCCTCTCTAGGGCAGATCGCTCAGGAAGCGGGAGGTGAGTGTGGGGTCACACACTGCACTGGCCAGAGCCTGACTCCTCCCAGAGAATTACCCCAAGACCCCACTCAGGCAGGGGCATCCGCTCTCCCTGCCTCTGTCTTCATGCCCTGTCCCCTGGGCTGCAGGGGCTGTGTCCCCCGAGAAGCGGAGGTGCCCACCTGGGGCCTCAGGCCAAGGCATCGGATGGGCTCGCACACGCTGGAGGCTGAGAGGGCCTGGCTGACAGACGGGAGTGAGGAAAGTCCAGTGTCCAGGATGAGGCTCTAGCTGCCCTTCGAGTGGCCACTCAGAGGAAAAGGCAGCCAAGACTGCCATTCTGGTGTGAGAGGAAGGGTCTCCTGGTGTGTTGGGAGTACGGTCAGGGAGGAAGCTCTGGGTGATGGGACGGGCTGACCGGGTAGCCAGCCTACCCCTGCTGGGTTCCTTCTGGGCCAACCTGGCTCTCCGGAGAGCTCACTGGGCTCAGGAGAAAGTCCGCAGACAGGCGCACCATGACCGCCCGCTGCACCTTTCCCACCAGGGCACATGAATCCTTAGCTGCTTGAAAACCATCCAGGAAGGAGGATGCAGTCCTCTTCCCCCAACGCACCTCCTCCCCCAGCCTAACCCTGGAACCAGGTGACCTCCGCCACTTTCAACAGCCGTGAGCATAGAGGCTGTGCCGTGGAGAAGGTTTCATTTCACACATTTTCGTGACTTTGGAAGAGTCGGTCAGGACGTCTTGGCGACGCAGCGTAAAAATGACGCGTGGCAGTCACCTGGGCCCCAGCCGGCACTGCCCCCGCACTGCCACCCCCCCCCCCCCCCCCCCCCCCGCCAGGTAACATCGACAGCCCTTCTCGTGGCCCAGCCCACGGCCAGCTCAGGAAGCCTGGAGAGAAGGCTGTCCTGTCAGTTCCACCAGGCCACACCCCTCTCCGCGTCCTCAGCGGGTGGGGGGCAGAGGGGCTGGGAGCTGGCAGCCCGAGGCTGCGGCTGAGGCACCAGCACCGCCCCCCGCCCCCCGCCCCTGCCGCCAGCAGAGAGCAGGGCACCCTCAGCCTCCCGGGAGCGGCAGGACAGGATCCCTTGGGCTCCGGCTCCCGGTGGGAGAGCAGGGACGCCTAAGACCAGGTCCACTCCTCCCTGGAGAAGCCTCCCTGCCGGCCTTGCCACAGGGACGGCGAAAGAGGAAGGATGCATCCAGCCCCCAGGGAGCCCCCGGGCCTGCTTGGACCCCCAGGGCTGCGGGCGGCTGGGAGAGGGCCTCCGTACCCCTCCCCCCGAAAGATGACCTGCTGCTGGGACTTTGGGCAGCAACCCCGGGCCTGCAGGCCCGGCAGAGTTGCCGGGGGATCGAGTCCTTCCATGTGCCCTAGGGGCCACCCGGGTGCTCGCTCCCAGAAGGAACTACCCTGTCTTCTCATCCAAGTCTTTCCCAGACCCTGACAACAGGTGCCTACTAGTTCTGTTGCCTATATATAACTAGAATCTGAGGTTCAAAGGGGTAGATGACTCTGGAGACAGAGTTGCTAATGAACAACTTGAAGCCGGCTTCCAGCTCTTACTCCAGAACCCACACCTCCGATGAGAAGGGGGCATAACTGACATATAACATTGTGGGCGTTAAAGGTGTACAAGCTGTTGACTTGATACATTTCTATGCTACAAAATGATTACCGCCCTGGCCTTTGCTAACACCCAATCACACCACATTTAATTACCATCACGTTTAATTACCATTTTTTTTTTGTGTGCTGAGAACATTTAAGACCCACTCTCTTAGCAACTTCCAAGTATCTAATACGTATTAACTACAGTCACCAGGCTGTGCCTTAGATCCCAGAACTTGGGAATCTTGTAACTTGAAGCGTGTACCCTCTGACCGACACCTCCCCATTTCCCCACCCCTAGCCCCTGGTAACCACTGTTCTGCCCTCTGCTTTTATGAGTTTGGCTTTTTTAGATTCCGCATGTAAGTGAAGTCAAACAGCATTTGCCTTTCCTGTCTGACTTATTTCTGTAAGTGATTCTTGATAGAAACTTCTTCCTAACCTGCAGGTCAAGTTAGCCAGCAAGCCCTTGTTGGGGAAGAGAAAACATTTTTTCTTCTACTCTCCTAGATTCTCAGCCAAGACCCTGCAAACGAGACTGCGGAAAGGCAGGTCGACCAGAGAAAACAAACAGAAGTCTATTAAGATGTGCATCGCACACACACAGGAGAGTGCTCAGTGGTGAGTAACTTAAAGGGTGGTTGGACCTCGGGCTTACACAGCATCTTAACACAGAAAGATAAATGGTAGAGAAGTAGCAAGACAAAGGAGAAGGCTTTAGGATTTTGGAAGCAGGCGGCAAACTCCAGGAAGGCAAATCGGTGGGGAAACCAACGCAGATGAGGGCTGGGCGGTAGGGTATCTCTGTGTGGATTTTGTCAGCACCGTGTCACCTCCGGTGACAGGTTTGGTCCCCACTTCCTGGAGCAGTCAGGTGGGGGCAGCTTCCCAAGGGCATTTATGCTCCGCCTTCAGGTCAGGCCGATGGGTTGGGGGTTGCGAAGAGAGAGCTCCTCACGGGTCTGCTGTTGTTCAGTTGCCTTCAGCTCAAAACATGCCAGCGGCACATTCGGGGTGATGTGTTCTGAACCCCTTCATCCTCTGAACAGAGGTGATTCCAGTCCCTGGAAAACAGATAGGTGTGGAGCAGCCCAGGTGCTCACTCTCTGTCTCTTTTCAGTGAGAAGCCAACGCAGGCTAAGGAGGACTGCGATGGGTATTTAAAATTCTAAATAAAAACACGGTTGCCTTTCAAAACCTCGCTCCGTCACACCTTGCTGCCTGGAGGGGTGTCTGGGGTGTGGGGGTGCCCGGCTTTTCCAGCAGCTATTACATAAATGGAGCTAGATTATATGTTTCCAGAGAGTATCATTGAACAGTAAGTCCCATTTTTTTTAAAAAAAAGAATATGACCAATGCGGGGTGAGGGGCAGAAAAAGAAGAAACAACCATTGTGAAGGTAGTTACCCTGAGAACAAAGTTTTCAAGTGTCTATTTAAAGCCTCACATGTAGCTTTGATGCTTATTTAGTTGGGAAAAAAATGCAAAGGCTTTTCGGGTGGGGTGGAATCCTATTGCTGCAGCCGCGGTGGGTGGTCCTCTCTTTGGAGCTGGCGCAGCAGGGAAGATAGCAGTTGGCAATGACTGCATTGACACTCATATAGCAGCAGGCAGCAATACCCCTCCATTTGTACCTCGTGCCTAAATAATTGTTTGCACCTTAAAGAAAGATTTTCTTTCCACACATTAGAGAGATGCCAACAGCCCATGCAGCTCCCTGCCTGGGGTTCAGTTCCTGCCGGAGTTTCCTGCCAAGTCCCTGGAAACACTTTCAACTCCAGAGCAAGGCCACAACCATGTGGGTAGAGCTTGCTACACCAGCACAGGATAAAGTAACCGAAGAAAGGGAAATTTGTGACGATATCAAACAAGGGGCGTCTACTGGGTTGTACTTAATGGCAGTTTCTACTCTGTTTATTCTAATTCCTAATGTCAACAAATAGACACAAAACACGTACACGTTCATGATCACCTTCAAAAGGAAAACCAAAACACGTCCGTTTGCACCGATGGTCAGGACGGCGTGTCGTTGCCCCAGGCAAAGCTCCCAGGCTTCAGAAGCAGAGGAGAGCGCAGCATGAACGCCTGTGGGCTCTCACCTCAGCAGCTCAGGTGGGCCTGCTGCATGCCGGGGACTCGGTCCCATCCTCTCCCGAGGCCTCACGACAAACCCTCAGGGCACGCACAGGCGCTGCCCCTTTAGGGAGGAAAGACAGAGCCAGAGAGAGCGTCCGAAACTGGCCAGAGGCTGCCTGCAACTGACCCCGGGCGCCGCCACTGCCACTGGGATTTCAATCCAGCAGATCCGACGGGGAGGTCCTCCTCAGTCACCGTATCCTGTGTCTGTCCCGGCACATGGATACAGAGCGAATTTTATATGTACCTACATGGGGTTATTTTAATTCAGCTGGAAATGCCTGCTTTCACAGGTTAAAAAACGTATATGTGTTATTGGAGCTGAACTTGCATTTTGAAGGAAGAGGACTAGGAAGGCCTCTCCCAATACACCCTTTTGCCTTAAATTCAAGCTGATCTACTACTTCTGGCCGCCCCCCAGGAAGCCTCCTCCTGGGGAAGCCTCGATGCCTGCCACGTGCACGCCCTCGACGCCCACAGGTATCCTTCCGGCAGAGGGTGTACGGGGTGGGGAGGGGGCGATCCCCAGCCGCACATCCCATTCAACCCTGGGCACCGAGAGGCACCACACGAACGCCGCCCATGTCCTTTCTCCTGGGTGACCGGTGACTCGGAACATGTGCATGGCCAGGTCAGCGTGGACTTGCACAGCCAGCCCCTCACCACGTTCCCAGCCCTCAAAAAGTGCTGTTGACATGGGGTATTTAGGGCAGCAACACGGTTCCATATCACGCGACACAGTGCATTTGTCAAAATCCGCAGATCTACACAGCACAAGGAGGGAGCCCTGATGTGCACCATGGACTTTACTGAATCATAGCCTGTCAGTATCCGTGATCAGTGTAACAAACATGCCATCCTAATGCAAGATGTTCCTAACAAGTGAAGCTGTGGGGCAGGGTGCTGTACACGGAATTCTATGTACCATCTGCCCATTTTATTCTGTAAATCTAAAACTGCACTAAAAATAGAGTCACTTATAAAAATAAAAAGCAAATAAGTTTTTATACGCTGCTTCTGTTACCAGCCTGGACCCGGGGTTCGGGGACAGAGCAGCAGGGCAGGGGGAGCTGCCCGCATTTCCAGCTGCCCCTTCTGGACTTACAGGCACCTTGGAATTATTGTCCCTTTCTGCTCCCCTGGGGCCCTGGGTGGATGAATCCGTTGGAAAGTTAAACAGAAATGCCCGTGCAGGGCCGGGTTGCAGCTGCACTGAGTGGAGACACACGCTGTTTCTGAAAAGAACTGGAGTGCGGATGCATCCTTTTCTAACAGGTCTGAACCTGATGGCAAGTCAGGTGCTCCCTGAGCAGAAACTGTTTCACAGGGGCACTAATTGTCTTCTCCAGAAGGGTGAGGCACAATCTCCCGGTGCGTCTCAGGGCTACCTTGCCTGCTACAAATAGCCTCCATAATCTCATTAGAAGCCACCCCCGCCGCTCCGATCGCTCTCACCTTGCGGACAGAGCCTGTGATTAACCTCGGGAAAAACCACAGGAGATACTGAGGCTGTAGTGAGGAGCAGAGGCTCAGGCCGGGCGAGGCGGGGCTGGTGACATGGAGCAGGACTCTGCGGTCCTTCCCCCGCCAGGTCCTCCGCCTGCCTTTTGTCTGTAGGAAAATTTTAGCCAAAGAATACGTTTAATCAGAGAAGTGAGAAAATACAGAAGGAAAGGAAAGCAGTCAAACAGCACAAAGTAACAATAGTTTAGTCACTGAGCAAAGTCAAGGACCTCTAGTTCCTCCTCAAGGGCTATAGATAATATTCTGAGCCGTGTGCTGTGAGCTGTCTTGTAGATACTGAAACCCCACCAGGTGGAGACGTTAACTACATGATGACCAGGCTGTAGCCTGGATATAAACTGCCGCAATTCCAAGAACTGGCCTCAAAGAAATGGGAACAAACGACCCCGGAACTGAAGACTAACGGTACCTAAAACAACCAAGATGACGCTGGTCAGACCACCGATGACCCATTTCAAGGTGACCGTCAGAGCTGCCTGTGCTGTTTCTGCATGGAGCCCCTTCCCTCCGTCTATAAGCCCCTGAAATTCCCCTTTAAAAGCTGTTGCCCACTGTCTGTGGCGGGGGGGGGGCGTTATGTGGGAGGGGACAGAGCTGGCTTTTGGACGTGAGTCCAGCCTCCCTTCCGCAATGATGCAAACTTCCCTTCCCACCAGCCTTGCCTCTCGAGCAGCGAGCAGCCGGCCCCACGTTTAGTGACACCGGCTCCACTCTTCAGGAGCTCTGCCACGTCAGGGAGGCATCAGCGTCTCGCTGCAAACAGGGCGACAGTGATCACAGGACCCAGTGAGGTGATGGATGCCAACAGCTCTGAGTGTTTACAGAGGGTAATTAACCATCCCCACAACAGGAGCTGCAACACTGACAGGGAAGAAAGGAACAGAGTCTTTTGTTTTGATGTTGTTTTTAAATGTTCACAGTTACCAAGATGGAAACCACAACTAACCATGACCTAAATAGCAAGCAGCTGGAGGCAGACAAGAAAGTTGTGCAAGTGTCAAAATTAATAAGGCAGTTCGTGCAGGCAGGCGACAGGGACAGGACGGGGGAGACGGCAACCAGGGTGCAGAGCAGACCAGGGCGTCCCGGGCGCCCGCGGCGGCTTCTGTCTGCATCGTCCCTACCTTGAGAAAAAGCATGTTGATTTTTTACATTGCTATAAACAAAAGAAAACAAACGCCTGACACGTTGCAGTCTCCGTAGCAGATCACAACACTTCCCTTGATGAGACGTTGAAGGGAGAAGGGCATCCCGACCTTGTGGGACAGCCTGTATCCAGGGCCGACAGTACAACTTCCCTCCATCTGATTCTTCTTCAAGCCGAGTGGAGACCTGGGCCACTGGGGCTCGGGGGCCCTCTGCCTCTGCCTCTGCCTCAAGGAGATGGCCACCAGGACCAGGAGGATGCCCTGAACCATGCACCCTCTTCAGGGAGGCGTCCCGGCTTCCTCCACGTCTAAGTGCCCTCCAGTCCTCTTCCTCCAATCACGGGGCCATCTGGGGCGTGTCCTGGCTCCTTTGAACCAGGCCAGCCCCCACACCTATGAGCGCTGGCACTGGTGTGGTCCGATCAGGAGAACAGAACCACGTCACCCGAGGTGTCTGAGTCCAGAGAGGCTTTCTTGGCCGTTGGACAGTCCCTGTCGGAGCAGGAGACACACAGGATCTCACGTGAAACCACTGTGACTCCCTGGTCCCGGCCTCGAGTCCCCAGACACAGCCTCCTGCCAGATCAACTCGGGCCATCCTTAGACCCCTCCAGACACTCCCGGGACCCCGTCTGCCGCTGCCTCCGCCTCTGCGGTGTGCACACACCTGCTTGCAGCTGGAATGAAATAAGGTCTTCTCCTTCTGTCCACACTCAACTCTCCCCAGGACCACCAGAAGGAGGGGTTCCAGGGGGTGGGGCCCCGGACGCCTCCCCCAAGACGCAGAGGAGACTGCAGGGCTGGGGCAGGGGGTGGGGAGGCGACCCTGCCGCCCAGATGCACACTTGAGAGCACGGGTGAGGGGTAAGACCCGTTGCTACAGAGCTTTCGAGGCTCAACCTCTAGAGGCTGATTCACCTCGACCAGGAAGGGATGGGGAAGCACAGGGAGATCGTGGTCTCCAAAACCCTCTAGGCCAATTTATCTCCAAAGTCCATTTCTTCCCCAGTAGGTGGATTGCGTTAATACTTCTTCAAAACCGGATTAATATGAGAAAGTTATGATGGAGAAGCCCGCAGGGAGAGGAAACCCCAAGCCAAGGCCCTGTGCGCGCTTAAACGTTGCTGGTCTCCAGGAATGCAAAGAGCAGTGGGAGAGGAGGTAATGCAAAGCGTGCAGCCTCACCAGAGACGCGCGTCACTTAGAATCAATAACTATTTTACGGGAGCCTTCATCCTACAGCAGAGCTGAGTCAGCGGCAAGCGTGCCACCCGCATCTGCACTTCCGCGGCGGGAAGGGGGCATCTGCCCACCTGACTCCGGGACCCCGGCCCGCGGCCTCCACGGTGAGGGGCTGCCGCCTAGAAAGGGTTCTGCTGAGAAAGGCGATTCGGGCCTGAGCTGGCCAGTCCAGCACCGTTTCTGCCCAGCCCTCGCTTTGCACAAATGCTCTGTTTTTGACGTCGACGACGTCTCCCTTTGGGGTAAACAAGCCAGAGGCCCACGTTGTGAATCTGGAAACAGATTTTCCAGAATCCGTTAACCAGCAAGGGCGGAACAGCGCTCGTGCTCCCGTTTAGACCAGGATCCCCACAGGCAGCCTGGAAACCCGCCTGCGTGGGGGGCTCCCTGAGTGTCCGCACGGGCTGCCCCAGGGTCCCGCAGCCTGGCACCCCGCAGGCACCTGGGGCCACCGCAGGTCGTGTGTCACACGTCCGGCAGTGCGCTCTGCCTTGCAGAGGACGCCCAGCACACAGGTGACCGGCTGTCCCCGTGAGATTATAGTTTGCAGAGAGGCAGGTGAGGACCCTCTCAAATAACAGAAAACACAGTGCAGCGAGCAGGGGGTTTTGTCTGAACGAGCTGACGGCCCTAACGGCCCACTTGGGGCTGACTTGGTGACGTCCCCACATCCCCCCGCAGGGAGGACTTGCTGCCTGAGGCTGGAGAGGGGTCAGTAGAAGACCCACAGGCCTCTGAGCCCCCAGGGTCTGCCTCACTGCTGGAAGCCCCCTCGACCAGGTCATGTCCTTGGCGGTGGCCACATCCGTGACACATGGAAGAAAGGCTATAATGGCCAAGCCATGCATGTCCAACAGGGGACAGCTCTGATGGGCCCCTGGGTTCACTGAGGGCCCTCCCGGTGAGCGTCCTGCTGGGGACCCAGACTCAGAGCCACTTCCCCAGAGCCCCACTCGCCCTCTTCCCTCTCCTCCTGTTTGCCTGTGGTCTCCCAGCCCTCCTGTTTCTCTGCCTGTAGTAAAGCTTCGCACTTCATCCAGCCACCCCAGGGGATGTCTTCCTGCCCTCCCCCCGCCCCAGCCCCATCCCCCCCCCAGGGGCCCTGCCTGCCCAGGTGCCTGTGCCCAGTCCTTCTTCCCCTCACTCTCCCTGCACCTTGCTGACCACTTCATCCACATAAGATGCCCCAACCCCGCCACGGCCTCTGTGCCGGGGCTCGTGGTCCTGGCCATCCTGCCCACCTGGGCCTCTGGCTGTCTCTGCTCCTCGGTGGGCCATGGCCTCTGGACTCAGCCCTGTTCTGCAGGAAGCCTGCTGGGCTTCACTTGTCACATCTAAGCAAGACACGCCCCAGCGTCTTTCCAGCCCTGACCCCTCTCCTGAGTCATCAGATGCTCTTATGTGGTCTCTCCAGTGGCCTCAGGCAGCAAAGGACCTGCTGTGATGAAATCCACTGTTCCCTCAACAAGGGCACCTGGCATGTGCTGAGCGTGGCATCCACAGGAAGGATGTCTGTCCTGAAACAAGCAAACCTCTGCAATTTCGTGCTTAGAAACATGATACAAACCGGAAAACGTGTACCCTCAATAAACTAATCTCTGCTGATGGCATTTCAGACACCATGATCCTTCAGAGACGGAGAGACTCTTGGATGGGAACCACCCCGCCCGCATCGCCTCAGCTGCCAGAAACACAGCCTGACACGGATGTTTGTTTGCCGTGAAAACAAAGTCCCAGATATGGTAACCTAAAGACCACATAGTTATAGTTTTGAAGGTTCCCTAAAATTAGCACAGGCCCTACTCTGAGCTCTGCCTCTCCTGCAGGAGTGAAGAGGCATCTGAGCCTCTGAACAGTGTGGGGCTGCGACTTCATCTAGGGTGAGCATAAGGGATTACTGGCTGCAAGTGAAAAGCCTCCTTGGGAATCATCTGGACCAGGCGAGGTGACAGCAGCCTGTCGTGGACTCAGGAAAGCACAGGCTTCCCCTCCACTGAGCCAGGCCACCACTGACAACAACACCTGCATTTTATTCAAAGCCTATGACGATCTGGGGAAGCAGAAAACGCCAATGGTTGATAAATGGCCAAGATTATGTCTGTCAATGTCTTCCAGGAAGCTTTATCAGACATGATTGTTTTAAAATGTGAAGCTGAACAAAGAAGGCGTTTCCACCAGAAATGGGAGGTTTGGCTTTACAAGCTGGGTAGAGATGTACTCAATACCAGCAACACGACATGAGCCTGCAAGTATCGAGCACTAATCAGAACTACTGGGGTCTCATTCTATGAATGGTTTTCATACATATTAGAAAACATCTGGAGAGAGACACCTTGTGTTCTCCATCTGTGCACACAACGAATGCACACAAGTGACCCGGCCCAGCTCTGGGGTAATTCATCACCATCCTGTTATTTACGTCGGAAAATGATACTTGATTTGTTTGGCAGATTTTAAACCACAGTTTCTGTCGGTAAACTGAGCCCTGGCGTGCAGACAAAAGGCCCAGGGCAGCGGGAGGCACTGTGTGCAGGAGACGGCAACCTTTCTCTCCCTGAATCCCCCGATTCTTTAGAAAACAAATGCTTGTTTGATCTGGTCTATTTTTAAAAGTCTTAGCTCTGTGATGATAACTTGCATATCTGCTTTCAAAAGAAACGTTCCCCCTTTCTGTGCCTCTTTCATCCTGTCTATGAGGGTCCTCTGCTTGCTCTCTTTTTAAAAAGGTTTTTCATCCTCCTTGTTGCCCTGAGAAACCAAAGAAGAGGCTGGGTGGTTGAGAGGCACTGGGGACAGATCCGGGAGGATATGTGAGCAGCACCAGGAGACTGAGGCAGAGGGAGGGGTCCAAGTGCTGCGACACAGCGAGGGGTGCCACCACCGGTTCCCTTCTTCCTGTGAACTCTTTAGATCAAGGCGGGGTCTGTCCCCTTTGAGGCTCAGTAGCTCTTTCTTCTGCATCATCAGAGCCGCCCAGGTGCTGGCGACTGGACCCCCCAGCACTGGCCCCCTGAGCCCCTAGAGTGCGAGACCCCAGAAGGAAGGCCCGGAGGCTCCAGCGTGCTGGGGGACCCCAGGTGACAGGGACTCTGTAGCTGCCTTCCCAGAGGACGCCCTGACCTGTACGTGCAGAGGACACTGCCACCCCCTTGCCCGGCTTCGGCCCTTGGCTCTACAGTCGCGACACCGTCTTCCTGGGGCTGAGGGGACAGTCTGCCGGGCAGGCACGTTGTTGCCTGTGGGGGCCTGGATTCCCGAGGTCTTTCTAGAGCGCTGTCTCACGGTCCCCTGGCCATTCCTTCTTCCTCAGAACTCAGGTTTCCCTGCAATTCCTCTTTCTGTTTCTGACGCCTCTGCGTGCCTTCTCCCCGCTCCCAAGTAGTGTGCGCATTGGGGGGGGTGCGTCCCCTCCTTGGTGACCGTGAGGTCGCACCCGCACCAGAGCCCTCCTCACGCCGGGTCTCCCTCGCGGATGGTGGGTGAGCAGGGTGACCGACGGGCATGTCCTTGGGACCCCCAGCCCCTCTGGCCCGTTCTGTCCATCCATCCACTCCATCTCCAGGTGATGTCCTCAGGTGCTCCTCCTTCCCCAGACCTGCTCTCAGCCCTGGAACGGACGGGCCCCACGCCTTTGGGAGCCCGGCCAAGTCCTCCAGTCTTATCTAAGCGCAGGGCGGGAGAGGGTTCTGGTGGACTCCGGGGTACCAAGGGGCTGCATCTGAGAGTCACACAGCCACTCCAGCACAAGCGCTCAGGGAGCAGACCCCACGTCATCCGAAACGAAGAAAGAGATGGAAATTCACTTTGCCGCAGGGAGACCACCCAGCCAGGTTCCCACAGAAGTGTCCAGGCTACATCACTCATCTCACCGGTCCCAGCAAGGCTGAGGCGTGGAAATGCCCAAGCAGGTGACACCCTTGTGCTAGAGCTGACTGCTCTGCAGGACTCTGGTCTGAAATATCCACCTGGAATCTGGTGTCAGAGCTCATCACACTTGGAGCAGCAATGTGGTGCCAACAGCCAGAGAGCATATTTGTTTCTTGATAAAACAATCAGGGGAAGCAGCTAGACAGCTGATGGGTTCATCAATTAACCCATCCCACATCTTCCAGACGAGACTGGACACCACATGAGATGGAATAAACGGTATTGATCATTTTGGAGGGGTTTGCAGGATGGTGAGAATTCAGCCTGGGGCTTCGGTCTCATTAAACCTACCTCATCTCAAATGTTTTCCTTCAGATTGATCTGAGAAGCATTTTTGTCTGCATTTGGCTCTCACAGTTGGAATTTTATATCCTTTTAGACTCATAGAATATGAATAACCTGGATGAGGCTGTCAGTTTCACCTCTTATCCCTTTAACTTCCTTTCACCAACATGGCTGTGTGGAATCACTCACTGGACTGCATTTTTATTTCTAGTCCTTTAATGATACCGAGAAAATACTTAGACTTCACAAGCCAAAGAAGTCTTTACCAGGAGTCACTGTTTTCTAATAGCTTCTAAAAAAATAAATAAATAAATAAATCTGTGAGGCATCAACAAAGCACTTTTACTTTCAACACATTGACCTGAAATCTTTCTGTGATCAAGAAAACCCCAGGTGAGATGGAGGGATTTCTGGAGGCTCATTAACTGTCTTTCCTGAGCAACCTCATACAGATGGGGTGGTTGTTCTAGAATAACATACCTTCTCTTACCATGAAATTAGCGACAAAATGAAATTGCATACAGGGAAGAGCAACCTATTAGCATTGCTGGGTCCCAAGAATTGCCTCTAATTTTCTCTTAATGTGACCTGAATAGACCTTTAATCAATACTGTTGTGAAGAGTAAAAGATAGAATTTCTGGAAGAGCCTGATGTGGGCAGTAGTTAACACATTAATTTGGACTCACTCACTCAATCCAACATTTGTTTGGAGAAAAGAATGGTTGTGAATCATTGCCAGTTAGTACAAGAGCATGAACAGCTAGAACCATGCACTTTCCAACTCCATTCCAGGTCCACATGGGAAACAGATGCTTGCTTAGCAAGGAGGGCCGTCTTCAGGTGCCCGTGGAGCTGCTTTAGAAGAGGACTCACAGATGTACCCCCCCCCCAGCCTAGCTAAGTGTCCGGCGAGGCGAGTTCTGTGGGTCTGAGCCTGGTATGGGTGCAGCTCTCTGCACCTGTGGTCCCCATCTGCACCATCAGACACGGTGCCCTCTTCCACCTGCAGAGAAGTCATTCCTTCAAATAGCCCTGTATGGAAAACCTAGCCTCCACATCTTGAGATAAAAGCTGTGTGTCTTCATTCACACAGCAAATATACAAGAAGTATGCCAATGGGATATTGGTATACCAACTCCTGGAAAAGAAAATGATGTATTTACTGCATTTGCCAATTTTTGTTGTGTAAATATTCCCAACATGATCTCTTTCAATCTCCCAACCCGACATCACTGGACACAGAATTGGGGAGAGGTGTACAGATGCAGCTTTCCGGAGCAGGCGCAAGGCTGGTTTGGCGCAGCCCTGAAATCACCTGTTCCACTGTGGATGTGACGTGAGATGAGGATGCTACCAAGATCCACAGCACCAGGTTCCTGCCCTGGAGGAGCTCACGGCACAGACAGAGCACAGGGCACGTGTGAAAAGCTTCCTTCTACCCAGTGACATCGTCTAAGCTTCTTAGCAAGAGGAATTCTCCGAGAATGTTACAGAAGGAACACCTAAGGGATCTGTGGGTGACCACACCTCGGACATCAGTGCATGACACAAATGAACAAAATACAAAATCAGAGAGAAAAAAGAACCACAGAACAGACAATGCCAGTCTGTACGCCAATAGATTATTCCTGAGATTTTTGCAAATCTTTTTAAAGAATTCAACTAACAGATTTATAGTTTATGTGAAAAACAAAGGTTCCAAAACAGCTGAAGTACATGTAGGAAAGAAAAGCAGAGAGAGGTACCTCACTCTAACCAAAATTAAGATAGAAATCCACATCCAGTTATGGTAGACATGGTCATTGATACCAGCCCTTCCGCTGAGAAGAACTGCAAAAATTGGATATTGAAAGGGGCCAGTGGTACCCTCTGGGGCACTGGTGACAGAGGTGGTCATAGATAAGGACTGACCTTCGTGACAGGCTTGGGATATTATCTTTTTCTTGGGAAGATCCAAAGAGGACTTCCTACTAAGTTGTTCTGAGCAGCACAGGCAAAAGATGCAGCAGAACTCCTTGGTCTTAATCCCCTAAGAGTCATCTTCTCCGACTACTCGCGCATAGAATGAAACCCCATTTGGAGGGTGGTGATAGTAGGATAGATATTTTTGTGACAAAGAATGGGCTGGATGAAACAAGAGAGACATGAAAATAGAAACAGAAGACTGTCTTGAAAAGACTTATAACACTACTCGACTCAATGAAAATTGGTGTAAAGTCTCCAGGTGCTGGGTAAATATTCACTGCGCGTCTTCTGAGGCATAAAGCCTTTGCTTCCCAAGCGTTGCCTCTGTAAAGACTTAAATGACTGTGCCCTCCTGTAGCTCAAGATATTGCTTCTGTCCATCACAGGGGAAACCTGTCCAACAGCATCTCTCATCTGTCAAACAGACGAAGCCAGGGTTTTCCTGGCTGCTCGGATAACGGGCATCCGAGGGAAGGGGCAGCCTCTTGCACCGCAGAACGATGTGTGCAGACTGCCAGGTTTTAATGAGGGAAGGAAAGGGTTGCTCCTCTCAGCCGCGTGGGCGCTAAATCACAGGCTCTCATGACCTCCCTGGAAAAGCCATTTGTTCTCTAATTATGTAAGACCCATATACATGTCACAGGAAGGCGGTAGGTTTACTATGTTAAATTAAACTTGATTAGGGATAGGAACGTCCACAAGCTGCATGGACAGTCTACACCACCACATCTCCATTCCGAGTGGGTATTTCACCACAAAGAAGCCCTCCTCCAAAGGAGAAGTGTGGTTTTGCTTGGCTGTGCTTTTCTCACAGGAAATGAAAATTCTATTACACGGAAGTGGAGAAGGGCAGCCCTTGATCCAGCTCAAGCTCCCTTCCACACTTTTCAAGCACCTTCAGCGTTGTGAGCCCAGTGGCCCCTCCCCCACCCAACGAGCTGGTCCAGGAAGTTGTTCTGGTTTCCAGGTTACCCTGGGAGACAGGGAGCAGCACAGCCAAGGGCAGAGCCCTGAGTTCAGGGTGACACAGCGCCAGGCTAGTGACACGTCCTGATGTTTGCTGCAACATAGGTTATGTTAGCTTAACTACCATTAAAGTTTACAGGTACCAACTAAGGAGTTAGTTGCCTCCTCCTGCCTATTTTGCTGTCTTCAAGAAACCCAAGCTCCCAGGGAAGAAAGGAGCACTGTGACTTTTTCTTGATCAAGTGCTACGTGCAACTAATATCCTCTTCCTCCCCTCAGCCTGCACAGCCTGGCCTGACCCAGGATGGATTGTGTAGCACAGAGGTTGGGGGCTGGGGTGAGGGGTATCCAGGGAGCCCTCTATTTGCTGGGATCCAGCTGGGGAGACCCTGAGCGTCTGAACGGAGAGAATTTAACAGCGGGAACTGTTGCCTATGTGAAGCATAATTGCAAGATGATGAGGCAAAGTAGAAAATAGCCCTGCAGGTGCCACTCACATCCCAGAGCCCGAATGGCCATGGCAGAGCTCAGAACCCAGGGCCCTCAAGTGGGAACCAGCCCCTGGGGCAGGGGGTCCCGGTAGCAGCTGGGAACGTGGCAAGTGGGATGTCCGGTAGGGGCTGGGCAGATGGGGTAATGTCCCATATTCTCCCTGCTGCCATCCTCCAATTTTCCACCAGTGCTCCATGACCGAAGCCACTGGGAGCGCGAGGCAAGGGGCCCTGGGCCGTATGATGCCCACACCTCTGCCATTTTCTGTGCATTGTAAATGCATCACCAGATCCAGCCCAAACTCAGGGTGAGGGGAGATGACACAAGGAAGTGAATCCCCGAGGCAGGCCTCACGGGGCCCATCCCCGATGCTGTTTACCGCATCCTGAGTAGCCACACGACACGGACGAGATGCTCGCCCTCGAGAGGCACACGGGAACCCAGACCCACTGAGAGAGGACCAGGCTGCGCGTTGGCCCATCACACACTCAGCCACACACACACTGCCTGGGTGTTTACGTGGTTCAGTCTCTTGTGTGAATACCTGTATGTTTTTGCTGAAGATGTATGGTTGAATATATTTAAATTAAATGTGCATGTGACGTGACATTAATTTATTTAGATGTATATGTGTTGCTGTAGGACATAGTTCGAGAAGATTCGAGGTGTGGGTGGGGGAGGGAGGGGGAGAAAGGATGGGTGTAAAGAAGCCAGTTCTGAGAAAATGGCCCAGGCGAGGAGTATGAAACCTCTTCGGCATAGAGAACAGACTTATGATTGCCAAGGGGACAGGGGGTTCGGGGACGGATGGAGTGGGAGTTTGGGGTTAGCAGATGCAAACTATTATACATAGCATGGATAGATAACAAGGTCCTGCTGTAGAGCACAGGGAACTATATTCAATATCCTGTGATAATCCTTAATGCAAAAGAATATGAAAATATATATATATGCATAACTGAATCACTTTGCTGTACAGCAGAAATTAATACAACATTGTAAATCAACTATACTTCAATTAAAAACATTTTAAACACAAAAAGAAACGTCTTTGGATAGAAGAAGTCTGTGGAGGCAAGTAACTAAAAGGAGTTTCAGATTTCAGAAGGTCAGCATCGGTGACGGGCCTGTTAGATCCCAGGAGAAGACGACCAAGGGTTCCGACTTCTCCCGTTTGCTCAGATATGAACTCGAGACAATGCTGATGAACCAGCGCTGGTGTGGGGCTGGGGAGGATGCAACTCACGGCCGGAGGAGGCGGGTCTTGCTCCCAGGAACCTGCGAGGGTCCCCTCTGCACGTGGCCCCCGCAGGCCCTTCCACAGTGGGGTGGGTGGGGGGAGAGAAGCTCAGGGGATGCGCGCAAACCTCCCGCACCGGCCACACCGGAGGAGCCAAAGGCCGGGCCGCCCGTGCCTGGGGCGCTGGAGAACTGTTCACCTGGTAAAATTAAGGGCCATGTTATTTCTTTTTAATACAAGACTCTCTTTGCAAAGAGGGGTTTTTGTCTGTGCTTTTTATTATGGTACACTTTGAAGTGAGATATTTTAAGGGTTTGGAGCAAGAATTGAGAGAGGGGAGATGGCTGGGGGGGGTCCCCTCCTCCACCACCCGCACGTGTCCCCGTCCCCATTCCCGGCCTCTCCATCCCTCTGCATGGGCCACACTGCAGGGCCTGCCCCCAGCTACGCGGAAACCCCTCCCCAGCCTGCTGCCTCCGCCTTGCACAGGAGGCACCCCGAGACGCCCGCCTGCATCAGGACGCAGCACGTGGGATGACCCCGCTCCTGCATCTGGCGTCCACACTGCCCGCGCTGCACTTTGTGGTAAGAATCATTTTCCCCTGGAGGAGAGTTTTCTGATCTGATTAAGCTCAGGTGGTGGCAGGATCACTAATTAAGAGAAGCTAGATGCAAATGTGAGGAAACGGGTCTGGAAACCTCCGGATTATGCTCTCCACCTCATCACTGACTTGGATTGAATGTGACGGCCTGAAGGCCCGTTTCAGCTGCTCTGCGACAGCCGCATAATTCTCTTTGTACGTTAGACAGTCCGTTGTGACAGTTCTGAACAGGTTCACGGGTGCCGTTCCCCAGTGGGCCCGTTTTGAAAGTGGCCCCGTTTTATACCTGCATGCCGTTTTCATCGGCTGTCACCCCGGATGTGTTTTGCATGCCTCTCAGTGGAGGCAGAGAGAAAGGCAGAGACGACAGGATAATCTTCAGGGACCCCAGCAGTGCAGAGGAGCCAGTTCCTGAATCACTCAGGAGCATCCAAGTCTCATGTCTCGGTCCCAAGGCCGCTGGAATCTGTAAGAGGCCGTCATCCGAGAGCCTTTCCCTCTAAGAAGATATTTTTAAACTTGAACTATTAGCATGTTTATTTGTACCTAGGCAGCTTCCCCAAATAGCACTGGAACACTGATGCTGTAACATGAAAATGCGTTTAAATGAAGAGACCAGCCAGTGGGTGGGGCTGCCACGGGCAGTGGGAGGCCTGATGGGGAAGCCGGGGCCACTTTCCAATGCTGCAGCCAGGCCAGCGCTGGCCCCTTCCCGATGGCCCAGGGAGGGGACACATGCCAGGCCGAACGGCCCGAGGAAGACAAGCAGATGTCACCAAGAGCTCACCAGGGAGGCACCTTTCCCGCAGTGAGCTTGGAGGGGAATTTCCCTGTGCGCTCACCATGGCACTCGCATGGTGTAGACCTGTTCTACAAGACTGTTTTTAATCCTTGAATTAAGGAAAGAATGAAATCGTGAAACAACCTGGTAAGTTTGGGGGTGTACGTCTGGGTTGCTATCTAATAATGTCCTGACATCAGGGAGGTGTGATTCATTCGGACCCCCTGTGAAGCTTTCCCAGAGGCTCTAACCCACCAGAGCATCGCGACGTCTCCCTCTCTCCTTCCTGTTCAGTGTACCCCCAGATCAATTTCCATGAACTCTGCACAAGCCGGTGAACCACGTGGTCCCCCGTAGGCGTTGCCATGGCAGATGAAGAAGATGCGTTTTCTCTGACACTCCATCACAAGTGGGTCTTTTGCTCCCCCCACCCCCGCCCTGGCCCCATCTGGGTAGGATCTCCCATGGCCGTGCCCAGAAGAATATGATGGAAGGACAAGCCCAGGCCTTAAGAAATCCAAGGATGCTACCTGCTCTCTCTTGGGATGTCCCCTCAGGGGAAAACTAGCTGCCCGGTTAAACTCCTGCCTACCGTTTGAGGAAGCCCCTATCAGCCTAGGAGAGGCCACTCTAGCCCCCAGCCCCTCCAGCCAGCCCCCAGCCCAGGGCCACCTGGGACATTCCAACTCCAGCCACACCATGTGGAAAAGAGGCAAAGCTACAGAATCAGGAGCCCAGGCAGCAGACGCAGCCAGCTCCAGCCCTGCGAGCCCCTCAAGGGAGACGCCAGGTGCAGTCTCTCCAAATTCTAGAATCACAGAATTGTAAGCCTAATAAAAGCTCTGTCACTTCACACCACTAAATTGTGCTGGTTTGGTTTTTTGCACCCATAGCTAACCAGATAAGTTGTACATCAGAAGTTACATTCCTCCCCGACCCTCGCAAAAAAAAAAGTTTGATCCCTACCTGTAGATCTTCCATCCAGCTGTCACCCTTAGAGCTACCTGGGGCCACCCCCACCCCGTGCCTTTGCATTATTCAGCATGCATAAGAAAAAAAACATGTATGGAGAGAGATGGAGAGAGGAGAGGAGAGACAGAAAGAAACAGGGAGACAGAGACCAAAAGCGTCAAAGAGAGATTATATAGATAGACAGATAATAGGGGAATAAAGGGATAGCGTCTCAGTGATGTGGAAAGAGGTGCCCTATCTCAAACGAGCCCACCAGGCCACACCGACCGACGTCTCATCACCCAGAGGACACTTGAGCTAACATAGTATATAATATAATCCTGGGCTAGAGCTGCAAAAAAAAAAAGGCTGGTGGGTTCAATTGAAATCAGCATTTGTTTTTGTTTTGTTTTTGTTTTTTAAAGCGTTTGTTTTCCTGCTGTTACTAAGGACTGGCCGCATCGCTGGCCTGCTGAAGAGGCTTTCTACATCACAGGCGGAGACGTTTCAGAGCCAAACACCCTCGTTTGACGGTTGAAGAAGAAGAAGTCGTAAGCAGGGGGTGTCTGGGAAGCTCTCTGCATCAGCTCGCCCTGGGGAGGGGGTGCCGCAGGCAGAACCCAGGACCCTGCCTGGACTGTCTCCACGTGCCGGGTGACAGCTGGTGCCGTGGATGACAGCTTTCCAGACGGAAATAAAAATTTTATTTTTATCGATGTCTCTACTGCAAATAAATTCATATTCATTCTCGCCACATCAAGTAAACTTGCAACATGTGTTCAAGAGCTGCCACCGCCTGTTATGTGGTGGCACAAGCCATGCGACATGTTATCAACTTGGAGCCTTGCAACCTGGAGAAAGGAAACCATGACCGCCTTCGTAACTGTGCAGGTTCCCGGGTGGTGCTGAGATGCAGAGCCAAGGATCGACGGGCGTTTTGCTTCAGAGCAGAGTGTATTTATCTTGGAGTTCCTTTGGCTACGTGTCAGTTGGCCTTGAGAGTTTCCGAGGAACGTTGTACTAAATCAAGCATGTTAAGAGAGGCAGTGAGCCTGAGATGCAACTGTTAACGGAGCAGAATGTCCCCGTGTCACCCTGATGTGGAAAGTCGTGGCTGAGGGATGACCTCGTGGGGCACCTGCATGTCACGTGGGGAGAATCACCCTCCACCTCGCCCTTCACATCTGGAGTCGAGAGAAAGCAGGAAGGGAAGCGACCAGGGTCCATGGGAAACCCCTCCAGGCCGCGCACCTGAGCCCCAGGCTTATGGAAACGAAGCCATGCGTATCACAGCGCTGCTGACATCATGTTGCTGTCTGTTTCCTCCCACGTGGCAGTGACCTTGCCATCTTACGGGGCACAAAGTGAGCCCTGGACCCATCGGAGTCACTAACCTTGTCCAAGTCACGCCGCCACACGCAGGAAGGGACAGGAACCCAGGCCTCTGTAGCTGCAGCGGGAGCCGAGCCCCGTCTCCACCCCCATCACATCCGTCCCCATCCTCGTCCCCATCCTCATCCCCATCCTCGTCGCCATCCTCGTCCCTGTTCCAGGAAGCCCTGTGCCTGCTGCTGTATCTCCCCAGACTCAGGTTCTGCTGCCTCTCTTCTCACGCCGCTTGTTCCGGCCAAACTAATCCCTCACAATCCCCGCCCCCCCCCCGCCCCACCCCCCGCCCCCCGACTCTCCTGCAAGACTTTGTTCCCTGATTGT
Source organism: Hippopotamus amphibius kiboko (assembly GCF_030028045.1). Taxonomy (NCBI): domain Eukaryota; kingdom Metazoa; phylum Chordata; class Mammalia; order Artiodactyla; family Hippopotamidae; genus Hippopotamus; species Hippopotamus amphibius. The sequence continues at coordinate 2,417,971 of NC_080190.1, forward strand.
GCTGTGTCCACCCGGCCCCACAGCTGAATGCCACGCCTCTGACCCGTTTCAAGCCTATCGGTCCCAGTGCAGCCTCTGGCCCAGCACTTAGGATTCCTGCCTCCCTGCAAGTTGTCGCGTGTCCTCTGTGACCCGGGATGGGCTCCTCGGGGCGCCGGGGCCCTGTCCTCAGTGGCCCCCTTTCCCCACAGGCTGTGCACGTCGGGGAGACAAGGAAGAAGGGAACCCACAAAGCACAGCCCGGGTGCCGAGTGGTTTGGTCAGCAGGCGCCTGGACCCTTGCCTGGGCGCTCCAGCTCCATCCAGCTGGGCTCCACCAGAGCCCCGTCAGGGCCTGGAAGTCGCTTGGATGCATGAAGCCAGTAGCCTCCAGACACAGAGCAGGCCTCTGAGGAAGGGCTGGGGGGAGGGCTTGGCTGGGACGGGGGCAAAAGCCAGGTCAGGTGACCATCCGTTCAGCTTGGAGACATCTGGGAGCAGCTGGCTGGCTCAGGCCTGGGAGACCCTGGGACCACCTGCAGCTCACGCCCCAGTGGGATGGATGTGGTAACCCTGGTGCCGGGCCAGCCTCCTGGGAATGGTCTGGACCCCAACAGGTAAGTCACTGCACCCACCCCCAACCCCTGTGTGCTGGGGACACCCCACAAAGCAGGTCTCCAAGGCATGGGTCTCCCAAGAATCTCCCTGAGCAGAGAGAGACGGGGATGGGAAAGGTCTCTCTGGTGCGGGCTTCCTGATATTTGGCTGGTTTGAGGTGGGAGGCCTTACTGCAAAGGGCTCTTGGTGATAAGTTCTGACCCTGCAGCTTGGAGAGCACGTCACTACCCCCTGAGCCCTGCTGGCTTCATCTCCAGAGGAAGCACCAGACCATCTGCCCTGCAGGCAGGGCTGCTTTGAGAAGCCAGAAAGTAACATACACTACAGTGTTTTCTCTTCATTACAAAGTATGTCTACCACCATCCTTGGTTTGTCCTTAGTGATCGATGGTGAGAAGTAGGCACAGGGTATGGAGAAGAGGGTTGATGAGACATTGAAGAATACGAAACTCCTGCCTAGGGTGTTAAGATCATCAAATCAAGGGAATTCACATTCTTTATCTTTCTCCTCTGTTTCCACAAAAATCCCTGCCCCTCTGCCCCCATTTCTGTTCCCGCAGTGGGCGTGATGGCCAGACCACATGGGTGCAGAGAACTGCCCTCCTGAGAGGGTGTGAGCACTGGCCCCAGGTGGGTGAACGGAAGATCTTTTCTCCATCCACATCCCCCTGACTTGGAAGGGAGGGTAGATATTGTCACTTTCGTCTCAATCTTAGCCAACCCCCAACACCTCCATCCTTCCTCCCCGTCCCCATTCCTCCACCCACCGTTCACCCCAACTGGCTCCCATCGGCCTTGGGCCTGCGTCACTCCATCCAGGCCGTCACGGTTAAAATCCCCAGTGACGGGGACGTCCTGAGAGTCTTCCTCAGTGTCCTTTGTCCTCGGAGCAAACCTTCTTGTGTGACGACTCTTCCTGGGATGCGGTGACACAACCCACCTTCCTACACACTCTTGGCTACTTCTCTCTATGTACAGACTCCTCTGCCAGGCCACCGAATACCAAAGACTCTCGATGTAAATCCTGTCCCTAGGAATTCTCACCTGTGTCCAGTGGAATCACAAATTTATATCTCAGCCCAGACTTCTCTGTGCTGCGGCCCATACGCGCCGAGCTGTGTCGAGGGCACCTCTCCACGCAGGGATCACAGAGGCTCACACTCAACACAGCCAGGAGTTACCTCGTGATCTTCTCCTCCAGCCCTGGCGCTCCCTGGCATGCCTCTTCTTAGGAACTAGCACCACCGTCCGATCAGCTGGACAAACCGGGACTCTTAGCATTCATCCCAAACTCCTGTCTCGCCTTTGGTCACCCAGGCACAGGTCATCCTGCACCAAGCCCTGGACACCTCTCCTCCTCGGTGTCTCCTGCAGACGTCGTCCGTCACCGCTCCCGTCCGTGCTGCCACCGCATCTGCCCCGTCTCTGCTGTCCCCTCCACCTGATGAGCCTCGCACCTCCTGCACCTCCCAACCCAACACCACGATCTTTTACAAAAGGTCAGAACTCATCAGGTTGCCTCCCTGCCTAAAATCCTTCCCATTTTTGTGGGCCTTGAAGGCAACCCCCCACTGTTCTTAGGGTGAAGGCCACAATCCCTCGCTCGGCCCTAAGACCCTGCACACGCTCCTGCCTCCCCGAGGACATCACCCCCTCGATGGGACTGTCTCCTGGCAGGAAGAGCACAGCCCTGAGCTCAGCTCTTTGGGTGATGATTTGCTCTCTGGTCGCCTTCACCCACAGGCTCTATTCTTCACAACGTCTGATGTGCTCATCTTTTATCTCTGTACCTAGCATGACGCCTGGTCCAAACAATCCTTATGAACAAACGAGCTAACAATCATTTTAAACGTCTCACCCGGCCAACAGCACGCTGAACCTGAAAGATAGAACCAGGACCCCAAGGAAGGCACTGGGAAGGCAGCGGGCAGTGTCTGCGTGCGAAGCTACCGCTCTCGGCTTCGCCTCTGCCAGAGTGATGGGGAACCATCGCTTGCTGAACCACAACTCACCACCGCCACCAGGACGGCTCCATCCCCTCCTCCGCCACCGGTCCCGTGGCTCCAGTTGAGACCGTGAAATATGCCTGTCTTCACAGGCAGCATAAATTACGCTCTTTGCCTCTGGACTCGCAATGGATTTAGATGTCTTGCTACTGCCCGGTATACGCCCATGCTTTGTTTCTCTTTATTTCCATTTAAGTACGGCTGGATGGTTCGCTCACCTCGTGTCTGAAATTGTGCTTTTCTACTGAAATGTGTGTATGAGAAGGAGAGAAAACAGTTTGACTGTAAATTTGTGGCTGAGCCTAAGTACCGGTTGGTTAAATCAAGTCCACAATTGCTTCCATAGGAGTCGCTGACTTGGAAAACAAGCCACTGACATTTTCTTGAAAGTGATTTGGAGCCTCAGGGTGTGGTGGGAGAGGAGCAAGTGGGGAAAGGGTGGATTCAATGGGGTGCGAGCGGGGAGGGGAGGGGTGGCATCCGGGGGACCAGGGGTTCAGTCATCACAGCCGAGGGAAGGTGTCCAGACACAGCAAGCCACCATGCTTTGCGCCCAGGGACACACGTGCGGCGTTTACCACGAAGGGTCCAGAGGGAGAGCCAAGGCCTCTTCTGATCATCTTCATAACGGCCGGATGAAACCCTCCAGCAGTCAAGGCTCCCTCTGGGGGCAGGTGTTACGATGAGAACCAAGCAGAAGTCTGAGCTGCCGGTCCTACGGGCATCTCTCCTTTCAAGTCTGTGCCACAGCAGGGTGTGGGCAGGGAAGGAAGCGGGGAGGGCCCGGGGGGGAGGTGGAGCGGGCTGGGCAGGAAGCCGAAGGAGGTGGCAGAACCCTGGTGCGGGACCACAGCTGTCCCCCCGCCCGCATGCACGCCCCCTGCCAGGGCATAACAAAGACCATCTCCAAACTGTCCTCTGACCTGCATCTGTTTCGTGCTTTCTGGCTGATGAAATACGAGACAAACATCAAACCACAGACGCGAACGCCAGAGCTCTCCGTCTCCAGTCCTCCTAATGAACACGACAGTAGAGCCATATGTTAGAGACCTGGCACTTTTTATGAGTGGTAATACGGTGTTTTGCCTGTCATCTGAAGACTTTATTTGCCCTGAAAAGTGCATTCAAGCTTGCTCTGGTTCCTCCGCACGGGCCCCCGGTCGTATGAGGGGGGTTGGAGCCCAGCCGCTGGGCACCCCCAAACTATTAAGCGTGTTTACCACCTGATGACAAGAAAACAGCCCCAAGATCAAGAAGACATCCTCAGAGCTGATGAGCTCTCTTTCAAAGAAAAAAAAGGATGTGAAGTCATTAATGCTGAAGGTATAAGAGTCTTCCAATGCCAGTTTAATGGGGTGTTTTGGCAGATATTTGTTTCCGTGAAAAGTAATGAATTTCACAAGGGAAACAGATTGGAAAATGATTAAATGGACACAGCGTTTCCAAGTGTGGCTGCTGAGACCGCGTTCCCTGAATCATGATGTTCTCTGCTGTGATGTGCCGTCCGGCCAGGAGCCCCTCCGGCCTCTCCAAGCCGGTCACGGCGGGGACGTCGCCCCTGCCAGCGCCCCCGGGGAGGTGAGGGCAGGGCTGATGAAAGCCTTCTGCGATACCTGGGATAGAACCAAGGAAAGAGTGGGCTTGGGATTTCTCCCAGCAGGAGACGTCTCCAGCGTCTTTATTGAATGGTGACGACCGTATTGACCCGTGATGCTATGGCAGTCAGCAGCAATCCACTACCCTCTATCAGCACTTTCTAAAGTTCTCAGAGTTCCCATCTTTTATGCGTCTTTAAGTGATAAAAGTGGAGACCCAATTTGCTCTGGACTGGAAGTTCTTGGTTCAAATAGGACATTTTTATAGGGTCTGTTCACCTGGGCCTCTGTTGATAGGTGTTTCATCCCATTTTAGTCTGTAGAAAGTTGATCTAAAGGTTAGGTCACATGCTTTAGAAACGGAAAATCTCAGCAGACCATTTCCAGATCCACCCAGTTTCCCAGCTTTTGGCATCTTCTAGGATCAACAGCACATCTGCTCTTGAACTTCGGCAACTCAGCCGCTCTTGGTGTCAGCAAGGTTCCAAACTGTGAGGTTCAACGCATGCCTCCCTCATGAAGTACCAGTAAGAGCCTCGCCGGCAAGCCGGGGCCGGGGCTCTCAGACCAACTGAGGCGGCGGCACTCCCGGTGGGTCTGAGCTGGGACCCCCACCGGATCCTATTAGAGTTTCGTTAACAACTTGATCACAAATTCTGCCTGATGAGCAGCACAGGCCACATGGTGTATGATGGAGCATCTCAGGGACGCAGAGAGGAGGGCTGGGGGATGTGGTTTATGGACAGGGACGTACGTAGCCACGCGCATCTATCATACATTTATTTCTTGGTTTAAAGGCAGAAGTCCCATTCACATACTTCATTAAAGCAACGACTATAGGTCAAACTTTTCACATTTGTAGGATGTCCCTAAAAATCTGCCCTGGGTTTTAGGAATTAACCTGCACCGTCATGTCCCAACTCTGCTGATCAGGGCTCTGCACCCTGGGATCCAAAGGTAGACCACCTCCCAACCTCCCCGGGGTCTCTAGGAGATGTCCCCAAAATAAAGACATTGATGAGTTATCAAGAGAAACAGGCATTCATCTTTTAAAAGATCCAACTTTTTAAAATATATTAAAATGGAGAAGCACATGGTTTATACACACATAAATGTGTCTGCAATTTATGCTAAGGAAGCCAGGGAAAATGTCAACTATAAATCAGGAACGTTTGGCCTTCGGTAAACGAAATATACAGTAGTGGATACGGTCATAAAATTAGACCCAGGTCCTCACTGGTCATTGCAAAACAGGGATGTAACACTAACACCAGTGACTGACTTTACAAAACAGCAAAAACACTCTGGGTGGAAACTGGTCCTCTATCCCCAAGGTCGTGCAGGTTGTAAACTCTTCACGGCACAGGAGGGAGGGGGCCGCCTGGGGAGGAAGCAACTGTCCAGGGCCTTGGGTCCTTCTCTACTATCTAAGAGCCAGGTCCAGTGCGTGCTTTGCACATTTGTACTTGCCCAATAGTTACGGGGCTCTGAGGTTTAAAATATTTAATGAGTCACTAGTCTATGATTTCATAATTTTCCTGAGATAGTGCTATGAAGATGAAATAAGAATGGGAGGTGAAACATGGCATGTTAGCGGGAAAGTGGGCCTAAGAGACCATTCATTTCCACTCCTCTGGCCTCCAAGCATCGAGGAAGCTCCTGGCTGGGGTCCTGGGCATCCTGTTCCACGGTCTTCCCATACACTCTCCACTTTCCCACTGAGAGCACGGAGAATTTTGATGCCTCCTGCGACGTACGCAGCAGTGTGGTCACAGCCCAGGTGACGCTGGTGCCTGCACCCCCTCCTTCTCTCTCCACGGCACAGGGTACAAAATGAGTAGCAATCTTTCCTCAATCCCAACTTTGCCTTTTTGTCTTTTGTTCAAAAATATTTCTCATGCACCACATGTGCACCTGGAGTTTCTGAAATGTCCCTCGGCTCCACAGAGCAAAGTCCAGCAATGAGCCAGTGGACACATCCTGCCGCCCTGTAAACAACGGGGCATAAAAGGAGGACCCCCACGACTGGGGGGATGTGAGGACACGGGCAGATGTGATAGGAGGAGTAAAAACTGAGCAAAGTATTTCTGCTGAGCAAATAGAAAAAAAGTAGTTTAAATGGCTATGCCCTTTGGCCTAGCAATTTTACATCTAAGAATCTGTAACAAGTAAATAATTAGAAATGCATTTGATAACTTGAATTCAAGGGTTTTTGATACAGTACTTTTTATATCAATGAAAAATATGAAAAGATATCTGAATATCAAGCAATAAGGGATTTCTTAAGTAAATTTTCATATGTCTACATAATAGAATTCTATGAACCATCAAAATCCTGTTATATGAGAACACTATTTGACACAAGAGAAATTCACGATGCATTGAATCTGTAAATTACTTTTTTGGGGGAACTCATATTTTTATGACATTGAGTCTTCCTATCCACACACATGGTATATTTCTCCATTTATTTAGGTCTTCTTTAATAACTCTTAAAATCAATTTTTATTACTTTTTCTTATACATCTCTTTTAGATTTCTTGCTTGATATTTTTCAAATATACTTTATAAGCATTGGTTGCTGGTGTTAGAAATGCAATTAATTCAGTAAAATGATAAAATAGCCACAGTGGCTTTCTTTTGGTGACTATTTTCCTGATATATCTTTTGTCCCATCTACAGAAGGGTACATAAAGTCACACCCTTTTTATAAATGCCTGAGGAGCATGACACAGGAAACTCTATGTATTTATTTACTGATTTTAGTGCTTGTGACTTCTTTCATATTTCAAGTTTTCTGCTCTGAATATTTTTTAAATTTGAATAAACATAAACATTTTTATTAAAAACATCGTATTTTCTCAGTTGGTCTCCTCTGTATGCCTTCCCCATTCTATAAAATCTTAGAGCACATAACTGTGTTTATTTTGCACATTCCAAACACTGGTTCCATCTGTACCTTAGAGGATATATTTCTAGAGCTCAGGAATTATCTGCCCTTTTTTGCAATTCCTCAATTACAGCCCTGTAAGTGTGGCCTCATTCCAGCCCTCCTCTGGCACTGGGCAGGACCCCAGGGGGCTTTCCTGGGGCAGTCCCTTCCCCCATACCCTCTGCCCTAGCTACCCAGACAACAGTGTCTGATGCACATTCCTGAGTTGTTTTACAGATGTGAAACCCCTCCCTGCACCAGATGGAAGACATTAACTACTTGATGACCATGAGCACGTAGCCCCCAGACCTACTGGCCCCTAAGGACTGATGATGGGAAACCCTGTGACCTGAGCCTGTTACCTCACCATCAGCCAATCAGAGGATTGTACGTAAGCTTATCACGTACCACGCTACTCCCCTCCCTCACCTGGCCTTTCAAAATGCTTTGCTGAAACCCATCAGAGAGCTTGGGGTTTTGGGGGCCATGAACCAACCACCTCCTTGCATGGCCCTGCAGTAAACCTTTCTCTGCTCCAAACTCCATTCTGGTTTGTTTGGCCTCACTGTGCTTTGGGCACAGGAACTTGTGACATCCCTGCAACCCCCACGAAACAGCCCCTGTGTCTGGGGGTGTCGTATACCCACAGATACTGAGTCTGGAACCCAAAGAAGACAGTCATAGCCTCTGGACAACAGAGGGGACCAATCCACCTTGTAAAGTGAAGTGGGGAATTCATACCCAGGACAACTGCCCTTTAGCAGGCATGTTTCACACTTGCTGGGGGAAGAATGGCTGATCCCAGTGTGGGTTTCTACCGAGAGGGCAGGGAATGGACGGAAGAGGTTCTCAGGTCAGGACCTTCAGAGACGCTCACAGCATCATCCGCCAACAGGGCAAACGCACGAGATGATGAAGGGAGATGGAGGTCATGCATGGCCCAGGAGACTGAAGACGCTCCGAGCTGCACATCCGAAAACCAGGTCTCCTTCCAAGGGAGGAGCAGATAGAGAAGGAGAGGAGAAGCGTGGCACTAACTGCTCCCTCTGAGGAAGCGACACACAGATTCACTCATAAAAACGTGCAACACCAAGGGGCCAACCTCAGAAGCCCACTTCCCTTCTCCTGATCCATTGGCTTTATTCCTTAGTGGATGGTCAACTGGGCAGTGGCTGCTTTTGGGGAGAAGGTGTCTTAGTCACTTCAGGCAACAGAATGAAATACCATAGACTTGGGGTGGAGGTTAAGCAACAGAGGTGTTTTTTACAGTTCTGGAGGCTGAGAAGTTCAAGATCAAGTTCCCTGCAGATTCTGTTCCTGGTGGAGGCTCCCTCCCTGGCTTGCAGATGGTCACCTTCTCACTGCGTCTTCACAGAACAAAGAAAGCAGACTCTGGGGTCTCCTCATCTTCTTGTAAGGGCACTAATCCTATCCTGGGGGCTCCATCCTCATGACCTCATCTAAGCCTAATTACCTCCCAAAGGACCCGCCTCCTAATTCCATCACACTGGGGGTTAGGACTTCAACAGATAAATTAGGGGAGGTGGGGAACACACAAACATCAGTCCATACCAGGAGGTGACCGGCAGTGCATGCTGAGACCTCTCCCCCAGCACTCAGGTGTCCACCGAGCACTGGCTGGTGGAGGATGCTCCCACCTCTGCCTCCAGGACCCCTGGATGTTGGAACAGGGTGCTCTACGCATTAGCTCCAGTTCACTCCTCACCCTAGAACAAGCACGCACGTCCTAGTTAATTTCCCATCTCAAATCATGCCCAGTGCTGCCAACTCACAGCTCTTTAGCAATTAGATAATGAAGCTAAGGTATGACATAAAATGCCTCCCAAACATGCATTAATAACGTAAATGTGGTATTAATTAGCATATTATTAATTTGCAAATTCTCTCTCATTATGAACTTTAGAAAATTAAATCTCTTTCCCTGTGTCAATTACAGTCTGAGGAGATTTAGCTCTGGAGCTGTCCTTTTCCCTCCTTGGTCTGGTGAGAGGGTCTCATCAGTCTTGGTTTCTTTCCTCCTGAGGATGGCTGCCCTGGCTTTGCTGGCACACGTGAAGCTCCCGCATTTCCTCCCAAGCTGAATCCTCCTTTCCCACAAAGTTTAGAGAAGACGATCGAATGCCCAGCTCTTTCGACAGCTGTCTTCAGCGAATCTGAATCCAGACTTGACATAAAGATTAAAGGCCCCACTCTCTGGGACACCAGTGCTGGTCCTGCTTCGATGATAAGACCCACTTCCCAGGGACCAAGACCACGCTGACCAGCTGTGTACATGCTGTCTGGGCTGTTGGTTCTGGTTTGTTTGTTGTTTTGGAAAACTTGAAGAAATGTATCCCTGACTTGTTGAATGTTCTTTGTTCTGACAAGGTATAAAACGGTACTGAAAACCCTGCTTCTCCGGAGCGTTCCTCAGAGGCCCCTGGGAAGCAGGCCTCTGGGCTGGTCCTCAGTTTGGCTCCAATACAACTCTCTTCTATTCTTACTATTGATTGTTGATGAGTTTTGTTGACATTGCTCTGCGTTTCATGTGGCAACTCTACCCGGTCCCGCCCGCCAGGCCTCTAGATTCCCAGCCCACCCCCATTTCCATCCTGATGGGTGAGCTCGCGCTCACCCGAGTCCCCCCAAGGCTGGCAGGGAGCCCTCTCCTCTCATGCAGGGAGCCCTTCCCAGTGGTCCTGGACACAGGGAGGCCATGGTGCGCGGGTGGGGTGGATGGTGCAGGAGGCCTGAGGAGCTTGGGGCCGGCTGGGGCACTTCACCTGCTTCGCTGGTCTCGGGTATCATTTATTTTCTGTTCAGGAAAGCATTTCCCAGATGGAAACATTCATTTGTCTCATTGTTTGAAGTGCCTTCCACTCTCCCAGGAAAGCTCCTTCTCCGGCCGAGGGCCCCAGACATCCTCCTCCTCCATATGTCAGCTCTCCAAGTCACAAAAGGAAACCAATCATGCTGACACTCTCATCACGGCTCCATAACAGCCCTGTGAGTTCACCTTCCTTTTCGCCACGATGATTGAATCTCCTGGACTTTATTTCTTGCTTACACAGAAGTTTCCTTCTTCCCATCAGTTCTTCATTCATCCCAGATGGTCTCATCAATATTACATGATTATAAGAGATCTATGATCCCGGGGCCCTGGGAAACCACAGCACCATTTCACCAACTTTGTAAAATGAGAGAATTTTTCTCAACGTTGAGCAAAAAGGCACAGCTTTATTTTCAATAATAAGGCCATTTCACAATTTTTTTTAAGCATCATTTTTTGTGTGTGGATCTTTGACGTGAGAGGACGAGTTGCAAATTTCTTAACATGTTCTTAAAGACTGCCGACGAGGTCTTCTCTGCAGTGGGAGCAGCTCTCCTGCCACAGCTCTTCGTCCCCATCCACTGAAAATGCACAGCTGCACCAAGTTCATCTCCACCCCCTCCCTGATCAGGAGAACCTCTCCACTATGGAGCTGATCACTGTGTGCAGTGGTGCTGAGACGACCGGAGACCCTGACAGAGGAGGGCCACAGCGGCTTGGCTGCCCCACGTCCCCTGACCATCTCACGCATTCCCAGCTGCAGCTTCCAAACCAGGGCCATTTCAAGGCGTGTTGACACAGCGGCCACATTTCTTGGAGCTGGGGCTGCTGCAGGAGGGGTGGCTGGCTCTGGGGCTGAAATTGGGACTGCTTTTGGGAGCGTCATCACTGGTTACACCAGGAACCCTTCTCTGAAGCAACAGCCCTTCTCCCACGCCGTCCTGGGGTCTGCCCTCTCGGAGGCCATGGGGCTCCTTTGCCTGATGGTGGCCTTTCTCATTCTCTTCGCCACGTGAAGGAGCCGTTTCCATCTCCCATAGCTCTTTCTCCGGTGTCTCGTCTGCTCTGTATTTTCCTTTTCCTGTACCTCCCCAGGCAGCCTGGGGAAAGTGTTCGGCTCAGGGCTGGACAGACGGAAGACAAATAAATACTGTATTAATAAGAAAAAACAAAAGATTGTTGATGAATAACTACATCTGAATCCCAACCAAACCTTTCATGTCAACCAAGTGCCTCCTATCGCAGTGGAAAAGGGCCCGTGGCTCCTGGTGGTGAAGCGTGCTTTTCGCCTCCAAGTGCAAAATCCCGTGGAGGCTGCGGGTACTTCAGTTACCACAACGGTGCCCGCTGCTTTAACTGGCTTTTCTGGGAAAAGCAGCAAACAAGAGAAAACTTGTGTCTGTAAGAAACTTGTGCCTGTAAGAGGGACCTGGGCCCAGTGGAGCTGGCAGGGAAGCCCTCTGCTTTTAACCTCCTGGTTCCTCCCATGACTCACATATTTGAGGTCCTGATCCGTGCCAGGCGGGGACCAGTGTGAACAGGAAAGACACGGTTTCTGCTGCCTGGAAATTTACGTTATGTGCCCCACACCGTGTAGCCTCAGGGAGGTTGTTCTGATCGCTTCCCATCACCCAGAAGGTACGATCACCACGCACACCAACCCCGCGTAGGTTGTTTCGGGTTTTTTATTTGTTGGCTGTTTTTTCCAGATTATGTTTTAAGTTCCTTTAGTAATTGATGCATTTCTATTTAAGTAAAACCAGTTTTAACAGAAAAAGACTCCTTCTCATCGGAGGCACAACTAACTTTCGGATGCAAACTCTCTCTGACGGAACAACACACTGTGGAAAGGTGACCAGGGTGTTCACAGTGCTCTCTGAGCTGCAATCAGGCGGAGAGAAAGAGAACACGGCCCCACCCACCAGCGGCCAGCGGCCTATACACAGGGCAGGGCCTGGCAACTCACTGGACTGGGGGCCAGCCACGCCCGCCAGACTGCCCACAGCAGTCAGCTCACCGCAACAAAAAGACTCACAGGCCCAGACAGAGGGCACCCCTAGAGCAGTGGCTCTGCTGACCAGAGGGGAGTGTGCTGCTGGGCCCCACAGGCCGTTTCCTACATAAGACCACTCCTCCAAGACTGGGGAACACAACCAACAGATCAAATACACACAAATAAAAACAGCGGATGAGGCAAAATGAGGTGACAGAGAAATAGGTTCCAAACAAAGGAACAAGATAAAACCCCAGAAGAAGAATTAAATGGAGTGGAGACAGGCAACCTACCTGATAAAGAGTTCAAGGTAATGATTGTAAAGCTGCTTAAAGAACTCAGAAGAATGGATGAGCAGAGTGAGAGGTTAGACGTTTTTAACAAAAAGTGAGAAAACATAAAGAATAACCAACCAGAGCTGAAGAACATAGTAACTGAGACGGTAGACGCGGCGGCAGAGAGGAACAACTCAGCCGACTGGAATACAGAGCAGGGGAACTCAGTCCAGCAGAACAGAACAAAAGAGAAAAGAATTTTTTACAATGAGGATAGTTCAAGAGACTCTTAGACAGCATAAAGTATACTAACATCTCCATTACAGGGGCTTCAGAAGGAGGAGAAAGAGAGGGGCAGAGAACATATTTGAAGACATAATAGCTGAAAACTTCCCTAACCTGGGAAAGGAAACAGGAATCACGGAGAGTCCCAAACAGGATCAACCCAAAGAGGACCACACCAAGACACACTGTAATCAACGTGGCAAAAATTAAAGAAAAAGAGAGAATACTAAAAGCAGCAAAAGAAAAGCAGATAGTTACTTATGAGGGAACTCCCGTAAGGCTACCAGCTGACCCTGCAGCAGAAACTCTGCAGGGCAGAAGGGAGCGGCACCAATGGCTAAGTAATGAAAGGGAAAACCTACAACCCAGAAAATCTACCCAACAAGGCTATCATTCAGATTTGATGGAGAAATCAAAAGTTTTGCAAACCAGCAGGAGCTAAAAGAGTTTCGCACCACCAACCCAGCTTTAAAGAAAAGTGGAAGGGACTTCTCTAAGCAGAATAGAAAAGGCTACAGCTAGAAACATAAAAAGTACAAAAGGAAAAATCTCATTGGTAAAGGGAAATACACAGTAAAGGCAGTAGATCAATCATGTATAAAGCTGGTAGGAAGCAGATACAAATATACAAAGAATTTACAAAAAATGTACAAAGAATTCATACAACTCAACATCAAAAAAACCCAAACAACCCAATTAAGAAATGGACAGAGGATCTGAAGAGACATTTTTCCAAAGAAGGCATGTAGATGGCCACAGGTACGTGAAAATATGCTCAGCATCGCTAATCATCAGGGAAATGCAAATCAAAACCACAATGAGATATCACCTCCCACCCAGAGGGCTGGCTATTATGGAAAAGACAACCGATTACAAGTGTTGGTGAGGATGTGGAGAAAAAGGAAACCTCCTACACTGTTGGTGGAAATGTAAATTGGTACAACCAGTACAGAAAACAGTATAAAGATTCCTCATAAAAATTAAAAATAGAACCACCATACAATCCAGCAATTCCACTCGGCCATTTATCCAAAGAAAACAAAAACTCTAATTCGAAAAGATACATTCACCCCATGTTCATTGCAGCATTATTTACAAAAGTCAAGGTATGGAAGCAACCTAAGTGTCCATCAATAAATGAATGGATAAAAATGTGGTGTATATATACAAATGGAATACCACTCAGCCATAAAAAGAATGAAATGTTGCCATTTGTGGCAACATGGGTGGACCTAGAGGGTATTATGCTAAGTGAAATAGGTCAGAGAGAGAAAGACAAATCCTGTATGATACTGCTTGTATGAGGAATCTAAAAAGCAAAACAAATGAAAAAACACAACAAAACAGAATCAGAGTCATAGATACAGAGAATAAACAGCTGGTTGCCAGGCGGTGGGTGAGGAAAGACACAGGTGAAGAGATTAAGAGGTACAAACTTCTAGTAACAAAATAAATGAGTCACAGGTATGAAATGTCCAGTGTGGAGAACATAGTCCATAACTGCGTTAATATCTTTGCGTGGTGACAGATGGTAACTAGACTTATCACGGTGATGATTTTGAAATATATAGAAATATTGAATCACTGCATTGTCTATCAGGAACTAACACAGTGTGGTAGGTCAATTATTCTTCAAACACAAATAAACTCATAGAAAAAGAGATCAGCGTTGTGGCTGCCAGAGGCAGGGTAGATTAGATGAAGGTGATCGAAAAGGTACAAACTTGCAGTTACAAGACAAACAAGTACCAGTGTTGTGATGTGCAGCATGGTTAACACTGCTGTACGTTACAAATGAGCGCCGTCAGGGCAGCAAACCCCACACGTTCGCATCACAAGGAAAAGTACTCTTTTTCTATTTCTGGAATGTTGCATCTGTATGAAGTGGTGATGGTCACTAAACCTACTGTGGTCACCATTCCATGAGGTAGGTAAGTCAGGCCATTATGCTGTACACCTTACGCTTATACAGCGCTGTGTCAATCACAGCTCAATAAGACTGGAAAAAATCTATTCAGAAAAAAAGACCTGTCACCCAGAGCTGCAGGACCCCCAGGCACTGCAGGAGCCCAGAGCTGAGGTCAGGGGGAGCTGCGCCCGAGCGCTCTAGGCGACCTGAGGCTGCCGGTCACTGTGTTGCAGAAATCGGTCCATCGAGAAACCAAGCACCACACTCGGAGGGCTGGAGAACTCAGGTTTATTAAGCTGGCGGCCCCAGACGAGCTAACGCTGCAAAGTTCTGGGCCCCGAACTCAGGTGAGCTTTACTTTTATAGTGCACATGTTTACAGAGCATGGAAGTTTCCAAACAGAAACTTACAAGAGCAGGTGTAGAACATTCCATTTTTCAGCAAAACATCTTAAAGGTACACTGAATTGTTAGGTCATCCTGTTTTTCTGTTTTTCTCGGCACAGCAAGCATATTTCACAAAAGCAAAACAAGCATGGAGTTGTTTTTAGCTGAGTGTAAGTCTCTAACACTCCTCTTCAACTGCCGCCGCGGGTGCTTCAGCAGACACACCGGCTCCGCCCGCAGAGGGACAGGAGTGTTCTCAGCGGGTGAAGAACACGCTTTCCACTGAGAAGGCTGCAGAGCCGCAGGTGGAGTCACCCTTGCCAGGGCATCCTGCTCATTTTCTGCTTCCCGTCCTCTGGGAAACCAGCTCTGTCTCCGCTCGCTCCTGGCGTCCACCGCTGGCCTGTGACCTGCATCACCGAGACGGGGGCTCCGGCCGCCCTGTGTGCCCTCACGGCCCTGCCTCTGCCCACAAGCTCCCTGATGTCCACCTGACAGACCCCCTGCTCGTGCCTCGTGCAGAAAAGGACCCCACACATGTCGAGCCCCTGAACCCACGTGAGGTCGTCTGGGGGAGGCCGCGGAGCCGGACGTCGCCCGTTCTTCTCTTGTTAATTTCTCCTGTCGCCTTGAAAGGAGGTCATGTTTTCCTCATGTTGGATCTGATGTTGCACGTGACCCTGTCACTGTCTGCGGCACCGCGTTAATGAAACAGGGGGTGACACTGCACGGGGGGTCGAGGCCCGAGTCCATCACGGCAAAGGCAAGCTTTGTGAGTTATCACAGGAAAGGCGCTGAGTCGCTCACTATATTCTTACGGAGGTTCGGGGGGCTCCTGGGCCCAGCCCTGGAGAGGGTCTTGACTCGTGTCCCCGACGCCCCTCACGCCTCCTTCACCCTCATTTTGAAACCTCCTTGTGTCGGTGGTACCATCGCCCAGAGATAGCTGCTGGGAACGGCCCAAGCTCGTTCACCCTCTGTAAACGGGCCCACCTCCTCCTGGACAGACCTGCAATTTGGAGGAGGCTGACCAAGACCCTGACGGGACCCAGACACTCTCTCCAACAACCCCACACAAGCCCACACCCTTTCTCACTCAGACACATGATTTTGTCTGCTCCCCACCCCCTACACACACCCAAAAGTCTGCCTGCAGCTCTCCCACCCGCCACAACCTCACACTCACATCCACGTCAGCCCACGCCTGGGCACTGTCTCCTGGGGGCCCCCCACTCCCCGGCACTCTGCACCCTACAGTCCGTGGGGGGAGATTCTGCAGGGATGGGACCCACCCACCTGTTAACCCCAAACCTAAGCCTCCCGCAGGAGGCCCTGTGTACCATCCTCCGGGAGACAGAGACACCTGACAGGAGCAAGAGGAGAAGGGGGGCTTCCCGGAGGAGGAGGAGGAGGACAGACCTTGAGGGGCCACCACCTGGGGACACCCTGCCCCCCATGCCACACGCGTCCCCTTAGAGGCCCCCATCTACCGGGGAGGAAGCTGAAGGGGGCGCCCCACGCAGGCTCTTCTGTATCAGCCTCGTCAGTCTAAATCTCTCCCCTGACCGATGCCACCCCCGGGCGTTCTTGGTCAGCCCCACGGCCCCCAAACGGATGCACAGTCGTCTTGCTACACTGCTCTGCCTGGGGAAAGGTAAGCTCTCACTACGCAGATAGTTTTCCCACATGGTAATTTGGAAACAACACATGTGGTCGTGCGTGTGCACCCAAGCGCACACACACACGCGCACACACACAGTCCTACTGTGTCCAGGAGGAACTCAACAAATATTCACGTCTTGACAGTTCATGAAGTAGCCGAGGCCCCGCCAGGGGAGAACACAGGCTTCTCTGCTGAGAAACGCTGCGGCTTTTCCCCTTCCTCGCTCTCAGTTGGCCGATGCCATGTTCTTCAGAGTCACAGCCTTGCATCTTAGGAGGACATAAACGCCATCCCCCCCTGCTAGGCTCAGCTGTTCAATCAAACTCACATCTCATGCATTTGGGAGGGTCTGGCAGCTCCGGGTCACAGCAATACTGATACTCAACAGCCCAGTTTTTGATTAGGAAGAACAGGCTTGGGAGCTCAAGCCGCACAGTCCAGGTGTCAACTGCCTGGGCCCTGTACCCGCTGGAGGAGGGAGAGTGTGGACTGTCTCTTCCAGAAGTCAAGCCCTATCACAGTCTGGCCAATGCATATACTAGAAAGTGAGAATTTCGTGCAGGAAGCACCAATGTCTCTCAGTCACCACGCAGAACAGAGCTGCCGGAAGCATCTCTTAAATCAGCCACTCTCGGGGGGCTGAGGTGGGGGGAGGGCACGGGAATCAGAGCTGGGTAACTTGAGATAAAACACAATGGTTGCAACATCTCACGGCCCCGGGGGGAGAGCGTGTAAAATGTAATTGTGTGTCTCTCTCCCCAAACGTACTCTAGCTCTCGAGGCTTCATGTCCTCAGTGATAACTGAATCTTGCCAAAGTGAGCTTTTTCCTTTCCGTTTACTCCTCACTGGCCTCAGGCTTCCGACAGAACAGAACCAGGCTCGTCCCTCTCCCTGGACACGAGCTGCCTGTCATCTGGGCGTCAGGGGGCAGTTCCCGGTCTCTGTCACCAGCACATACCCCGCTGCTCAGGGAGACGGGGACCCTGCACTGGCCGCGGGCCCAGCCCGTGGCTCTGCATCATGGCCGCATCCCTCAGGTCCCCTGCCCCCGGGCACCTTGTTGGTGGCTGTCACCATGTGTCCTCTTCCTTCCGACCCTGAGGGCTCTGCAGGGACCCCTGCCCCTCTCAGCCCTACTGCGCTCCTCTGCACTTGGGAACCATCCTGAAAAACTCTCAGTAGGTATGTCACCAGGGGCCCAGGCTGGACTGCACACACACGACAGGGAGGGGGGTTCAGAGGGTTTGAGCTCTGGAGGCAGAAGCAGGGGCTCTCTCTGCAGGTTGTGGATGTGACATCCTACTGTCCCTCATCAATGCCAAAAACGTTCAAATGGGAAAGCCCGTTTATTCAAACGTCCCTGTTCACAAGTTTCGTGCCTTTACATCATTGTTTGCAACACAGCAATGTGCGATGTTCCAACCTCCCAGGCTGCCCCCGTGTCCCCAGGTCACAAGGCTCCTCACACAGGCCCCGGGCGAGGCCCCCACTGCCCAGAGGACCTGGTCACCTGCAGGAAAGGGAGCCTTTTGGACACAAATTGCATAGAGAAAGCGTTTTGGCCAAATTTCATTCTGGAAGGTAAACCTTACACGTCATAAAATGTCTTTTGCCTGGTAGGGGTGGCCCCTAGAACTTGGATGCAGTGTTTCCTGGGCACGGCCGTGAGCGAGCAGGCACACCCAAGCACGCTGGGGGACTTCCGCCCCGACAGATGGCGTGATGGGGGCTGGTGGTGGCCGAGTCCCCCCACCTCGTCCTCTTCCGGGGGGTCTGCATCCTTGGAGGTTGTCTCCAGGGCCTCAAGGCAGCTGAATCCATCACTTGACGACCCCAGGGCACTGGGCCCACCGCAGGGACTGGAAACACGGCCATGTGTGTCTGTGAAGCCCAGAGCACCCCCAGCCCTTCCCGTCCTAGTCGGTACCACCCGGCCGGCTCCAGCAGGGAGGGGGCTCTGTCCGCATCGAAAGACCCCACGAGCCTCCATCTAAGACTCCTCGGAAGGAAACCCAGTTGGGCCCCCTCCTCCTGCCGTCACGGCCCACCCCGCCCAGAGCACCGCGGAGGGAGGGACAGCATTTCAGAGAAGCAGCAGGTCTGCCGAGCAGAAACCAAAGTTTAGATAAATACCGTAATTTAGTGCACAAATAAGTCTACTGCAACCAACCTCCCGCGCAGCCAACACGCCAGCCTCACACGCCCCCGACGTGCGACCACAGGACATGGGGAGATTACAGCTGCGGACAAACCCCTCCACGTGCCTTCCAAAAAAACCTGAAAAATAGGGAAAAAGCGACTTCATTTTGATGCATGGCGACCAGGAACTTGAGAATCTGCTACTGAGGGGGAGAAGCAGAGCCCCGACCTCGCGGAGCCCAGCCCCCCGTCCAGAGCGGAGACAGTAACCTGGAAACAAGCAGGGGGGTGTCAGATGTAAGGCAGACCTCGGACGGAGCGCATCAGAAGCATGATCAGGGAAGCCGTGGGCGCGGCGGGTGGGAGGGGCCCGGGCACTCCTGAGCAGGAGGATGGAGGGAGGAGAGAGGTGGGGATGCGGGATGTTGGGGCATTGCTGGGAGCAGCAGAGCAGATCAGGCTGTGGTGGGCGCGGGCACTAGAGGACTAGGAGGAGGAGCCGCGTGGCAGAGCTGGGGGCCCCGCCGGGAGTGGGATGGAGCGCGGGCCGGGGGCTGAGCGGCCTGGATTCCATCTCCCTAAGAGGTCTTTCCAGTTCCCCAGGGCCAGCGTGCAGGTCCAGGTCCCACAGGAAAGCGCGGTGGGAAGAGGCAGGAACAGGTCAGAGGCGGGGCCTGTTTTAACCACACAGCTGAGAGCACTTGCAGGTGGATTAGCCCAGGGGCGGGAGCAGCGGAGGGGATGGACGATGACCCTGAGGAACGGGGTGGACAGTGATGTCGTGCGGCCAGTGGCACCGAGGAGAACCCCACTGGGATCAGAGCCAGGGCTTGACTTCCACACATGGGGTCTGGCCTTGGTGACAAGCACCACATCCAGGACCTGCTGCTGTGACATCCTGTCCTCGTGTCCCCCCCACACACCCCGGGGCTGCTCAGTGCTCAGCCAAGCCACATTCACGTCCTCTCTTCCCTAAGGACACAGACGCCCAGGGTACCGCGACCTGAATTTTTTGTTTGGAGGAGGTCACAGCCTCCCTTGAGATACGCAGAGACCCCCGAGGGGTGCGGAGCCAGGAGTGGGGTCACTGCAGCTGGCAGTACATTAGCTCTCGGCACAGCTGCCCTGGGGGTAGGGCCAGCCAGGACCGGCTCCGCACACTCCCCCACGGCGCCCTGGCCAGCCGGGGTCCTGCAGACGGACAGCGCCCTCAAACCCGACTATCATGGGGCTATTAACACGGAACCAGCAAGGGACAGCGCAGGGGCGGGCCTTCCCCCCCAGCCCAGCTACCGGATGCATCTCCAGTTTAGGGTCTGAACACATCAAGAACTGGTTTTCTGATGGACGGGCAGAGAGAACACATCTGATCAGTAACAGGGGAGCACCCTGCCCAGGAAGGAAGCTCAGCAGTGAGCCCGGCCCGGCTCCGGAAGCAGGACAGGAAGCAGACGTGAGAAACGTCACTGACGTGGAGGACGGGTGTGGAGAGGGGAGAGGTCCTGTTCTCCATGGTCCTCCCGAGCTCCCAGCCCCATCTGCTGCCCCTAAGGAGGGCGGCCTTGGGCACAGAACGGGGGTGGGGGTGGGGTTCATGGATGCAAAGAATGCGACAGGAGAAAGCAGAGCTGTGGTCCCTGATGAGATTCCAGGGATTCCAGGTGGAGTGGCCAGGTCCCTGGACCAGTCAAACCCGGGGAGCAGGAGTGGACCCCGGGCAGCTGACGTGTCACTTTCTTAAGCTCTGGCCCAGGGAGAAGTGTGATGCATGTGCCCTGGACCGGAGAGGAAGCACCACCAACTGCGGGCAAGGACTCCTGGCCACCACCTGCTCTCTTACCCCTTGGGAGGTTAGGATGCCCTGCTCCCCAGGTTTTAGTTGGCAGGGTGGTTTGTTTTTTGTTTTGGGGGTATTGGAGGTGGTTTTTTTGCTTATCATTTTTAATCACTCTGCGGCATGATTTACATACCATAAAACTCACCAGTTTTAAGTGTGCAGTTCAGTGAGCTTTGACGAGGCACAATTACGGTGCAGGACACCTCCCCTCCCACAATGGTCCCTCCGCACCCCGCAGTCAGTCCGCCCCCCCAACCCCATCCCTAGGCAACCACTGGTCTGCTTCTCGTCACTGCAGCTTTGCCTTTTCCAGAACTGTGTGTAATTGGAATAATTCAGTATGGAGTGTTTGTGTCTGTTCCTTTTTGACTCAGATACCAGCATTGAGGTTCACCCGTGTGACTAGCTGTGCCTTCTGTTCTGAAGTGTGTTGCCACCACGTGGATATTCGTGGTTGGTCTGGTCCACTC